>NW_022630998.1:38314084-38388463 GCF_010015895.1 Lontra canadensis | reverse complement strand
TTCAGGGGCACCTGGGTGGCTCAGTGGGTTAAAGCCTCTGCCTTCGGCTCAGGTCATGATCCTGGAGTCCTGGGATCGAGCCCTGCATCGGGCTCTCTGCTCGGCGGGGAGCCTGCTTCCCCACCTATCTCTGCCTGCCTCTCTGCCTACTTGTGATCTCTGTCTGACTTGTGATCTCTGTCTGTGAAATAAATAAATAAAATCTTTTAAAAAAAAATTCTTGAATTCAGACCTAGTTGTGGCTAATTAGCTGTGTGACCTTGAATAAATGATTAATTGTGCACTCCCTGCACTCCAAGAACAGGAAAACACTCACAATGTCTTAGTGTGGACAAAGTTCAGAATGACAAATTGTTTGTTACAGTAAGACTATAAAGGTTTTTTTTTTTTTTTTAAAGATTTTATTTATTTATTTGACAGAGAGAGATCACAAGCAGACAGAGAGGCAGGCAGAGAGAGAGAGAGAGGGAAGCAGGCTCCCTGCTGAGCAGAGAGCCCGATGTGGGACTCGATCCCAGGACCCTGAGATCATGACCTGAGCCGAAGGCAGCGGCTTAACCCACTGAGCCACTCAGGCGCCCCAAGACTATAAAGGTTTTAAGAATGAAAACCTGAAGGCACCTGGGTGGTTTAGTGGGTTAAGCCTCTGCCTTTGGCTCAGGTCGTGATCCCAGATTCTGCCTGAGGCTCTCTGCTCAGCAGGGAGCCTGCTTCCCCCTCTCTCTCTGCCTACTTGTGATCTCTCACTCTGTCAAATAAATAAAATCTTTAAAAAAAAAAAAAAAGAATGAAAACCTGTAGGGGCACCTGGGTGGCTCAGTCATTAAGTGTCCAACTCTTGATTTCTGCTCAGGTCCTGATCTCAGGGTCCTGAGATAGAGCCTAGTGACAGCTCTGTGCTGGGCTTGGAGCCTGCTTACAAGATTCTCTCTCTCCCTCTCTCGCTGCCTCTCCCCTCCCCAACTCTCTCTCTTTAAAAAAAAAAAAAAAAAAAAATGAAAACTTGTATAAAATCTGTATGTGTATAAACAAATATAAACCTGTATTTATATAAACCTATATAAAGTCTGTATTAAAATCTGTATTTGTTCTTGGGGTGCCTGGGTGGGTCAGTCTGTTAAGCATCTGTCTTCAGCTCAGGTCATATTATGGGGTCCTGGATCGAGTCCTGCATTGGGCTCCCTATTCAGCAGACAGTCTGCTTCTCCCTTTCCTGCTCCCTCTACTTGTGTGTGCTCTCTCTAATAAATAAATAAAGCCTTTTTTAAAAAATCCATATTTGTTCTTAACAAATATAAAACATATATTAACAAATATAAACATTTGATTATATGGTAATATTGTGAAAAAAATTTTAAATTACTAGAATTATCAAGACATCACTTAAGCTTTCCAAAATAAAATACGCATTTAAAGAAAATGTTTCAAAGCCAAACTCTTGAAAGCATTATGTTAGTAATAAGAATATTTTAATATATTACTGGGATATACTTACAATTTGCTAATAGAGGTGTGGTTGAGACCTCATTTCCTCTGTGTTTGTTGGTCAAAGTAGTTGACTGTTTAATTGGTGAGAAGTGCTTTGTTGTAGAGGGAGTATAGACATGTCTTACTTGAATTCCCGGAGAAGGAGATGTATGGATATTGCATTCAGCTAAGTAAAATAAATTTAAACACGTTAAAATAATATTTTAATGACAAAGCATTTTAAAATTCTATGTCAATGTTTACATTAATAAAGAAATACATGAGGTAGATCTTCAACTGTTTCTCAAGTGATATTATTCTTTGCTGTAAAAATTCTGCATTATCACAGTGGAAGTTCCAGAAAAAATCTGTATTAATCTTGAGTGATTTTATTCTGAGATTAGTTTTTTTATTCAATAGATTGTTGTAAAAGTAAGTCTACAATATGAAGAAAACATCAATGCATTAAACTATGGGAAAGTGATGCCAATCAAATATTTGTGGAATAGGGAACAGTAAGGTAATTCATTTCTTCAAAGGCACGAATAATTTTTTTCTCCTGTCACTTTAAAGAGTACAATAAGAAACTTGAATTTGTAAATAAACAAAGGTCAAGCAAGAAAAATTTTTAAAAATCAACATATCCTTATAGAGATCAAATAACATGAAATTAATTCAGTTTTGGTTTTGGTGAGATCCTAGAAAATCATATTCAAGTATGACTTTCAAATCATATTAAAGTATGACTTCCAAACTCACAATCTCATGATCAAGAAAGGAAAAAAAAAACCAAAAACCAAAAAACAAAATAAACAAAAACAAATGCAGATATTTATACCATAACTTTCAACCTTTAAATAGGACAGATGCCACTTCCAGGTCAGAGTTAACCTGATCTTGAATATTTTTACTATCCTCTTCATTTAAGGACTTCACAAATCGAGAACACACGTTCATATCAAATCGGTTAGGTAATATGAATTTCATTCCCATGGCAACACCCTGAGTGGATCCTTCTTCTGCATTCGAGTCCAGCTGATGTTCTATTTTAATGTCTGGCATGCCAGTTAGACTGTAACTGTTGGGGCACTCTTCCACTATCAGCTGGGCTCCAATATCCAGATTTGCTGATGTAGCCATGATTTCAACTGTAGTTTCAATAATTAAAACATTTCTTCATGATTTCCTCTTTGTTTTATAGGAGTGGTATCCACTGTGTTCTTGGAATTCAGCTATTGAAAAATCTGAAAGAAAAAAATTAAAATATCATATCAACTCAGCTAAAGTACACAAAATAAGCAAAGAGTGCTCTTATAGGCACCGACACATAGTAGTAGTAGTATGCTAATAGTAAGCATACAATGTTCAGAGGCAGACACCTGGGTATGAATTTAAGCTTCGTCACTTACTAGCTATGTGCACCTGTGCATTACTCAACCTCTCTAAGCCTCATTCTCACCTGTAAAATGGAGGTGTCATCATTAACCTCATGGGATCTTGGTAAAGACTAAATGAAATACAGTAACATTCTCACTTTCTTCACTAGGTTTCAACAATTTTGCTCCTTCTCCCCTTTCCTATTCTTGAACATCGCCAAATGAACAGAAGATCAAGGTAACAATGAAAAGAAACTTTCATGTTCTTTCACCAAGTTAGAACAGACCAAGCAGATGGCAGCTGTGAACCAGGAAGAGTGCCCTCACCAGCACACAACCATGCTGCCCCCCTGATCTTAGCATTCCCAGGCTCCAGAACTACCCCAAACTCCTGCTACTGCAGAAGCCCAAGATGGAAAGAAGCTAGTTCCTATTGGGACAAAACATTGGAAAAAATTCCTAATAGCATTTTTTTCTCAAAAATTTGACATTTTTTTGTTTTCATAGATCAAGTCAGTGATCCTTTCACTGATTGCTAGATTCTTTAAACCACCTTCTAATGTTAAAGTGCCAAGACTTCATTTCATAAATTAAAATGGCTAAAACATTTTCATGTGAAAAACTTTCATGTAAAACACTTTGGTGTGAAAACTAAACTCTTACCTGTAGTTCACCTTTTAACATGCTATACCTATAAATGGCTCTGAGTTTGAATTTAAGATAGAAGTCATGTTGTACCCATGTCTATTAGTATCTAGAACACCCGTGATTCTTGGATAAATTGAATATATACTTATTTATCAGTTTTTGTGCAGTTCAAATGTTAGTGACTTAAAATAGGTTTTTATGAAAACTGTTACTATAGAAATCATAGATTATAGATTGGCTTCCTGTACTTTATTATCTCTAGGACATTAGGATCAAACTATTAATTTTTAGATCTCAATTTTTATAATAAGTATTAAGAAATAAGAACTAAGTATAAATAAGAAATGATTTTTTTCAAATACAGATAATTAAGACATGAATTCAATAAATCCAAACTCTCAAAACATAGATTATAAGCACACTGTTATAGAATCATCTGCTACTGTTTTATAATGAGTTTTTAGTAATCACTGGCACTTCCCTATGAACCTTAATATAATTTCAAGAGAATTTCATTATTGTACCTAGAATTGATTCTAAAAAAATGAAGAATTTCAAGATTATAAATACCCTATGCATATAATCCCTGAGACAGGGAGAAGAAAATGAAAACATCTAGTTAATCTTTTCATGTTAGGGTTTACTGCCTCTTAGAAATTTCGAGAGGATGCAGGGTTTTTTAAAATTGGAATTTAAAAAGAAAAATGCATTAGGATTACAGTGGAGCACAGGTTGACAAACCATACATTTATAGGTAACTACTATTTTCAGTTTTAAAACATTTTCCAAGATTGATTCTTATAACAATCCTTTGAGTAGTGAGGGTAGTTAACTGTTATTTCCTATGTAGAGAAAAGAAAAAGGGAGCTTATACATTATGAAGGATCTATGCAGCTCTTTGGATAGAGCACCTTGACCACTAAAATAAGAAGCAGCACTAAACTAATCCAAAATTCCAAAGGACAAGAGGTGAAGAAATAACAAATAGTAGTAGTAGTAATAATAATAATGATAATAGTAAGAAAGTAACAGGTAACAAAGTCAATATCCTTTAGCAAAAGGAAAGAAGGAAACCAGAACAGAAATGAGCTGTGATTCAAAGAGAGATGGGAGTGCAATGAAGAGGGCTTTAAAAATGTATTGCAAGGGGTGCCTGGGTGGCTCAGTGGGTTAAGCCACTGCCTTCGGCTCAGGTCCCGATCTCAGGGTCCTGGGATTGAGTCCCGCATCGGGCTCTCTGCTCAGCAGGGAGCCTGCTTCCCTCTCTCTCTCTCTCTCTCTGCCTGCCTCTCCATCTACTTGTGATCTCCGTCAAATAAATAAATAAAATCTTTAAAAAAAAATGTATTGCAAGATGTGAATACATTTCTTCCTCAGGGAAGAAGCATCTCCCACAGACTCCTACCCAGAGCTGGCCTAGATGCAATCCCCTGAGATTTCTTAGCACACTGCATTTATTTCTATTTTTAGAATTTATCATTCTCTTGAAAGTTTCCACTTACTCCAAAGAAACTGAAAACTTCTCTAGGATGGAGAACACTCTTACTAATCTTTGCACACAAGCAGAGCCTGATCCTACCAGGTGTTCCAGAAGTGTTTTCCGATTTGAATACGAACATCGTTTTATATTCTTTTCTATCCTGAAATGACCCTGCAAGATGCTCAACAAAGGCTTGCTAATTAGATTCGGCTTTGCATGTTCAACGTCACTAATAACTAGCTGTGCAACCTGGAAAGAAAAATCACATACGTTTTCCGAAACTCATTTTATTAATCTATACAATGTGGGTGGTTGAAACAGACATCTCTAATACTCTTTCTAGCTCTAAACATCTTCCATGTCATAAATCAGGGTTTATAGACGGAACGGAACTACCGGCCTTTGAGCGGAGAACCTGGGAAATGAGGAAGTGAAAACAGAACGCTGTCTTGCCACGGCTCTATAGGAGAAGAGCCAAATTGACTGGTTAAGCTAAGATTTTGAAGACTAGAAGGAGAGGGGAAACATGATCAAGAGTAGGAGGCGGAGAGAAAAAGAGGTATGGCCTAGGATCACCTCGATCCGTCAGAGCCCAGGGATAAAGGGAAGAGACACGCTGGGCGACTGTGCTAGCCCGCAGTGGAGCCCCCGGGTTCTTCCTAATCCTGAAGTCGTCCTACAAGGAAAGGAAGGTGCTATGAAAATGAATGATGCCTCACAGGCGACAGGTGTCCCAGCGTCCCAAGACAGAAGCTCGCTGGAGGGGAGGGAAGGGAAGTCCGCTCGGTCGCCACCCGCCAACTCTGCCCGAAAAATCCCAGCACAGCTCAAGGACCGCCGGAGGAAACTCTGGTTCACCCACGGCAGGAGAGTCAGGGGGACAGGGGCGGGAGGCCGACTGGGCGGGAGCGCAGGGCCTCGCGACTACCTTCGACAGCCGACAGCGAGTCGGTCTTTTCCATCTGCAGCCACAGATTCACAGCAGGCCCCCAAACCCCGGCTTGTTTTGACCGCGACGTCACTTCCGATTTCTTCTTTCGGTTTCTGGCCAAAAAAAACGTTCCGCGTCACTGCAGCCGAAAGGCCTTCCAGTTTTTGGTTTTGTTTTGTGTTTTTAAAAAAAAATGCTGTTGCTCGGTCTTTACTGCCCGAATACTACAGAGACTGGGTCACTTCAGTAGACCCTTCTGGATCACTAGTGCAACACCCACCTGGCCCTCCGATCACGTCTCCTCCTCTCCCATCGCCCCGCCCTCCTGATCCACCCCTGCGACACTCAGGACGCGTAAGTCGCGTGTGCGTACGTCATCACGTCACTTTTGTGCGACGGGCCTGCCTGTTCAGGGCTTGCGTCTTGGCGGCCCCCTGGAAGGTCCGCGTGATCTTCCGCAAGTGAGCCCCGCGAGTCTGGGGAGGGGGCTGGCGGAATCCGAGAAATTTTCTTTGGACGCAGAGTGTTCCGCGGAGCAGGTGTGGCGGTAGGTAGGTGAAGGAGGCTCCCAGTGGGAGTAGTTCAAGCTCTGGTCGGGCCTTCCTTGGAATCTGGCGTGCTCCCTGGGGCTTCCCAGTCTTCACCGAACGGCTAAAATTCCATAACCAACCTCTCAGGATCCCCGCGATTTAGCTTCGACGTACATTGGTCTCTTCTGCGATCACATCCTCTCCTCCTGTGCACCGTTATTAGCGCGCATCCCTTCAAGGCACTGGGCAAATTTCCACTTGTCTTTGCTTATGATGTTCTCTCGATTTCCAGTGTTGCCCTTATCCCCCGCGCTTGTGCCCATCTTAAAAGGTCATTCTGTTTTAGTATTAGACGTCAAGACAGGGTTGAAATGCACGCTTTGAGTCTTTCTGGGAGCCTCCTGGTTAGAATTAAAAATCTTTCGAGGGCGCCTAGGTGGCTCAGTGGGTTAAGCCTCTGCCTTTGGGTCAGGTTCATGATCTCAGGGTGCTGGGATCGAGCCCCGCATCCGGGCTCTCTGTTCAGCAGGGAGCCTGCTTCCTCCTCTCTCTCTGCCTGCCTCTCTGCCTACTTGTGATCTCTGCCAAATAAATAAAATCTTTTTAAAAAATCTGTTTGAGCTCTTAGTACTCTGTACGTTATTTGTAGCATATATTTGATATTTTGCTTTGTATTGTAGTATCTGTTATCAATCTGCTCTCAGCTTCTCCGGCTCTCTCCTCTCCCTGATCATCTTCTTTCTATTCATTTTCACATCATTTCTTGCCTCCACGCTTTTGTGTCATGTTCCGTCTCCCTCATCTCCAGTGCTGTCTCTCTCTTTAATCTGGCAAACCACTACTACTACTCCTCACTTGGTTGGTTTTTTTTTTGGTTTTTTTTTTTTTTGTTTTTTTTAAGATTTTATTTATTTGTGAGAGAGCAAGCAGGTCACAAGCAGGGGGAGCCGCAGGCTGCGGGAGAATGCTTGGAACACGTTCCATGGTGTCTTGATTCCAGGACCCTTGGGATCATGACCCTGAGCCACCCAGGCACCCCTACCCCTCACTTGTAAACTTTAAGAGCTTTAAGGTGTTTCTCTCAGGGGTGGTTTTGTGTGTATTACAGTAAGGAATGGAGGCCCACACATTAGATTTGGCATGGTGACCATTTTCCTTGGGCAGCCAGTGAGCCTAGAATGGTTTTTACAAGTGAATATTTGCATTCTGATGATAGGAAGCACTAATCTTGAACCTAAAATAAGTGAAATGTTTTTCCCTTCATTCAAAAATCTCATTTTTTTATTTATTCATAACTACAAAATTGTTCTCATAATTATTTGGGGGGTTTTGTTAGTGAAAAATTGAGATTTTTTTTTTTTTTTTTTGCTTGCTTGCTTGCTTGCTTGCTTGTAACTACATGATAGTCTCCATTTTGCCTGTTGGTTTGCAAAACCTAAGATATTTATCATCTGGCCCCTTACAGAAAAATTTGTTGACTCTTGATGCGTAGCAATGTTCATATTATAGACACCACTTGTGCCTTTAATTTTATATTTTTCTATAGAACTCAGCACAGTGCCTACTTTCTTTCCCCAAGTTTTCTTTAAGCACTTAAAAAGTCTTCGTGATACGAAATGTTCAATTTTGTGGGAAAAAGATTGTTACAAATTCAGTGTTACTATGCACAGAGACAGAAGTATGCAGAATGAAGTAGGATTAGGAGTTGAGAGAAGTGTGGAGGATGTGATCCTTGAGTTGAGCTTTAAAAGATAAAAAGGGGGCGCCTGGGTGGCTCAGTGGGTTAAGCCGCTGCCTTCAGCTCAGGTCATGATCTCAGGGTCCTGGGATCGAGTCCTGAGTCCCGCATCGGGCTCTCTGCTCAGCAGGGAGCCTGCTTCCTTCTCTCTCTCTCTCTGCCTGCCTGTCTTCTTGTGATCTCTGTCAAATAAATAAATAAAATCTTTAAAAAAAATAAAATAAAAGATAAAAAGGAAGTGGGTATGTAGAGATCATTCCTGGCAAAGTGGATAAATGAGCAAAGACAGTGAGAGAAGTAAGAGAATAGTGTGTTAAAGGGAATAGCAAAGAGTGAAGCTGGAAAGGTTGGTAAGGGCCAGATCAGAAGCCTTGTTAAGGAGCTTGGACCTTTCTTTTCAGGCAGTGTTGTGCTTTGTGCTGGATATACTGGGTAGTTAGGTCTTGCTGATGTCTATTTAAAAGATGGATGAGGGGGTGCCTGGGTGGCTCAGCCCGTTAAGTGGCTGCCTTGGGCTCAGGTGGTAATCCCAGGATCCTGGGATCGAGTCCCTTATGAGGCTCCCTGCTCAGCGGAGAGCCCACTGCTCCCTCTCTCTCTGCCTGCCATTCTATTTGTGCTCGCTCTCTCTCTGTCAAATAAATGAATAAAATCTTAAAAAAAAAAAAAAGATGGATGAGGGAGTCAAGGGCCCTTATACTGCACTATTTGTGTAGATGAGAAGATCTAAGGGCAGTGGAACTTGGTGGAGTGGGCGTGATGAAGTTTAAGGAGGTAAAATAGCAGATCTTGTTAGCTATTTGGATGTTAAAAGTGAAGAGGAAGGACAAGTCAAGGCCGAGTCTTCTGCTGATCACCAGCTAAAATGGAGAATATTGGAAGGTGTGAGGAGACTGTTTTACTCAACATTGTATTTCCAGAGCCTAAAACAGTGTCCTGTGCATTGTAGGTACTTGAATGAACAGAAAACTTTCCTTCCTTTTAATTGTTGATTGTTACATTTCATCAAAAGAACCTTTAGAGTATGTCATACCTATTTATTTTGGTAATAACTTCAAGCTTTTTGGAATAGATGATGAGTTGGACCACTGATAAAATGAATCTCTTTCACAGTTGAATAGTCCTGGAGAGACATTTTGGCTTAATTCCATGTCAGTTAAAAGTTTAAATTTAGGGGCGCCTGGGTGGCTCAGTGGGTTAAGCCTCTGCCTTCGGCTCAGGTCATGATCTCAGGGTCCTGGGATCGAGCCCCGCGTCGGGCTCTCTGTTCATCGGGGAGCCTGCTTCCCCTCTCTCTCTGCCTGCCTCTCTGCCTACTTGTGACCTCTGTCAAATAAATAAATAAAATCTAAAAAAAAAAAAAAGTTTAAATTTATTTTTATCCTGTTCTGTCATTTAAATTGGGAATTTAATTTCAGAATTGCTTTATTCTTATTTTCTTACTGTTTAAACTTTTAAAAGTTAATTTTTATTTTAAGCTTTTACATTTAAACTTCTGCATCAGAATATTAGCTTTTAATTTTATTTTAAGCTTTTTAAATTTAATTTTTAGAATATTCGCCTTGTTTTCCTTCTTGGTATTTCTCAGGCTTTCAGGAAGTCAAGACCCTACACTATGTTCATATAGATTAAATGTCATCCTAAATTTAGTTTCAGGAAACTTGTATTTGCACTTTAATCTTAATGTTTTCTGTTGTTCATTAATAAACATAAGCCAGTGGACTTCTGCTTTGGCTGCTGGATGGCTGAGCCAGATTTATTTCCATGTGTTGTAAATTGGTTAGTTAGATGTGAGAACATTTGTGTACAGCCTCTGTGTATAGCTGAGTAGATGATGCAGTCTGGTAGCCCTGTCTTTATTCTTCCTACTTCCTTTAGATTGTCACTTCTGTGTTAGAATTAGATGATTTATTGGTCACTAATCTGTAAGCTGCCACACAGTCTTTTGAAAAGACACAGCGTGAAAATGGAACTATACAGGTTGAAGAATAATATGTGTATATAAAATGTTTTCTTTTTCAGACATAAAGCAGAGTCACTATAATTATTTGTAACGTCAATTTAACAGTTTAATTATATGAAATTATGGCTGGTTATAAGCCTGCAGCTATTCAGACATATCCTGTACTCGGTGAAAAAATCACCCAAGACACACTGTACTGGAACAACTATAAGGTAAGTGTAGATGGTAATGAGTGGTTTGCATTTATGCTTATTTCGCCAGCATATGTTATACTTTGGATACTCTAGTAGAGAACTAATAACTAAAAAGAATCTATCAACAGTTTACAGTTTGGGTGGAAAATTTGATATCTGATATTTTTTCTTGGATGTTTCAAATTAAAAGTCCATGCTTCTGGGGCACCTGGGTGGCTCAGTTGTTAAGTGTCTGCCTTCAGCTCAGGTCGTGATCCTGGGGTCCTGGGATTGAGCCCCGCGTGGCGCTCCCTGCTCTGTAGGAAGCTTCTCCCTCTGACACTCCCCCTGCTTGTGTTCCCTCTCTCACTGTGTCTCTGTCAAATGAATAAAATCTTTAAAAAAAAAAAAAAGTCGATGGTGCTTAAGGATTTTAATCATACAAGTGCCTACCAAAAAATAGATGATTAATGAATGCCAAATGAGATAGATTTTTAAATTTTTCAATTATGCAAGTTTTTTTTTTGCCTTTCTAAAACTAAGAAAGCTGTGATGCAGAATTAGTTCTTCTAGACTACAAAGGCTTAAAAGTGATTTTTCTTTTAAATGAACAATTAAAAAATGGAAAAAGAGGGGCGCCTGGGTGGCTCGGTCAGTTGGGCGTCTGCCCATATACTTGTTGTCATATATTTACTACGGTCATATATTTATTTACTTTAGTGGCAACTAGGGAAATCTGGGTGATGGTAATTGAACCTTTTTGCTTTCTTTATACTTCTGTATTAAATACATCCTAGTAAATGTTATTAAGAACAAAGAGAAATGTCAGTAAGAAATTATGTAATGCTTCAAAGGTCTTACCAATTGTAACTGTTAATCCTTTGTATTATTTTTTATTTTTATCAAGACCCCTGTTCAAATCAAGGAGTTTGGTGCAGTGTCAAAAGTAGATTTTTCTCCACAGCCTCCATATAATTATGCTGTCACAGCTTCCTCAAGGGTAAATATAATGTTAAATTTCTTTTTCCTTTGTGTATTTATATTTACTACTGATCTTGAGCCATTTGGTTAAATACTGTTTTTTATCTTTTTGTAGATTCACATTTATGGCCGGTACTCTCAAGAACCTATAAAAACCTTTTCTCGATTTAAAGACACGGCATACTGTGCTACTTTTCGTCAGGATGGTAGACTGCTTGTGGCTGGCAGTGAAGATGGTGGAGTTCAGCTTTTTGATATAAGTGGGAGAGCTCCCCTCAGGCAGTTTGAAGGTCATACTAAGTAAGAGCCAGAGTTTAAAATTTTTTTATTCTTTTATTTTTTTACGAAAGTATAAGTAACAAAACATTGTTAGTTTCAAGCATACGTTAATATTTGTGTCTGTTGCAAAATGATTATAGTAAGTCTCGTTAGCATCTGTCACCATACAGTTATAGACAGTTGGTTATTTTGTTGTTTCTTTTGTCATCGTAAACTTTTTTTTGTTTTGTTTTTTTGGGCTTTGACTAAAAGCATAGAGCAGTTCCGTAAAGATTATGTAGTAATGTATACTTTATTTCCTGGTTGTTCTAAGACATAATCAAAAGTCCTGTGGCCAGTTTGATGGGACTCGTGAATTCCCTAGAATTATATGTGACATTTTAAGAAATGTACGTTTATCTAGGGAAATTTCCTATCTAATCAGGGAGTTCTATGACCAGTTGAGGTTACAAATCACTGATCTCACGGCACCCTCACAGTTATAAATGAGAACTCTCTAGGCTACACTACTTTTGAGGTTCTTATTTTGAAGTCAAGTTGGAAGGTTGATTTTTTTTCTTTCTTCTTGAAGTTAATATTTTGCTGCTTGATAAATGACCAGGGTAGTTTTATATTATAATTTTATATCAAGATTACCTAGTTCATTGCTGAAGCTTCTGCTTATTTAAAATCTCAAGTGTTTTTTTTTATAGTGTATTATCAGGTTGGTCTTTCCCCATCAGTGAAACATTTAAAGTCTAACAAATTTGCTTAACATGATCCTACTATTAATGGCAGGTCTTAGAATTTTGTAAGGAACTATCCATTTTGAAGTTTATTTAATTAAATGTACCTTTGCTCCAACATTTAGAACATTTACTTTTATTGAGCAGTTTTGTAGAATTATTAACATATTATTAGAAAATGTAATTTTAAGGCTACTAATTGTCTTAACTTTATAAAGTAGGAGTATTTAGAATTTTAAATTGGCTTAGGGACAAATACCTGTTTTAAAGATTTTATCTCATAATTTCCTCCTACCATTACTCCCTGAAACTGAGCTGCTTTTTTTTTGTTACTTGGGGAAAAGGAGTGTTTTATGTTAAAAGATGCCAGACATACAGTTTTTTTCTTGCTTTTTAATACATTGATTCTTGATTTTTTAGAGCAGTTCATACAGTCGATTTTACAGCTGACAAATATCATGTGGTCTCTGGGGCTGATGATTATACAGTTAAATTATGGGATATTCCAAACTCCAAAGAAATTCTGACATTCAAAGAACATTCTGATTATGTGAGGTGTGGATGTGCTAGCAAACTGAACCCAGATCTCTTTGTAACAGGTTGGTGAAACTGTTTTTCCCTCCTTAACTTGATAATTTAATTGTGATATAATTTGGTATTGTTTTGGGACTCTTGGGATAGAGCAGTTTTTTAAAAAATTTTATAAAGAGGGGCTGCCTGGGTGGCTCAGTGGGTTAAGCCTCTGCCTTCAGCTCAGGTCCTGATCTCAGGGTTCTGGGATCAAGTCCCACATCAGGCTCTCTGCTAGGCAGGGAGCCTGCCTCCTTCTCTCTCTCTTTCTCTCTCTCTACTTGTGATCTCTCTCTCTAAAAAAAAAAAAAAAAATTTATAAAGAAATATGTTTGTTTATCCAGTTGTTTTATTTATTTTTTTTTCTTTTGGTGATTGTTTTTGCTGTCCTTCAAATGTTTTTGGACGCATCAGGCTTCCCTGAAAACATGAGCGTCAGAACTATAATGGTTTTAGTATTCTGGTTTGCACAGAGCCTTTAGTGGCCAAGAAACAAAGATAATGCAGTGGAGTGTTTGTGGGTGTTTGTGCAGAGGTTCCCAGGTGATTCAGTAGTGACAATAGCTTGGATCTGAATAGTTTAAGATCCTGTATAATATAGTGTACTATATTATAGTATAATGCTTTTTCAGAAAACAGTTGTACCAGAGAGTTTGGAGGTACTGTATCTTCATGAACATACAGACGTGTCTTTAAAATTTCATCCTTTTCTCCTTTTAAAATTTATATTTGGATACAAACACACTGAGTTTTGGATACAAAATTTGGATACAAATATACTGAGTTTGAGTAATGAAACTCACGTAATACAAAAATTGACATTTTAGGGTCATATGATCATACTGTGAAGATGTTTGATGCACGAACAAACAAGAGTGTGATTTCTGTTGAGCATGGGCAGCCAGTGGAAAGTGTCCTGCTTTTTCCCTCTGGAAGTCTTCTGGCATCAGCAGGTATTTTAAAAATTGCTTTATAGGTGTACCTGGATGGCTTAGTCGTTAAGTGTCTGCCTTCAGCTCAGGTCATGATCCCAGGGTCCTGGGATTGAGCCCCGCATCCGGCTCCCTGCTTGGCAGGAAGTCTGCTTCTCTCTCTCCCAGTCCCCCTGCTTCTTTTCTCTCTCTCTTTCTGTGTCTCTGTCAAGTAAATAAGTAAAATCTTTTTAAAAAAATTGCTTTACTAGTATCTTTGGTCTTGAATTAGTTACTACTTTATCTGTTACTTTTTGTAGTTTAACACTCTGCCCTTGAATTGCATAACTAGGTTTTGTTCAACTGATAAGTAGAGCAGGCCAGCAGTTACTATTTACTGAGTACCTAATGTGAGCCAGATACTGTGCTATTATACACAGAAGGTAGTTCGTTTTCTCCCTATTTTGCAACTGAGGAAATAAATAAAAGTTATTTAACTAATTTTTCTAAGATAGAGTGACAGATCTGAAATCCTAGAACTTGAGAGCCTGCATTGTATATTTAACCAGAGATCTAGGTTGTATTCCTGGCATTCCTACCTAAGAGATCCGTGACAGCTTTTGAAAACACAGTTCTTTCCATTTTAGAATCAGGCTTGTCTTTTTTTATGTCTCTTGATTGGAATGACATTACCCAACAAATAGCAGTTCTGGAGGAGGATATAATGTGGAATCAAAGGGGGTCTTGATACATTTTTTCATCGAGTTGGAACTGAGGTATTTTTTTTTTGTTATGTTGATCATAGAGCATTTTCAAAATTAGAAGGGAAGAAGTAAATTGTTTTTTTTCACTCATCAAGTCAAAATTAATGCATTGACAGTAGAATACATAGGTAGTATATATAATTTATAGCACATATATGGCTATGTGTGTAGCCTTTTTTTCTTTAATTTTAAAATCCAAATAGAGGGGCGCCTGGGTGGCTCAGTCATTAAGCGTCTGCCTTCGGCTCAGGTCATGATTCCAGGGTCCTAGAATCGAGCCCCATGTCGGGCTCCCTGCTCAGCAGGAAGCCTGCTTTCCCTCTCCACACCCCCTGCTTGTGTACCTGCTTTTGCTGTCTCTGTCAAATAAATAAAAATCTTAAAAAAAAAAATCCCAATATAAATTACCCTGTTTTATACTTTTTCCCCAGTACCTATTTAATTTCAAAATAAATTGATAACATTGCCAAATGTATCCATTTTTCTTGCTGTTATTTTGAGAAATGGAAATAAGTTCAAGTTGAACAGGGAGGATGGACACCTGTATGCTAATCTCCACTGTGTCACTAGCTAATTGTATGACCTTGGGCAGTCCCTTCAGTCAACTCTTACAGACTTTAGAAATGAGAGTTGGGACAGGATCAGTTGTTTTATTTATTTATTTATTTTTAAAAGATTTTATTTATTTATTTGACAGACAGAGATCACAGGTAGGCAGAGAGACAGGCAGAGAGAGGAGGAAGCAGGCTCCCCGCCGAGCAGAGAGCCCGATTCTGGACTCGATCCCAGGGCCCCGGGACCATGACCTGAGCCGAAGGCAGAGGCTTTAACCCACTGAGCCACCCAGGTGCCCCGGATCAGTTGTTTTAAACTATGCTCGCTCATGAGCTGCCACATGTGGTGAGACAGGGACTATGAATTGGCTTACAGGCCCACTTTCCTAGTCAGGATAGATGAGACCTTTGCTCCTCCCTCTCATTCTTCTATTTTACCTTTAGACATTTGCTTAATATTTCATTGAAATAAAAGATGTGGGCGCCTGGGTGGCTCAGTTGGTTAAGCAACTGCCTTTGGCTCAGGTCAGGATCCTGGAGTCCTGGAATCAAGTCCCACATCAGGCTCCCTGCTCAGCGGGGAGTCTGCTTCTCCCTTTGACCTTCTTCCCTCATGTTCTGTCTCATGTTTTCTCTCTCTCAAATAAATAAATAAAATCTTTAAAAAAAAAAAAAGAAAGAAAAGATGCCATATTAAAAGAATTCTTTTTAAACTCTTGGATTAAATTACCTTTAATAAGGACCTTCTAACTCTTAGAGTAAACATTATAGGGAAATTTTTCAGTTTTGTTTGGATTCACAAAATGTTCAGGAAATAGTTTATATTATTCGTTTCCATAGTGACATAAAATTTCTTTTACATGGTGATTTTATACAATTTTCTTAAACATTTTTGGTTATACTTTTTATTTTGCTAGGCAGTTCTGTGATCTTTACAAATATGCAAATATCTAATCACCAAAATAGTTCTTTGAGGTCGAAACTATTATTATTATTCTCAGTTACAAACTCAGTGACAGAGCCAGCATTGGAACCAGGCAGTTTTACTCTGGGACCCCTCACTTCACCTCCACGCTGTGCAGCGTCCAGTGAAAAATGCTTTTCAAATCTTTAAAATATTGAAAGTTGAGGCAGAATTTCAAACCATTGATTATTTCTTTTTGTAGGAGGCCGTTATGTTAAAATCTGGGACATGCTGAAAGGAGGACAGTTGCTAGTGTCTTTGAAAAATCATCATAAAACTGTGACATGTTTATATCTGAGCAGCTCTGGACAGAGGTTACTTTCTGGGTCACTGGACAGGTTAGCATTTTAATTTTCTTCCTTTATTATTACTAGTGCACATGTATTTACTGCTCGAGGAAATGAGTTATTTCTAAAGTATTTGTGTTAAAGTAAATGTTTTGTTAAATGATTTCTGTGAAAAAAAAAATCTTTTCAGTTGAAAATAGTTTTGACCTTTTATTCACATATAGCAAACATTTTTTCTCACCTGACGTAACTTAGTGTGTACTTATATACTTAAGGAATTTTATTGAACCATTTGAACATTAATCTTTTAAAATAGTCTATGTCATTCCTTGTTCTCTTTAAAAATCTTTATTGTACATTTATATATTTAGAAATACTTACAATGAATGTATGTATATATTCTAGCTTTTTTTCAAATTTAAAACTTCATGTGAAAGTTTCTATACATTTATGTGATTCAAATATTACTACTTTAAGTAGGTATTAGTATTCTGTTAATGTTCTAAAACAGTGCTGTCCAACAGAAATGGTATGTGAGGGGCGCCTGGGTGGCTCAGTGGGTTAAGCCTCTGCCTTCAGCTCAGGTCATGATCTCAGGGTCCTGGGATCGACTCTCGCATCGGGCTCTCTGCTTGGCAAGGAGCCTGCTTCCTCCTCTCTTTCTCTCTGCCTGCCTCTCTGCCTGCTTGGTCTCTCTCTGTCAAATAAATAAATAAAATCTTAAAAAAAAAAAACAAAAAAAAAAAGAAATGGTATGTGAGCTACATATGTAATTATAAATGTTTTGGCAAAAAGAACTAGGCCACATTAATAATATATTTATTTAGTTCAGTGTATCTAAAATATCATTTCAATACACAATGGATGTAAAAATTATTACCAAGAAATGAGAGACAAGCATCCAATACATGTCATGTGATACAGTAATAATATTTTATAGTGATTAAAGTGAAATATAGTTGGTTTAACAGAAAAGTATTTTTACCTCAGTTTTTAAATTAAAATTTAGATTAATTAGGGTGCCTGAGTGGCTCAGTGGGTTAAAGCCTCTGCCTTCGGCTCAGGTCATGATCCCAGGGTCCTGGGATCAAGCCCCGCATTGGGCTCTCTGCTCGGCAGGGATCCTGCTTCCCTCCCCTTTCTCTGTCTGCCTCTGTGCCTACTTGTGATCTCTGTCAAATAAATAAATAAAAGCTTAAAAAAAATTTAGGTTAATTAAAATCAAGTAAAATTTAAAATGTGGTTCTTCATTTTCACTGGCCACATTTCAAGTGCTTAGTAGCATGTGGCTAGAACTATGGCACAGTTCTAATATTTATTCATATTTATTTATTTTTGGTAATTTTATTTCCATATTTCCTATTTTCATTATAGAGAAAGCCTTGGTTTTTCAGTATGTTTATTAAAAAGTATACATATTTTATGGGGCTCCAGTCCATTAAGCATCTGCCTTCAGCTCAGGTCATGATCCCAGGGTCCTGGGATTGAGTCCTGCATGGGGCTCCTTGCTTGTGGCGGGGGTCGGGGGGGTGGAGGGGTCTGCTTCTCCCTCTGCCTCTGCCTGCCACTTTGCCTGCTTGTGCTCTCTCTTCGCTGACAAATAAATAAAATCCTTAAAAAAAAGTATACGCATTTTAAAAGCTAGAATATATTTTTAACACGAAGGAATTTATCATGTAAATCTGTAGCAGACTCTCTGAAGTGCTGTTACTAGGCAGTTTGGGGCTCCGTTTTTAGATGCGTCTCTCAAAAATCAAGTGTGAGTTGGCTCTCTTCACAGTAGTTGTCAACTCAGAGTGGATTTTGTTTCCCAGAGGACATGTGGCAATATCTGGAGACATTTTTGGTTGTTGTCACAAGTTGGGAGTGGAGTGCTGCTGGCATACAGTACGTAGCAGTCAGGGATGCTGCTAAACTGCCTACCACGCACAGAAAAGCCTCTGCAGCTAAGAAGTATCTGACCTGCAGTGTTAATCACTTGATGTTGAGAAACCCTGTGCTTTTGAATCCCAGTGTGCTTTGAAACCTTTCCTTTATACTCCCAGGTTTCATTGTCAGGTGACAGTGGTTCATGGTCTGTGGTCTGGTGGCTAGTTGAGTCTTTATATAAACATAGCTACTGCTAATAGTTCATTTTTAAAAGAGATTCAGTGAGGGGCGCCTGGATGGCTCAGTGGTTAAAGCCTCTGCCTTCGGCTCGGGTCATGATCTCAGGGTCCTGGGATCGAGTCCCGCATTCGGGCTCTCTGCTTGGCAGGGAGCCTGCCTCCTCCTCCTCTCTCTCTCTCTGCCTGCCTCTCTGCCTACTTGTGATCTGTCTGTCAAATAAAAAAAAAAAAAATTCAGGGGCGCCTGGGTGGCTCAGTGGGTTGATCGTCTGCCTTTGGCTCAGGTCATGATCCCAGGGTCCTGGGATCGAGCCCCGCATCGGGCTCCCGCAGGGAGCCTGCTTCTCCCTCTCCAACTCCCTCTGCTGTGTTCCCTCTCTCGCTGTGTCTCTGTCAAATAAATAAATAAAATCTTTTAAAAAAAATAATAAATAAATAAAAAATTTTTAAAAAATTCAGTGATGAATTAGTTTGTAATTAATATTATTAATCATTATTTTTCTTCATTGCAGTGTAACTTTTAATATTTATACCTTGAATTTCTAAAAAAATAGGAAATTTACATTTTATACTCATTTCCTAGGTAATTTCTAACAGAGCTTTCTTTTCCTTAGGAAGGTGAAAGTATATAGCACGACTTCCTATAAAGTAGTCCACAGTTTTGATTATGCAGCTTCAATTTTGAGTCTTGCACTTGCAGTAAGTACTTCTAATTCTTTTTAAAGCTTTCGCTACCCATGTCTGTTAAACTGAAATGAAATTTTAGGGTTTATCTTTGTGTTTGAATAAATCTTACTTTATTCTTGCCGTATTAGTTAGTGGAGTTAAGACAATTTCTATTATATGACTTGTGCCAGTAATTTAGTATGAATTGAGGTTTAGGTCTTGCTCACTGTAGGCATTGTTAACACTAAGGGCAGGATCTGGGGATGTCCACTGTCAAGTTTCACGAGCCATTGAAGAAGAGGATATTTGAATGCATCATACAGAAATTTGAATTAGAAGAGGAAAAAGTTATTACAAATTATTTTCTTGGCAACATTGTGGAAAGTTATGCTATCACACAGTTCCTTTTCTAATAAGAGGATACAGGAAAAAAATTAATGTAGAAGTTTCCCAAAGCGTCATTAACTATATTATTATACAAACTGCCAGTGATAACTTATGCCAGGTATAACATGTTCCATCAGTATAATAGTATTCTGGTGGAAAAAGTGATTTATCTAACTTTCTGCATGGATTGTTGTTAGGCAGAGTATCTGATTGAAACTCTTGGTGAAGGTTTGGATAAGCAGAAAACATGTTATAAATGGTGTTTTGAGGAAAAACTAGGGCAAATGATGGGTTAGGAATTAACTTATTTTTCTAATTGATCCTTAGCATGAAGATGAAACAATAGTTGTAGGAATGACCAATGGAATACTGAGTGTTAAACATCGGAAATCTGAAGCAAAGAAGGATTCTCTTCCTAGGAGAAGGCGGCCTGCATATCGAACTTTTATTAAAGGAAAAAATTACATGAAACAAAGGGTATTTGCATATTTCTTATTTTTTTTTAGAAAATGTGGTTTGTTAGAGTAGCCAGCTCCAACCCTCCGTGTTACTGGAAAGTATAGTTCACATGGGATTTAACTTTATTTTGCTTTTCTGTACCTTAATCCTCCTTGCAGATTGCTAGATTGGGGAATGTTATTAATAAGTAATGGGGAATAAGGACTACTTTAATACCCTGAGTCATAACAATGTTATAGTATTTTACCATATTCAAAACAGTGTCTTTGATACACTCTCTGATTTGATCTCCTAAACAGCCCTGAACAGTAGTAGAGCCAGTTATGTCCCTGTATGGCATCTGAGAAGATGGAGATGCAAATAAGTTCTGGTTGATCCAGCATCTCATTACTGGTAGCCAGAGTCATTGGGACTAGATCTCAGTTTCTCCCGTCTTTGTTTTCTTTCTACTAAGTCATACTGCTTGTCATGTGAAGAGAATTGAAATGAGTAATGTTTGCCCAGCGTGAGGTACTGTGTGTCTGTTCTAAGTTAAATCATAGGAGAGTAAGAACACATTGATGTAGCAGATCATTTCATTTTCAGTTAGTCTGCATTCTGGACATATGCCCATTACCTATTACACAGTTCAGGGTCACCAAGGTATAAAAGTAATCCACAATGAAAAAATTCATTTTGAATGAAACTCTATACAGATACTGACTTTTCTTTATAAATTTACTTTATCATACAGGATGACATTTTGATCAACAGGCCTTCAAAGAAACATCTAGAATTATATGACCGGGATCTGAAAAATTTCCGAGTCTCTAAGGCACTTGACAGAGTCCTTGAGGTGAGTGAGGAGCATGTATACATATATACAGTATGCTGTCTCTGTGAGTGAGTAAATGAGTGTGTTTTAATTAAGACTAATTTTTTAGAGCAGTTTTAGCTTTACAAAAATTGAGGGTAAGGTACAGAGATTTCCCATAGACTCTCTGCCCCCCACACATGCATAGCCTCCCCTATTATCAATACCCCACCACAGTGGTGCATTTGTTAGAGTTGATGAACCTACAAGGAGCATATTTTTACAAGAATCATTTTATTACTTACTGTGTGCCTTACTGTGGCTCAAAACTGTAAAGATATAAACCTATTTAAATTTGGTAATTGTCAGTTCCAAGACTATGATTTGTTCCTGTGCTGTCTTATCTGTTCATATTGACTCTGAAAATTTTTCTAGCCCAGTTGTACAATAAAGACACCCGAGATTACAGTTTCCATCATAAAGGAGCTAAATCGAAGAGGAGTCCTTGCAAATGCCCTTGCAGGTCGGGATGAAAAGGAAATCAGTCGTGTTCTTAATTTTTTGATACGGTATGTTTTATGTCTATGAAACATATATCTTGCATCTGAACTTCTTTATCTCAAATGAGAGGCATTTACTTTTAGATTGACCTTTATAGAGAACTGATGGAAAAATTCAGTAAATCTGTTTTAAGGATTTTTTTCAAGTTGGCAAGTTTCAGTAAACAAATTTTGTTTCGTAGGAATCTGTCTCAGCCAAGATTTGCCCCTGTTTTGATCAATGCTGCTGAAATAATTATTGGTAAGTAGTTGTTAAAACGTGAAAAATCCGGGGTACCTGGGTTGCTTAGTTGATTAAGCCTCTGTAAGCTCCGGTCATGATCCTGGGGTCCTGGGGTCCTGGGATCAAGCCCTGCATAAGCCTCTGCTCAGCGGGAAGTCTGGTTTTCCCTCTCTCTCTGCCATTCCTCCCCGCTCTGGTGCTCTCTTGCTTGCGTGTTCTCTCTCTCAAATAAATAAATGAAACCTTTGGGGAAAAAAAAACTAGGATGCCTGGTGACTAAATTGGTTAAGTGACTGCCCTTTGGCTTGGGTCATGATCCCAGAGTCCCAGAGTCCCATAATTGAGACCCACATCAGGCTGTCTGCATTGTCCCTCTCTCTACCGCTCTCCCTGCTTGTACTCTCTATCAAATAAATAAATAAAATCCTTTTTAAAAAAACCCCAAAAAACAAAAAACCTTGAAAAATCCAAGTGTGATATAAGAGAGATGTCAAATAATGAAATCAAATAGATCACAGTACTTTGTTTTTATCAGTTCTCCAGTAGCAGTTGTAAAGAAAACAATCACATAAATCAGCATTTTAAGGGAAGTAAAACGTTTACAGTAGTTCAACTCTGAATTGCTGAGATTAGTTATTGTAATTAAACAACTTTTGCTTAGGCATCTATAATGACCATGCCTTTTTTTTTTTTTTAAACAGACCATGACTATTTTTTAAGGGGAAAATTAAAGTAGGTCAGGAACTCCACACTGTACTTTCTGTAATTATTTCTTTTTGAAATACATTTATCCAGATGGATTGTTTCTTTTTTGTAAATCACAAATCGTAAAATAAGTACAGATTTTTCAGTGTATTTATAGTGAATATTTTTATACTTTTGTAACTACTGCTGTCCCTTTATTGTTTACAAAGATACTTCTAGTTAATGTGTTTTCTCTCTCTTTCTAGATATCTATCTTCCTGTGATTGGTCAGTCACCTGTAGTTGATAAAAAGTTTTTGTTACTTCAAGGACTTGTAGAAAAAGAGATTGATTACCAAAGAGAACTACTAGAAACCTTGGGGATGATGGATATGCTTTTTGCTACTATGACAAGGAAAGAAAGCACTTCAGTGCTACAGCATACATCTGATGGATTTCTAGAAAACAAGAAGATGGAATCATAGTGTCTGCTTAATGAGACCTGTAAGAACAACTAACTTGAAATAGATTTGATTCTATTAACTATTGGAAAGAGAATCTCTTTCTGATACATTAAAAAACAAAAAAACTATTCATAGAAGCAGTTTTATGGAAGAGACGAATATCTAGAATTAGAGAATAAGGACTTGTTTTAAGACATGGTTTTCCATGTAATACTTTGAATTATTTCATGGTATCTTCGGCTAGAAGATCTCAGTTGTCTTGGTCATAATATATTGTCCACCTTGGACAAAGTGATATTAATTTTAATACAGCAAAGTTCTGTATCAACATTTAGGTAGCCATTCAGAACTCTGGAATGGGTTTCAACTGGGAATGCTGCCAAAGGGACAGGGCTTTATTTTTTTATTTTTTCTCCTGGAAAAACATCAACAAAAGAAATGGCAAAAGCAAATAAATTTTCTCTTCACTCTGATCACTGTGGGATTTCCATACCCTTGCTGATCTTGCCTCCCTCTCCTTGACGTTATCATTTATCTGAGGTCACGTGTTCTGCTTCCACTTGTAATGGGAGTGCATCGGCCCCAAATGTGACAAATCAGTGGCCAGCTTTGAACAGTTTAACTCTGAACTAGTTAGACATGTATTCAAAGAGTGTGCTGAGGCAGATTTGATACCTGAAAATTGTACTCTCCCTTCCAGTTTTTTTCTTCATTCCTTTAATCTTGACCGTCCTCATCAGAACAAGGTCTACATACAGGTAGACCTTATTAGACCATGTTTCTTTTCCTTTTCGAGATGCAGCTTTTCTTCCCAGTTTTCAACTTGCTTCAGGTCAGAGGAGTGATAAAATTTGCCATTTTTCTCATAATAAATAGCCTTTCAACCTTGTATACATATGGTTGGAGCTTATCTTATAGCTCCCTACCCTTCTGTAAACCATTTTCTGTAATCTGTATTTAGGTTTTGTTTCTCTAATCTCCATAATCATCTTGTGTTTTAGAACTGGAAGCTAGAGTACCTTGTTTTGAAAAATAGTTGTTTTTTTAAAGGACAATATAAGTCATTTTTATAAAGATATTCTTATTTTCTTCTTATCTTTCTGAGATGTATGAATTTCTGATGGATAGTCACTGGTTACTAACTGTTAGGTCACTGATTTCACACTTGCTACCTCTCCCAACTTCTCCCAATTCCTATTCCACCTCAAGTAGTTAATTATCTAAGGAAACATTGCTTGTGGTAGAAGAACCCTTAGTGAAAGGGAGATTCTGTAATGAGAATCTCCTCTTAAAATTCAGTTCTGTGAATTTAGATTTCTTTTCAAGGCAGAAGAAAATATTTCTGTGGTCTGGAAAGGGCATGTGCTCAAAAATAGGGTCCAATTTCCCTTTTCTAAATTGATTTATGCAAACCTACAGCACAGTGGCTTATAAGAAACTAGGAGTTTGCTTCCCTGAGTAATTATGAGATTAGAGACAGTAAGAAACTTGGTCTTCATGTTGAAAATGTTAATTTATTTAAATAAATTCTGTATTTAAAAGCTTTTGAAAATATTTAACTTTGTAAGTATGCTGGTAATTTGTATACTAGTAAAAATTAGAAGTTGAAATTCTGTCTAAAACTGGCTGCCATCAAGTGTGTAACATGTGACAAGGGTTTTCCCATACATTATTTTATTCGATTCTCATCACAGCTCTCCATTGTTGGTGTTCTCATTTAATGCTGAATTAACTACAGTGATAAGCCCACACTTGAATTCCTCAAACTTGAGTTCTTCCTCAACCTGGCACTGGGAGTGGCCTGCCCTCTGGGGCCAAACCTAGTACTTCTCTTTAACAGGACTTCATTGAAGCGAGGCTCCGTTGCTCAGGGGTTAGAGCACTGGTCTCATAACAGGACTTAATTGAGTGCTGTAGTTCTTGGATAAATCTAGAATGAAGACGAATTTTCAAAAAGGTTATGCAACTCTCAACTCTTCATGGTAATTTCAAGAATAGTTTTTATATTCATTGGGACAAACTGGTATTTGTCATTTAAAGTATGTAAACACAATTGGGATATTAGGCATATGATAGCATTGGTTTTTGGATTCTAATTTAAAGTGGCTAAGAGATTTTAAGACTTCTGAATTTTAGTTGAAAGTATTTTTAAAATGTTACTAAGCCTGTAAAAATATTGACCTGTTCCAGAGAATTTAGGAACTCAATGTACATTTAATTTATTACATGTATAAGAGTTAAGTACTTGGGAAGGTTTTGCTTGTTCGATCAAGCATTTGAAGTGCTATTTAGAAGAAAAATATTTTAAGCATATAAATGTTGTTAAGTTGTTTAAAGGAATTTGGGTTATAAGTGGGTTTGTTTAAAGAAATTTAAAATTTAGTGTATTCAACTGAAATTTATCAAACATGAATTAAAGGCTCCCTTGAAAGTGATTATAAAATGTACTAGTTTTATGGTTGGAATATCTATAAGTTAAACCTAAAGCCTTAAGGAAAGCTTTCAAAAGCTAAACATAACAAGTAACTAAAATTGTCTTTTCTATGAACAAAATGTTCACCTCAGACACGAAGACACTTATTGGTGACTAGGTTCCAGGCCTCGTTCCCCTGACCTCAGTGAACTAGACTAGGGGCGGTATATCTGGCTCAAGCCCTGTCTAAGCTGGGAGATGTAACTGGGAATTGGATTATCAGCAGAGAAAGCTGCAGGGAGAAAGGAGAAGGAAACCTAAGTCAAGAGAAAATAAGCAAGGCAAGGCCATCCTTCCTCAGCAGGTGAGGCTAGAGAAGAGAGAAACCATCATAGTGTGCAGCAGCTCTGGTTCCCTTCTGGTTATACCTTAGGAGTTCCCTCTGGGGTCCACGAGACTTTTTGGAATCCTCTAATAAATTCTTTTTGCTTAGATAAGTGTGAGTGGTTTCCTTTATTCACAGCCAAATAGCTCCAATGACACAGTCAGTAATCCTGATACTTAACTGAGACACATACAAGAGGTTAGGGAATTGGTGATACTGCAATGAATGGTATAGACAAGATCCCTGTTCTCTTGGAACTAATATTCTTGGGAGAGGTAGAGTTCAGTTAACAAAAGATACTGCAGGTCAAATGGTGATAAATGACAGAAAAATCAGGCAGAGGAGGGAGATGGGAAACTGTTTATGGGGCTGAGTAGGTGGCTGGCAGTTTTAAGGAGAAGTGAGGGAGCACCTCACTGGGGCTACAATAGGGCAAAGACCTCAAGGAAAGGAAGAGAGATGCTTATTGATATTTAGAAGATGGGGTGGAAAGACCCTGAGGCAGAAGTGTGCCTGGTGAGTTGAGAATAGCAAGGTGGCTGGTTTAACTGATGTGAAGCAAGGGAAAGAGGAGTGTAAGAAAGAAGGAATGGGATGAAAATGAGATGGTGTGTTTAGGCAACTATTTGAGGGAACTTTATCATAAAGGGAAGCAAAAACAAAACTGGGCAATGGCTGATGGGATATGGAGTCAAGACAGTATTCTAAAAAAATAACTTTAATGAGTTATAATTAGTATGCTATAAATTTTACATTTTAGAAGTTCAGTTTTATGTTTTGACATGTACACTCATGAGACCATCACTGCAAGCAAGAGGATGAGTATATGTCTCATGTAAAAATTTCCTCCGGCCCTTCTGTAAACCCTCCCTAGCTAGGCCTCACCCACTTAGGCAACCATTGACCTACCCTCTGTGCCGCTATAGATTTACAGATTGGTTTGCATTTGCTATGATCTTATACAAATGGAATCATACAGAATTTAGGATTGGGGAGCTGGCTTTCACTTAGCATAAAAGTTTTGAGATCCATGATTCATTTGAGATCTAAACTGGAAAAAATTCCAGAACAGATGCTGATGGGGATAATCCTGCAGACTCTAAAAGGAGTTAAATAAGAGAGAGGGAGGCCACTTGCAGGGCCATGTTTTGGGGAGGAGATTTGGGGTCCACTGCCCAAATGGAAGGGTTGACTTAGAAAGGAGAATGAATAATTTGTGCATGGTTGAAGAGGGAAGGCAAAATATTTGGGCACAGATACAATAAGGTGTATAGAAGTTCTTTACTGGTTACTTTTATTGGAAATACGGTAAAGCTAAACCAGGTTGGAGGAGAAGGTTAGAGGTGTTGGAATTGAGAGAACAGAAGACATGATACACTCCTAGAAAGATCAAGAGCTCAGACCTTGGAGCCATCTGCCTGGGTTTGAATCTTAGCCACTCACTAGCTATGGGTCTTTGGACAAGTTATTTTACCATTTTGCATTTACTTCATCTGTTCATCAGAAAAAAATCACGTCGTGTGGTTGTGAGAATTAAGTAAAACGTAGAATATCCTGCTAGCTATTACTATTCTGTGGAGAATGGATGAACTAGAGAATGAAGTAGAACTACTAGCAGCACTAAGGGCCCACCTGAAATTAATGTCATGGATTTGAAGCGAGGCCTATCAGCATGATTGCATGTTTTTTTTTTTTTCTATTCATATTTGGCTAAGGGTGTAGATGTGGGATACCTTGAGACACAGACAACAGCATTGGAGTTTTCACTGGTGAATGCAAAATAATTGAGAAAGGGACAAGGTAGTTGTTGAGATTTATGTCATATGGCCATAATGGACTATGAATCCAAGCTGGGTGAGTAAGGAAATAAGATAATGAGGGAGTAAGGACAGTGAAAACACATGGGCTGTTGGTTTGTGTCAGGAGTTTGTGTGCTAGGGGTAGTGAGACACATGGAAGGTGCTGGTGAGAGAGCCCAGAATTATGACAGGAGGCATGCTGGAGAGCGTGACAGCAAGCCAGGAGCTAGAATGGTCAAGAAATGATGGGGAGTGGCCAGTGATCAGTGGTGACCAACAAGGTGGGGTATTAGGTATGCAGTTGGAGGGCATGAAAATCAAAGCTGAAGCTCTCCTGGTGAGTGCAGAGGGAGAGTGATCCATAATCAGCATTGAGGATCACCCACCGTACCTGTTAGGGCAGCTGCATGAAGGGTGTGGAAACATCGGTAGCACCTGGGCAGACTGGAGAGGAAGCTTGCTAACATACAAGAAGCTGACCTTTCCCTCACTCCTCCTTCCAAATCACATGTGAACATATCTGATTGGTGGAACTCAAATTCACATCCAGAGCGCTATCTGCAATGGAATCTGGGAAATAAGGGTTTTAACCTTGCAGCTCTGTCGTTCTGAAGGCAACCCAGAAGGATGGAGCAGAAGGTAAGGAAAGCAATCCATGCAGTATTCTTCCCCAAGTATTGTACACCTGTTTATACACACATGTGCGCGTGCCCTCACTTCTAAACAAATAGGAGCACATTATACTTGCTCTTCTGTGTTTATTAGAGATTGCTGCATTTTAGTGCATAGAGCTCGGCTGCATTCCTTTTTATGCGGGGCTCCTGTATCACTGTGCAGAGGTGCCAATTGGTTTAATCAATGGATACAAGAGACAATGGTTATGTTAGTTTTCTGATATCTACAACTCAGAATATTTCTGGAAGTTGTCTTTACTGCCCATTGAGAATTTTAATCAGGTGGAATTGAAACTGTGCATTCGGACAACTTAATAGTCTAGGTTGTCCTAATTCAGTTTCTCAACTTAATAGGTTAAGTTGTCCTAATGCAGTTTCGATTTCGCCGATAGCTCTCCATTAGTCCACAAGATGGCAGTATTATTTCAAATAACAAGAGAAACCCACTTTTCCATAGCACTTTCTCTGACTCAAGCTGGTTTTCCTAGGTAGAAAGTTGAGTTCTCTCACAAAACAACCAAGATACCTGGCTAGCACTATGTTGACAAAGTGAGTTCAAAAACCATCTATAGTTATTATTAGATGCTAACCAGAAATATGGAAATAAAATCTAACCAAGTCCTTTGAATTAAAGATTAGCCTTTTCAACAATGTAGAATAATGAAAAGAACATAAACTGTATGATCCTGGGCAAGTCCCAACTACTCTGAGACTTAGCTTCCATAGCTGCCAAGTGGGACTAGCATCCCTTCGCAGGACTGTTCCAGAATAAATGCGATGATACATGAAAAGTGTCTTACCCGCTTTACTGTTTTTCACATGTTTGTAATCACGCGAAGTCTATAAGACCTGCACTGGTTGGGAGCTTTTTCTTAGTTCCCCCGATTATTAACATCATTTGGACTACTCAGATAAGGATTGAGTTAATCCCATAAACTATAAAATGAGGGTATAAGGCACCTGGGTGACTCAGTCGGTTCAGCATCTGCCTTCAGTTCAGGTCATGGCAGGGTTTTGGGATCGAGTCCTGGGTCAGGCTCCCAGGCCTCTCCCCTTGCTTGTGCAAGTTCTCTCTCTTTCTGTCAAATAGATAAAAGAATCTTTAAAAAGAAAAAATTTAGGGGTGCCTGGGTGGCTCAGTGGGTTGAGCCTCTGCCTTCGGCTCAGGTCATGATCTCGGGGTCCTGGGATCGAGCTCCGCTCTCTGCTCGGCGGGGAGCCTGCTTCCCTCTCTCTCTCTGCCTTCCTCTCCACCTACTTGTGATCTCTGTTGAATAAATAAAGAAAAATCTTTATAAAAAAACTTAAAAAGATAAAAGAAGGGGTATAGTTACTTGAGGACTTGAGACAGACTGCTTATAAGTATTTTGAAAGTAAATGGTATGATTTGCAATGTATGCAAATTAGACATTAACCACTCTGTTCACAAAAGTTAGATGTTAGTTCCCACTGGATCACTAGTGTTAAAGCAGAAATTCTAAATGGAGTTGTTTATGTCTTTAAACATACTTATAGGGGTGCCTGGGTGGCTCAGAGGGTTAAAGCCTCTGCCTTCAGCTCAGGTCATGGTCCCAGGGTCCTGGGAACGAGCCCCACATTGGGCTCTCTGCTTGGCAGGAAGCCTGCTTCCCTCTCTCTCTGCCTGCCTCTCTGCCTACTTGTAATTTCTGTCTGTCAAATAAATAAGTAAACTCTTTTTAAAAAATTAAAAAAAAAATAAACATACTTAGAAATGCAAGCTTTCCTATATTCAAATTAACTATATAAACTGGGACTGTGTGATGACTTTATTGACCAAAAGGCTAGAAATACAAACTGGGTTAATTTAATGAGGGTTGGCAATTTTCTGTAATCATAAATGCAATGGACTCATATACGAGATACATTCTTTCAAGTTTTTTAAAAATTGAGATATACTTGACATATAACATTATATTAGTTTCAGGTGTACTAAGAGATATATGCTTGACAAAGTGCTTCCAATTAAAAAAAAAATAGCTGAGTCAAAACCAGTTTCCTCATAGGAAGCAAGTGGAGAGCCACGGACAGATTTCTTTCTTTTACTGTTGTCCACTTAGGATAAAAAGATTTTGAGGTTCACTTGCCTAACTCATTCTTATTTTCTAGTGGGAAAGACCTAGGTGATAACAAAGAATTGAGAAAGAATAAACTAGACAATTGCACTTTAATTTAGTGACTATAGCATATATGAATTTCCTTATTCTTTTTTTAAAATATTTTATTTATTTATTTGACAGAGATCACAAGTAGGCAGAGAGGCAGGCAGAGAGAGAAGAGGAAGCAGGCTCCCCGCTGAGCAGAGAGCCCCATGTGGGGCTCGATCCCAGGACCCTGGGATCATGACCCGAGCCGAAGGCAGTGGCTTAACCCACTGAGCCACCCAGGCGCCCCTGAATTTCCTTATCCTATAATTTCTTTTTTTTTTTTTTTAAGATTTTATTTATTTATTTGACAGGGAGCAATCACAAGCAGGCAGAGAGGCAGGCAGAGAGAAAGAGAGGGAAGCAGACTCCCTGCTTGAGCAGAGAGCCTGATGTGGGGCTCGATCCCAGGACCCTGAGATCATGACCTGAGCCGAAGGCAGTGGCTTAACCCACTGAGCCACCCAGGCGCCCCTATAATTTTTTTTTTTTTAAGATTTTATTTATTTGAAAAAAAAAGGATTTTATTTATTTGACAGAGCACACATGCACAAGCAGGTAGAGTGACAGGCTCTCTCTCTCTATTTCTCCCTCTAAAATAAATAAATCAAATAAAAAGAAGAAGAATAAGAGTTAAGGGGCACCTGGGTGGCTCAGTCAGTTAAGCTGCTGCCTTCGGCTCAAGTCATGATCCCAGGGTCCCTGAATTGAGTCCTGCATCGGGCTCTCTGCTCAGTGGAGTCTGCTTCTCCCTCTGTCCCTACTCCCCACCCCATACTCTCTCTCTCTCTCTTTCTCTCTTAAGTACATAAAAAAAGTTTAGGATTCAAAGGCTTCATGGTATCAAGACATGCTCAAGTGGGAAAATAATTCTTAGAGCTGAGATATGGTTGAAGAATATATACATTTTTTTTAGATTTTGTTTATTATTTATTTGTTAGAGAGAGAGAGCACAAGCAGGGATAGTGGCAGGCAGAGGGAGAAGCAGGCTCCCCACTGAGCAAGGAGCCCCATGAGGGACCCGATCCCAGGACCCTGGGATCATGACCTGAACTGAAGGGTGATGCTTAACTGACTGAGCCCCTCAAGCACCCCTGGATGAAGAATATATTTAATGAAAGTTCCCAGGGCTCATTGCCTTATAAAATTTCATGGTACAATGCTTCCCATGAGGGCATAGGAAGTGGATATTACTCTTATTTTGCAAGCAGAGAATTTGAAATTGTTAACAGGGAAACTCTGACATGGGTTCAGATCACCAAGCTCCTCATACAGTTTGACTTGTTGATATTTTCTTGTTTTGTTACAAATACATCAATGGTTGCCTAAGTCAGTGAGTTTCTACTAAAAGTACTCTGATGTTTGTTGCAGGTTTTTTTTTTTTCTTTTTCCTTCAAGTAATAATGGATGTGGTGATTTCTAAGTCACTAAAAGATGAATGCACCAGGCTTTTGCAAAGCATCCCCGCTAAGCAGTTATCCCTGTGAATATCACATTGTCTCTGCTATTGCTGTAAGTAGCCGATGTGCTCAGTGATCAATTTTCTTAGAAAGCAGGACATGGAGGTCATCTGATAGTCAGAGGAACACTAATTTAATGTTTAGCTCAACCAATATAAACTGTTATGTCAACAGTCCGAGCAGTGACATAGACTAGTTTATCTCTGGATTTCTTTCTACCATATAGGACAAAAGGGTAGTCATCTCCTGGATCCATCCTGGAAAGACAGGAATGAGAACAATATTTAAAAATTTGAGTTGTGACTCACTTAAGTAGTGGCTGACATAATTGAATTTGTAACAGAAGCTTTGAGAGGGCAGGGGCCACAGGGACCTTCCATACAGGGGCTGGCATACAGGAAGTGCCAACTATTTGCAGTCTGAAGGCTGAACTCTGAGGAAGCAAACATCAGACTTGAGATGGCATGAGCAGGGCTGCCAGAGAGGGAAGTGACTTGCTCTCTCAGGACTAAACAAGGAAGTGAGTCTTTAGTATCTGGGGAACGTGACAAAAATGGAAGCTTCATGGACAGAAGGCTTTAAAACCCTAGGGTTTATTTTATTTTTATTTTGAAATCATTTTAGACTTATCAAAAAATTCCAAGAATAGTGCAGCTTTCCCCAACTTCCCCTCCTGTTGACAAGTTGGGTTGTTAATCACAGTACAAGCAGCTAAACAAGGAAATTAACATGGGTGCAGGGCTAGTAACTAAAATACACCGGTTTCTCCAGTTTTCTTCCTGGTGTCCTTTCTCCGTTCTCGGCTCCAGTCCAGGATCCTACATCACATACAGCTGTTGTGTCTCTTTAATATCCTCCGGTCTGTGATGATTCCTTTGTCTTTCCTTGTCTTTCACGACCTTGAAACTTTTGATGAATGCTGGTCAGTTATCTCGTAGCATCTAACTCGATGTGGGGCTGTCTGGTGTTTTCTCGTGATGAGATGAAACTACATGTTTGGGGCTAGAATGTCACAGGAGGACACCGCGTTTCTCTCAGAGCATCATGTCAAGCCTACATGACGTCTGTGTGCCCTCTCACTGCTGATGTTACTTTGAGCCCCTACTTAAGGCATTGTGGGCCTGTGGGCCGGGTTTCTCCACCTTTGTTATTTTTCTCTTTATATTTGAGAAATATTTGAGATTATACAAATATCCTGTTTCAGCTTAAACATTCCCTAATTTCACCCACTTCTTGTGGTTTTGGTTTGCATTTCCCTGACAATTAGTGAGGTTGAGCACCTCTTCTTGCACCTGTTGGCCCCGCGCACGCCTACTTTGGAAAAGCGTCTATTCAGGTTGTCTGCCTCTTTTTAAATATGAGTATTTGTCTTTTTGCCGTTGAGTTGTGTGAGTTTCCTTCTTACATATTTTAGATAGTAACTGTTTATCAAATAGATGGTTTGCACAACTTTATGGACGAGCTCTTTGTAAGGGGTCAGTTAAAGAAGGATCTGCAAAGCTGCTTTCTAAAAGGCTTTTTTTTTTTTTTAAGATTTTATTTATTTATTTGACAGGCAGAGATCACAAGTAGGCAGAGAGGCAGGCAGAGAGAGGAAGGGAAGCAGGCTCCCAGCCGTGCAGAGAGCCCGACGCGGGGCTTGATCCCAGGACCCTGGGATGATGACCCGAGCCGAAGGCAGCGGCTTAACCCACTGAGCCACCCAGGTGCCCCTAAAAGGCTTTTTATTACCAACTTCTACTTCAGAATGTTACCATTTTTAATCTCTGGTAATATGAAGCTAATTAAATTAAAAAGACAATATTCCATTAATAATGAGAATTAAGTGACTGTTCCACTTGTGTACACTATTGCTATCAGAAATAGAAGTGATTTAATTTCTGTACTTCATGAAGTTTTTGTTCTAATGTGTGAGTTCTCAACCTGTGGACCATTCATAGACTTTGGGGTGGACAAGAACTCCCTGGAAAGTAAGTGTAAAAATTGGTGAATATGAGTGAATGTGTATTATTTGGGGGTGAAGATCTGAGCATTTTTTCAGATTTTCAAATGTGTTTGTGAGCGCATTCCCTTTCCCCTGAAGCCTTATGCTTTTATTAATCTACTGAACAAACAGAGATCATTCTTTCTTCCTTACTCAAACTTGAACTGCTGGGTTTGGCAATGTTGATAGAGGAGGACAGAATAAACTTTAATTCAAGTTGATCATTTTGGTTGGAGGAAAACATGTCCCTACAATGGACAAAAGATGAAAAGTTTCCCTTTTATGTTGCCAACTACATAGATTTGAATCAGCATTGTACCATGAGGTACGTTTAACTCACAGAGAAACAATTACATTTTGATGCCAACAGAAAAGCAAATAAGTGTTTGGTATGATTAATGATACTTCGCACTTGGAGCTTTAATCTTGCAGTGTGATGTTTACTTATTATGGTTTATACAATTTGTCATGCAGTCACCGTATCAAAGGTAAAAGTCAAACGCAGTAGTTTGAAGTTTTAAGGAATACCCTTTCCATTCTCCTCTAGAACACTCTTATTTTAACCTGGTTCTTAGCACATTTTATATTGTGTGGAAGAGGAATGCAATGTTTTATACTGAGGAATATTTTAAGGACTTTACTTTGTGTTTACCGCCAAAGTCATTTCAGTGGCACATTTTAATAGTGCCAAAATTACCGGTGAGACAGACAGACACTGGGCTCTGCTGAGCTCTGCTGGTGTAACTTGGGTGGGGGAGCCATTGTGAGAAAGACGGCAGATGAGGTTTGTTGATTGTATATTTTGTAATCTTGGAAAAGATCATAAGTGTTCTAGGGGATGAACAGGAATTATAGGAAAATATCTTTTTTTTATAAGATTTTATTTATTTAGAGGGGACAGAGAGTGCAAGTGTGTGTGTGAGCAAGCAGGGGGAGGGGACGAGAGAGAGAGAGAGATCTATGCTCAGTGCAGAGCCCAATGTAGGGCTTGAACTCACAACCCTGAGATGATGACCTGAGCCGAAATCCAGAGTCAAACACTTAACTGAACTGAGCCACTCAGGTGTCCCTTGTCCCTATAGGACAATATCTTTATCTATAAAACCAAATGAAATCTTAAGGAGAAACTGAAAGGCAAGTGCCATTCTGTGTTTCTCCTCATTTGGCTTATTTCTGTCCTTGAGCACTGTGTGATTCCCCTTGGCAGTTTTTCCTCACCTCCTCTTCTGTGTCCCCTTGCACTTCCCAAGGAACAACTAATTCTGAAGGCCTCGACATTTGAAAAATAGAGGCAAGAGTGCTTCTATCTGAAACCTTGATGTGGACAACCACAAAGTGTTTCAGCATGTCACAAGTCTATTTTTTTCTGGAGCCTCCATTTCGAACTTCCAGGACCCCATTTTGCATGCTGTCGTAGGTCCCCTATGATTAAGTCCAGGTAGGGTGGAAAAGGGAGAATTTAGGATAAAGAGTACTCTCTTGCTGGGGAAGCGGGGATGTGAATGGGAGCATATCTATTGCAGATTAAGTAAGATGGTTAGGACCCTGGCTTCTCACCTGCAGAACAAGTGAAAACAAAGCATAATTATATTGGGGCAGGGTTTGCAAGAGAAAGTAGGAAAAAATAATGAGTCTAAGTAAGTAGGGGCCCATGGTATGTTCCTTCTTGCCTCAGACTCCAGAGCTGCGTTAGTAAGTCCGTGCTGGAAGGTTGAGGGTGGTGTCATGGAAGCCGATGTTGTTTATTCAACAAAAAGTTGTATGTGTCTTCTGCCACATCTTATATGGCATCAGAGAATCAAAGATGAGTAAAACAGGGGCGCTGGTGTGGTTCAGTTGGTTCAGCATTTGCCTTCGGTTCAGGTCATGATCCGGGGTCCTGGGATCAAGCCCTGATTTGGGCTCCCTGCTCAAGGGGAGTCGCTTCTCCCTCTCCCTGAAGCTCCCCCTGCTCATTCTCTCTCCCTCCCTCCCTCTGTCTCAAATGAATAAATAAAATCCTTTTTTCTTTTAAAGATGATTAAAATGTACTTCTGACCTCAGTGAACTCTCTGCTGAGGGAGACAGAAGCACATACAGACCATCCAAATACCATCCAGTAAGTTCAGTGACCAAGAGCTGCACAGAGTCGGGAAGGGCAGACAAAGGCATCTGATCCAACGCAGAGTGGAGGGGGCTGCTGAGTTTTCTGGAGGGAGAGACTGAATGAAGGTGTGAGGGATCAGGAGAAAAACACAGATCTGCAGTCTGGCTTCCATAATGTATGTGGCTGAGCAGACCAAGAAGAAGAGAGGGCTGAGGTTGGGGGTGGACCCAGATGGACCAAGATAGAAGTGGACAGCATGGCGACTGGGGTTGGTTTGACCATAAAGAAATATGTGACTCCTGAGGTCTCCTGAAGCTCATCATGTGAGGCTCTATAGGGCAGGGGTTGTAAGTTTGAGCTGGGTTTAAATCTGGGCTTTGCCACTTACTGGTTTCTTTCTTGGTAAAAAGTGAGATAGCCCAGTAGCCAACAGCTTCTCTAGTGTTGTGAGACTTAAATGAGCTAACAGAAGTGAAGTCCTAGAACAGTGCCTGGTTTATGTTAAGCAGAGCGTTAGCTGCCATCACCCTGAGTCGGAGGCGGTGATCCAGAGTGCAGCTCCTTGTCGTGCCAGTGGGTGAGACCAGCGACCAATGAGAAATTGGCTTTCTAGAAACTGTTGCCAAGAGTAGCTCAAAGAAGGGAGTGCAGGTTATACTGGTGTTTCCTAAAGGCCACCTAACAGAAATACCCAGGTAGCATTTTGAAAATATACGTGTTCAGGGACACCCAGGTGGCTCGGTCATTAAGGGTCTGCCTTTGGCTTGGGTCATGATCCCAGGGTCCTGGGATCCACACTGGGGTCCCTGCTGAGCAGAGAGCCTGTTTCTCCCTCCGCCTGGTCTGCCTGCTGCTCCCCCCGCTTACACACACACTCTCTCCCTGGCAAATTAATAAATAATAAAACCTTTTTAAAAAAGCAAAACAAAACAAAACAAAAAACAAAATACACATGTGCAGGATGCACCCGGGAGCTGCTGAACCATCACGTTCAGGGGCGAGGCCTAGGCATGAGTAATGGGAAAGGGCTTCCAGGTGAGAGGTCCCCTCAGGGGCAGGGCATCCAGTATTGTGAAGAATACTGGGAGTTCACAGAAAGACAAGGAAGATATTTAGAGACCTTAAAGCCCTTAGAGCCAATAGGAAGGACACAAATAATATTGTAGGCTACCATTTACCACATTCTGGCTGAGTATTAGGCTCCAGTCCTCACCAAATCTTAAAAATGCCCATAAGATTCATGTAATGACCTTCCGTTTAAGGGTGATAAAAGTGTGTCTTCAGGAGAGAAAGTAACTCATTGGAGGGACAGAGTTAGCAAGTTGTGATGACAGAGTCCACACTCTTTCTGCTCAACCACACTGCATCTTAACCAGCAAAATACAACCAACTAAACAGTACATGTGTATATCATAATAAGATCCCCAATCTAGGATGAGCTACTACTATCACAACACATAATTATAATTTCTTTTTTGTTTTGAGAATGTTTAAGATCTAGGTTTTCATCAATTTGAAGTATTTAATACAGTATTATTATTTTTAAAGATTTTATTTATTTATTTGACAGACAGATCACAAGTAGGCAGAGAGGCAGGCAGAGAGAGAGGGGGGAGGAAGCAGGCTCCCTGCCGAGCAGAGAGCCTGATGTGGGGCTTGATCCCAAGACCCTGAGATCCTGACCTGAGCTGAAGGCAGAGGCTTTAACCCACTGAGCCACCCAGGTGCCCCTTAATACAGTATTATTGACTGTAATCGCTGCACGGTGCGTTAGATCCTCAGAACGTATTCATTTCCTAATTGCAACTTTGTACCCTTTGGCAGATTTCTCCTAGTTTCTTCCTCTCCCAGTCCCTGGTAACCACCATTCTACACTCTGTTTCTGTACAAGTTCCGTTCTTTTTAATTAATCAATTTATTTATTTATTTATTTATAGATTTATTTATTTGACACAGAGAGAAATCACAAGCAGGCACAGAGGCAGGCGGGGGGCGGGGGCGGTGGTGGTAAACAGGCTCCCCGCTGAGCAGAGAGCCTGACTCAGGGCTTGATTCCACAACCCTGAGACCATGACCTGAGCCAAAAGCAGAGGCTTAACCCACTGAGCCACCCAGGTGCCCCTCGGTTCTTTTTAGATTCCACATACAAATGATACCAGTATTTGTGTTCCTCCAACTTATCTCACTTAGCATAATGCCCTCAAGTTCTGTTCATATTGTTTTAAGGGGCAGGATTTCCTTCCTTCTCATGGCTGAGTAATATTTTCCTATGTACATGTGTGCTCACATGCACATATGTGTGTATGTATCTATAAAGTTCCCATCTTCTTTATCCATTCATCCATTGATGGACACTTAGATCATTTCCATATCTTGGCTATTGTGAATAATACTGCAATGAACATGGGAGAGTAGGTATCTTTTCAGCAATATTGTTTTCATTTCCTTTGGATAAATACCCAAGAATGGGATTGCTAAATCATATTAAAGCTCTATTTTTAATTTTTCTGAGGAACCTCCATAGTGGCTGAGGCAATGTACACTCCCACCAACTGTACAAAGTTTCCCCCACGTCCACATCCTCACCAACACTTATCTGTTGTCTCCTTATTTTGTCTTTTATCTCTGTGTTGACTCATGATGTTGAGTGTGTTTTCAAGTACCTTCAGCTATCTGGATGACTTCCCTGGGAAAATGTCTATTCAGTTCTGCCCACTTTAAATTCAGATATTTTTACTACTGAGTTAAATGGAAGAATTGTATCTTTGATAATTTCTTTCTCTTTCCTTTCTCTCTTTTCCTGGAACTCTTTTTGGAGGGATGTTGAATATGAGAGATTTATCCTAAAACACTTTTGTTTTTGATTTTATATTTTCTGTGCATTTTTTTTTTAAACTTCTGGGATATGTCATCAATTTTATCTTCAACATCCTCTGTTGAGTTTTTAACTGAATTTTGAATTTTTAAACTTTACTATGTTGTATTTTTAGATTTTATTATATTATATTTTTAATTTTTTTTTTAAGATTGTACTTACTTATTTGAGAGAGAGAGCGAGAGCGCACAAGTAGGCAGAGCAGCAGGCAGAGGGAGAAGAAGAAGGCTTCCCACCCAGTGGAGAGCCCAACTTGGGGCTTGATCCCAGGACCCTGGGACCATGACCTGAGTCGAAGGCAGACACCCAACCAACTGAGCCACCCAGGTGCCTCTCAATTTTCATGTATAGTTTCTTGTCTTCCCTCTGATTATTCCATTTTTCATAGCATCTTGTTCTTTTTTTTTTTAATTTTATTAATTTATTTGACAGAAGGTGAGAGAGCACAAGCAGGGAGAGTGGCAGGCACAGGGAGAGGGAGAAGCAGGCTCCCCACAGAACAGGGACAGCCAGATGTGAGACTCCACCCCAGGACCCTGGGAACATGATCTGAGCCTAAGGCAGTCGCCCAAACCAACTGAGCCACCCAGGTGCCCTCATAGCATCTTGTTCTTGTTTGATACTTTTCAAAATATAAATACCTCTGAACTATACATGAGAATTTATGAAAAGTTCCCTGCATTGTTTTATTTTCTATAGCTTGATTCTTAATTTCTATAGTTTAGTGCTAAAGCTTAATTTGGACAGTTTTTGTCATGTTGTGGCTTTCCACATGACTAGCTGTCCATATTTGAGGTCGTACCTGGCCATTAGTGGTTTTAAAAGCTCCCCACATTATTCCAGTAGTCTACAACAGTGGGCAGGCAAACTATAGCTTGTATGGAACACCCCACCCACCATCTATTTTTGTAAATGAAATTTTTGGAACACAGACAATGCTCATTTGTCCACATATTGTCTATCACTGCTTTTGTACTCCAGCAGCAGAGTTGAAGGGTTGTGACAGAGACCATACACTGAGACTAAAGAATTTACTATTTGGTCCTTCACAGAAAGTCTGCTGCCTCCTGCTCTAGAGGGAGAAAGCAGAGGCTGTCATCTAAGCTCTCTGAGCTCGTCCTCTGCTCTGATGTGGTTGTTTCCTATGATCAACTACCGTGGTTGGCTGAAATGATTTTTTTTCAAAATGAAAAACAACAAATTATTTGCTTTATGAAATAATATCAGAGTGTGATAATTTAAAGGAGAATTAACTGCCTTTTGTGGTAGGTTCTGGATAAGACACTTTAGGATTTAAAAAGAAGAATTAAAGATGTTATTTTTAGACTCTTTATTTTTCCCCAGTCTTTTAGTGTCCTTCTGTACATCATGGTTGATTCTTTTTTTTTTTTTTTTTAAGATTTTATTTATTTATTTCAGAGAAAGAGAGCGAGTGAGTGAGCATGAGTGGTGGGTGGGTGGGTGGAGGTGGAAGAGGGAGAGGGAGAAACAGACTCCCAGCTGAGCTGGGAGCCCGATGCAGGGCTTGATCCCAGGACCGTGGGATTGTGACCTGAGTCCAAAGCAGCTGCCCAACTGACTGAGCCACCCTGGTGCCCCATGGATGATTCTTAAATCTCTTGTTGGAGGATCAGGGCCTCTATAAGCTTACTTGCCCTCTCTACCTCCTCAGAGTGCAGAAGAAAGAGCTCTGCCAAAGTATTCAACTTCAGGGGAGTGTGGAATTGAGATCTTTTCAGAACTGAAAATAGACAATACATTTCCTGTGCACGGCACTGTGCCTCAACTATCTTGCTCTTTGGAGTTGGATTCAGAAATTGTAGGATAGTTTACTCAGCCACTGAAGAAGAAATTCTTGGATCCTTTAGTGGCAAGATTCCAAACTTTGCTCTTGGGTTCCCAAAGCCATCAAATGGATCTGCATTTGAACTTTAAGAAGCTGAGGTAAAATATTTTTATATAGGTTTTGTTGCTGTTGGCGGAGGTTAACCAAGTCATACCAGTTTTATTTATAGATTTTTCCTGTCTTCTCCCTTCCCCTGCCTGCCCTTTGTAAATGGAAAAACAGGATCTCGATCCTCTTTAATGAGTAATAACTGCCCAAAGCTATCCATGCGTTTTGAGGCTTCCAAGTGATGTCAGGGGCAGAACACTATGACTCTCCATTCTCTTCACCTGGCATGTCACCAGAAGTCTTCAACGTAATTACAGCCCCTATGACAGCTGCACACACATTAGTTTCCATGTGTATTACTGGTGCTGAGTTGTACCTCCCTAATTAAAAAGGTGTTATTATCTCAATGATCAACTCTGTTTTTTAAGAGCGTTTATCTTATAACTGTGAAAACTTGCTCCAGGCTGGGATTTAATATGGTCATGTGGGTGTTAGCAGGTGTCAGGGCACTGGAGAAAAGCTAGCTGTTGAGTTACTTGACTCCACAACCCATACCTGAGCATCCCAGTAAGGTTCTTGGAAACAAACTTGCTAACTGACAGAAGATTTACAGACACATGCATTCAGGGTGTTGTCTAGCTGGACTGCTTTGGACAATTATGCCCTGGAGATCAAAAAGGTGCCTTTGAGTAGGTTTACAATTTAAGAAGTCAGGTACAATTTGGGAAGAGCTGGAGCCATTTTGGCAAGGAAAAAAACCTAAACAAATCAGTGATGCAAATAATCACTTTCTGACGTGAAGACTATTCTAGATCCTGGGGAAAGCCTCTGTACTTCCTCAGGTGAATCAAGGGTAGGATTTACCGGCCCTTCACAAGTCCAAAAGGCCTGGCTTCCCTGAAGGGCAGGGTAGTATCAACCAATAGTTGGTTTCCTACCAAGATTGGTTTGGGAGGTTTGGAAAAGAACAGAGTAACTGAATAACTGGGAAGCTGTAGAAAACAAAAACAAAACAAACAAACAAAAATGTCTGTGCTAGAGTCTGCATACTTCCCAAACCGGCCTTGCATTTCACAGTGTCCTGGAAGAGTGGACTCCTCTTTTCCCAAAACCGACCCCAAATAGCACTGTCCAAAAGAACGTTCTGTGATGATGGGAATGCTCTAATATCTGTGTTGTCGTAGCAACTTTGTATACTTTCCTTAAAATACCCAAGACTAAAACACACAGCCACATTGTGACTTTTGTGGGCCCTTACAGACACTTGCCTTCATGAGTCCCTTCTTCCATAAAAAAATATGATAGAACAAATAAATTATTATTTCATTGCTATAAAGATAAACATATTATGTCTTAATTTTTTTTTTTACTTGAACTAAAAGTTCATCTTTTTTCTTCTGATTTTAAAAGAAATGACAACATTTTCTTTGGCCCCTGTAAGTACCATGGGTTCTGGGCAGTGAGGCTCCTGTACCTAGTGGAGCAGTTAGGCCTGTTTGAGAGGTTATGCTTTCTCTTTATGGAAGGCCTCACATTTAAAACTGGCTGGCAACGGCCTCTTCTTTCTTAAAAGACTGCAAATTATATTGTGTGGATAGCTGGTGCATAATAAATACTAATTGATTAAAAATATTGAGAGATGTCAGGACTTCTCTTGAAACAAGGTGACTACGTCTCTACTTTTGTTTCTAAGGTCCAGCGTGGATCTGTTATTTTGCTTCTCGGACCAGTACCACGGCATCCCTTGGAGCTTGCCACAAATGCACAGTATCCCTCCATCTGTTATTGAGTCAGGATTTACATTTTGAAAAACTCCACAGGTCATTCACAAGCACCTTACACTGGAGCACTAGCGGCCAGGGATTCACACAGGATAGCTCACCATTGGCAGAAAGGGAAGAGCTGATTCCCTAAACTCATATAATTGAGGGCTGGCTCTCACCCTTCTCCAGGGGCAAAAATTCAGTTATGTTAGTCCAGATGTTCCCAGTCATTGGGAACACCTGGGAGCCTTAAAAAAATACCAAGACATCCCCTCCCACCCTAGAGAGTCTGAAATAATTGGTCTGGGGTGGGATTATGGGAACCTAAATTGTTTTGTTGTGTTTTGTTTTTAGCACTTCCCTGGTGATGCTAATGTGTAGCCGAAATTAAAACCGTGAGAGCTTTCCCACAAGATTGTCCCCTGGTTTTGATCAAGCTGACTTCTTCTCTGTTCCCTAACCTTCCCAACCTAAGCAACCAGGTGGTTACTCCATAACTAGATTCTTATCTCAGAGTCTGACAACGCTCTATTAATTATCTCAAAGCTGTGAAGTGTACTAATGTATCCATATTCTGAAATATTTGTTGCCACCATTTTCTGCATCCTTATGGTGTGTCCAATAGTCACCTTCGGGCATTTATTCTTCACAGTGTGCGTAAATAGTATTTTTATGCCCACTTACAGATGAGGACATGGAGGCTAGAAGGGTTGGATCTTCTGAGGCCATCGTATTTCTCATGCTAAAATCTGTATCCCCTCCTCCATTCTTACATCTATGGTCTTCTAGTATCATGCTTTTATTTAGAAAACATCGGTTTGGGGCACCTGGGTGGCTCACTGGGTTAAGCCTCTGCCTTCGGCTCAGGTCATGATCTAAGGGTCCTCGGATCAAGCCCTGAATCAGGCTCTCTTCGCAGCAGGGAATCTGCTTCTCCCTCTCTGCCTGCCTCTCTGCCTACTTGTGATCTCTCTCTCTCTGTCAAATAAATAAATAAATCCTCCCCCCCCCAAAAAAAATAAAGAAAAGAAAACATCGGTTAAATTCCTAACACATGTGGCCAAACATCAGATTTACAATTGTTCAGTTTTTGAGAATGAAAAGCAGGAAAGAATTAAGTAGATAATAGAATTTAGAGCAGTTCTAAACCATTTAAAAGAAGTTTGAAAATTGCGATTAAATTTTCCTTCCTACATAACGGATGAGATTGTTCACTTAAAAAACAAATATTAACTACTTCCGAGCTGGGGCGCCTGGGTGGCTCAGTTGGTTGGGTGTCTGCCTTCAGCTCGGGTCATGATGGCAGGGTCCTGGGATTTGACTTGGGTCATGATGGCAGGGTCCTGGGATCCAGCCCCACATCAGGTTCTCTGCTCCGAGGGGATCCTGCTTCTCCTTCTCTCTGTGCTGTCCCCCAGCTTCTGTGCTTGTGCTCTTTCTGTCAGATAAATATATAAAATCTTTATTTTTTATTTATATATATATTTTTAAAAGATTTTATTTACTTGACAGAGAGAGAGAGAGAGAGAGAGACAGAAAGAACACAAAAGTAGGGGGAGCAGCAGAGGGAGAGGGAGAAGCAGTTTCCCCACAGAGCAGGAAGCCTCATTTGGGGCTTGATCTCAGGACCCTGGGATCATGACCCGAGCCAAAGGCAGACACTTAACGGACTGAGTCACCCAGGTGCCCCATAAATGAAATCTTAAAAACAAACAAACAAACAAGCAAACAAACTCTAGAGCTAGAGTCTCCATACAAATATTAAATACTCCATATGGGCCCTGTGTTAAGATTGGAGATGACGAGGATAAAAACCAGTCTTTGTTCTTGAGATGACAAGAGAGGATAAGAACCTCTAACAGTCCAACGTATGACAGTGACTATAATCACACGCTCACCTGTGGTAAGGTCATTAAACTTTGTCCGAGTTCAGAGGCTGGCAGAAACCAGGACTATAAAGAAAGGGTTTATGGAGGAGGTCTGTCTGAGGTGTCTAAGGATGAATGGAGACTGAATATAGGAAAGACAGAACTGAACTGGGAAGGACGGTGGTATCATACTTACCAGGAAGTGAGAGTTTTTCTAGCTGAATTACCAACCTGGTTTCTTGTTGGGTGAATGTCCCCTGTCTGGGTACTGACAATCCATTGTCTTTGAATTCTAACCAAATGCGGTCCTGGCCAAGTTAAGTGCTCAGTGTCCAGAGTAACCTGTATCTGGAGCAGCAGAATCAGTGAGATGCAAAGGGTTATTTACACACCTGATACCTACCTGCCTCATATATTCACAGGCTTCTTTTAAGGTTGCTAGAGTACACTTTGCTTAATATTTGAACCTAGAGGGGCGCCTGGGTGGCTCAGAGGTTAAAGCCTCTGCCTTCGGCTCAGGTCATGATCCCAGGGTCCTGGGATCGAGCCCCGCATCGGGCTCTCTGCTCCGTGGGGAGCCTGCTTCCCTTCCTCTCTCTCTCTGCCTGCCTTCCTGCCTACTTGTGATCTCTCCCTCTGTCAAATAAATAAATAAAATCTTTAAAAAAAAAATATTTGAACCTAGAGAAGTTGAAAGCCAAGTACTTATTTAAATATTGATCAAGCTCGGTGCTCTAGAGAAGGCAAGAAAACTACAGATAGCATGATTATACGTCCTTAGTTAGAAAAGATTCCACAATTACTAGTTTTGCTTGTTTCTTTTTAGTGTGGGAGAGAGTTTTAGGTAATTTCTTACAATTCTTGTTCCTCCTCCCACATTTTCTCCCTTTTTTCTTGCTATATATTTGACCTAATTAATGAAAAAAAAAGGGAGGAAGGAGAAAGAAAAAAAATTTACAATGATTCCACACTAGTGATGTAAAAACTACTAAAAACAAGGGCCATTAACAGGTTGATGTTTTTGCTTACCAGAAATTGGGACCCATTTTTGTTTGGTGAGTTGATTTGATTAGTCTCCAGTAGACATTTTATGGTTGGAATTTTTTTGTTTGTTTTCGAAAAGAATATTATTGTTTTAATCTTGAGTATCTTGAAGTCTTGCCATGGGCAGGAATTTTTTTTTTAATTTTTTTATTAAAGGCAGTGCCCGAGGTCAAGCCTAGGGTTCATCCCCTTGTGAAACAGAAGCGACAAGGATTGCAGCTTGGGTTAGGAGTGCGGTCCGGTTTGGGGCGCCCAATTATGAAGGCAGAATGCCACACCTTTGCCTTGGAACAGGGCTAAGGACTTCAGAGGCGGACCAGTGTTGTTTCGCTATCCTCCCCAGGAGCTCTATCTGCGAAGTGGGTGCGACAAGGTGAGGCTGAGAAGAGAGCCAAGACGCGGGAGAGGTGTTGACGAAGGCCAGGTAGGCATGCTCCTTTCTGGCTGGTGGTCTCGGTGGCCAGCTTCCTGGGGCCACACCCCTGTGCGGGTCCTGTGGGTGGCAGGTCTTCACAGGAAAAACAGAGACTCAGGGTACTCTCGAGAAAAGTCATTTTGGTAATTTCGCTTTTCAAGGTGGTCTGCAGTCTGTGTTTTGAAGACCTGGCTGAAGGAGAAAGCTTCTCTGCTTGGGGTTACCATCAGTGGAACCGGAAAAGCGCACTGGATGGCAAGGGAGTCCCTCCCACGCTGTTTTTCCTTGTAAAAACAGGTTAGGATTTTCCTGAAAATTTCTTCAGTTATGAGGACTTGTAGGGGGAGCTACTGGCATGCACGAGCCCGAAGAGAATGAAGGTCGCACGGCTCTGGGACAGAGGGCCGGGAACCTCGAGCATCAAGAGGGCGTCTTATTTGTCAGTCACCCCTGGGCCACGTTCTGTCACCGGTGTGGTGGCTTTTAGTTGCGAACAGGCTCAGCCTCCCTCGGGCATGGCCAACTCCTTTCAGAAAGGGGCAGGCCACTGCTTCCTCAGACAGCGCCAAGGCGAGGCCCATGGGGGGCTGGGGAGCGCGGGCGCCGCAACCGGGACACGACCTCGCCCTCCTCGGGCCCCGTAGGGCCGCGCCGGCCTCCGCCCGTCTCTGCGCCCCGGGACGGGGAGCGGGGGCAGCCGAGGCACGCCGGGAGGGGGCTGGCGGAGGCAGCGCGGTCGGGACGCTTCAGGTTTCGTCCTGGAGCCGGTGGCGGGCGCGGCGGCGGGCGGGCCTGGCCATGTGATGCCGCGGCCGGGAGGTGAGCAGGCGGGGATCCAGTGGCAGCCGGCAGGCGCGGCGGGAGCGGGGGCGGCCCGAGCTGCGGGCGCAGCGGGCCGGCTCCGGGAGCGCGCCCGCGGCTCCGCCCCCTCCGCCTTGGCCCCAGCCTTGCGGCCGCCGGGCGTTGGCAGCTTCAGCGAGAGCCTTCCCGGCCCTGGGCGGCGGCGGCGGCGGCAGCGGACCTGGGCGCGTTCCAGACGCCCTCGGGCAGGGCGTGGGGCGCAGCGCCTCGCTGGGGTTCCGGAGGCAGTGGGGGCCCTAGCTCCAGGTAGGTGCTCTTCAGGGTTCCATCCCCCGCGTCTCCCTGTAGCTCAGGGCAGAAAAGTTTGTTCCCTTCGCCTGAGTTCTCTGTCCCAGAAATACTCTATCCAGGGTACTGGGGGACGCGAGGGACAGCTGAGGTGGACAGGTGGGTGCTGCTGTGGCTTCAGTGGCGCGAGGGATGGCCGCCGCCTCCGGGTCCCTCGGGGACAGCAACAAGTGCAAAGGGTTGCACTGTCCAGCGCGGTGGCGGCCGCAGCTGCGGAGCGTGGGGTCGCTCGCGTCGCGCGGCCGGGAGCGCACAGAGAAGGCGGCGGTCCCTCTCCTTGCAGCCCCCGCCGACTCCGCTATACAGGGTCCCGGGATGGGCGGGTGGAGGGAAAATTTCCCCCAAGGAAATGCACCCTTGCAGTGGAGAAAAGGGGTGTCTCGAAAGCTGGTTCCCCATTGGTGTCTCGCCTCTGGCGTGAGGGTTCTTGGTGGGGCTGGGGCCCCCCAGAGAGCAGACCAAGCTCGTGGTACCAGCGCTATCACTTCTTTTCTGTGGAGATACTTGCTCGTGTTTTCAAAGGAATCTGTAGTTACTTGATTGGGAGGAGGCAGTCGGCATTCCGTCGGATCTTACTCTTAGGGATTCATTTGCCCCTTGAATACCTGGGATGTGAGTGAAAGGTACCCTAACCTTCTCGTGCTAAAAGTTTCCTTAGGGGTCATGATGATGGGCTTGTGCTCCGCCAAGGAGGCATCCTTTTCTGTCGAGGCTGTGTGGAAGCTGGGTGCTGAGGCCGCCTTGGAAACCTAGCTCTAGTTTCCCAGACGCCAATTAGATTTCCAGGAGAGAATCCATCTGCCTCCCTAGGAACCCACAGCGTCCCCCTATTGGTTACAGCGCGGTGGGTCGAGGAAAGGCAGCAACATCTGTGTTTGCGCAGCTTCCTCTCTTTGACCCCCGCCTGGGTCTGGACAAATCCCTGCAGACCCGGAATTACGGAGGTTTACCACCAGCCCCGCGGCAACTGGGTAAGAAAGGAAAAAACAAAAAACCAAATCTTAAACAAAACAAGGACAACAACCAAAAGCCCTCATCATTTATGGTCCCAGGGTCCCATTATGGTCTCGTTTTCTGAAGCGTTGTCATCCTGTATTCTTAGGCCCTGAAGCTGTCAGGGAAAGCGAAATCCTGTTTCCACAGCAAAAACAGAGACCTGTCTTACTAGGTTTTGTAGGTTGTCCATTGCACATGACAGTCCAAGTACCGTGATATCCTGCAAGGTTTCTAGATATATTTTGGGTTTTACATATATTCTTAAAACATCTTTGTATTTGCCTCCTCTTCATTCACGGCAGAGCTAACTCCTTTGGAGTATTTGGAGGATAAGAAATGAGTACTGCAAAAACCCTTGGAATTTCTTTCTACAACATAGTATTTCAATACTATGAACACTGCAGTGAACTTTTTGTGGGATTATTATGCTCATTTAACTTTGATTAAATAGGAATTTGGATCACCTCAGACCTCAAGTTTAGTGGTTAGGGAAACTGAGGCACGCAGGTAGCTACTGGGTATGTGACTGGAATGTCCTGGCTCATATTAGAATGGAGAACAGAGAATTAGTGTTTGTTCTGCTTTGGACTGCTTTCTTCCTTGTAACAACCATATAACCTGGCCAACCAAGAACAGGTTATGTAACAGGTGTCATTAGACTTTCCTTTGAAGCACCTGCCCTGCCTTTAAGTTTAGAAACACTTAAAAGAGGAAAATGGTAAATAAGGCTCGATGAAATTTCATCAGGGGCCTCATTTGGGGTTCACACCTTTTTTTTTTTTTTTAAATCATGTGAATACTGCAGAAGAGTTTAGAATATTTCCTCATTGTACTTTTCTGAGAAAGTTCTGTGGTGGCTCAGACAAATTAGGCAGAAATTGCAGGTGAGTTCTGATACATGGCCTTTATTATATGCTATATGCGAAAGGGAAAAGTACTCTAAATGGGTATTAAAACTGGAATATGGGCGCCTGGGTCGTTCAGTCAGTTGAGTGTCTGCCTTTGGCTCAGGTCATGATCCTGGGATCCTGTGATTGAGCTCTCTGCTCGTGGGGAGCTTGCTTCTCCCTCTCTCAGCTCAGTGCTCTCTCTCACTCGATAGGCAGAGCCGCAGGCAGAGGGAGAGGGAGAAACAGGTCCCTCACTGAGCAGAGAGCATGATGTGGGGCTTGATCCTTGGACTCTGGGGTCATGACCTGAGCTGAAGGCAGATGCTTAACCAACTGAACCACCCAGGTGTACCAATAAATAAAATCTTTAAAAACCCCAAAACCCTGGAATACAATACTTATATTAGTCATTGTGTTCAAAAGTAAATACTCTGTTCGTACTTAAGCTCTAACGTAAAGTCTGGTCAGAGTTTATGACAAGTAGACTCCGCAGAAAAATGGATGCTATAAATATTGGAAAACCTTTTATGATCGGGGCTTGGCTACCATGGTACTGCTAGATAACTCTGGTAGAGGATGGTAGAGCCCAAATTACTCTCCAGTTCCTAGGCTGACTAATTTTATTATGCTTTAATTTACTGATAAGCTAGGATCTAATTGCTGTAGGTTTTGTCTAATAACATTTGTACTTAGATTGCTTTAGCCAAACAGAGAAGCTATAGGATAATTCTTTCATGTGACTTTGGTACAAAGAGTTGGGTCAGGTTGGGTAATTGCTATTTTGGGTTCTAAATTTCTGTTGATTTCAGATCTGAGACATTACTCTTCTGATTTTAGAGTTTTTAGGATCTGTTGCATTTTCTTTTTTTTAAGATTTATTTATTTGAAAGAGAGTAATGCACATGAGCTCACTGTTGTTGGGGGTGGGGGTAGTGTAGAAGTTGACGGGGACACAGAATCCCAAGCAGATTCCCTATTGAGTGCAGAACCCTTGCAGGGCTTGATCCCAGGACACTGAGATCATGACCTGAGCCAAAATCAAGAGTTGGAGGCTTAACTGACTGAGCCACCAGGCACCCCAGGATCTGTTGCATTTTGACTGGGCTTTTGCACACTTGACACTAAGACATGTGACTGGTAAAATGCCAGTACCTTTATATGATAGAGCATCTTAATCAACTGTAATTTTTTCCTTAATTTGATCTTGGCACAGTAGTAATTTGCTTATTTCTACCATTACTGCTCCTGGACTACTTCTCCTAGATAACCAAGGTAATGAGATTTGACATGATTTTTTAAATGAGGGAAAGCAAAAACGTCATGTAATTGAATATTGGGCATTTGTTCCAGTGATCTTCATTTGGAACCTTTTTATCAAATGGATTTTTATTCTTCAGAGGTGATTTTTCCTTAAATTTTCCCTCAATCTGAAGTTTCACTTGTGTAAAAAATTACTGTGAAAGTAGTTTCTTGAAAAAGAAACCTTGTATGTGTGAGTGAAGCCCAGCAGAGGTGGAGATGGGCAATGACATGTTTGCTTTTCTTGGTATCATGTCCAGAAGAGACCCTCTAAACCAGAGTATTTCACGTGGTAGACTTTGAGAGGTGTGCACATGACCATTTTACTTCAAACACATTTAAAATGTTAACTAACTGTTGAAATTTACAGACCTTCCCTTACTATGTTAATCAAGAGATAAATTGCCTGTTAATGAAGTCATGGTTTAGCTCCCAGTTTCACTGGCAAACACAAGTAACCATGCCATTTGTGGCTTAAAGCCTGTTCCTTTTCTTCCATTGCTTTACAACTTAAAGAAATTATTTAAAAGTGTAACAAAGTGAATCACAGTGGGGACCCTGGAGCCAGACTGTCAGACAGCGCCAGCTCTGTCCTGGCTGTGTGACTTCTCTCTACCTGTGGTTTTCCTTTGGTGCAATGGGGATAGTCATTAGAACCTGCCCGATTGGGTTGTTTTGAAGATTCAGTGAGTTAGTTTACAGAGAGCCTCTAGAAGTGCCAGACAGAGAGTAAGTTGTAGAAAACATTGGTGGTTATGTTTATAACAAATGGAAAATAGGCAATTAGAGTTTTAGCTTTAGCAGGTTTTTCTGGTTTTAGAAGGCAATGGGAGGTCAGTAGGAAAGTACACTAGACTGGGAGTCAAGGATGGATTTAGCCTGTGATCTCCCAACTGTATGACCCTGGGCAAGTGTGACCCCTCTATGGTCTCCATTTCCTCCTCTGGTAAAGCAGATTAGACTGGATAGTCTCTAAGGCCCGCCAATCCTTTTATTGTAAACTAATGAAATTTGGAAGGTGGGCATTTGTCAACTCAGCCTTTTTATCTTGGGCAACACTGCCAGGAAGGTACTGTCCACAGAGTTGGTACAGTACTTGCAGTGGTCACTGAGCATTTTGATGGGATTATGGACTATTAAGACCATTAACCTACCTCAACTTGCTCACCAGCTAGTCATCAGGTTGAAATGACTGAGTTACCTTTCTGGACTTAGTCCAGAAAGATTTCACACATGAAAGTCTAGATCTCATGCATGCAGGTCATAGGTTACCCTGCTCCCTGTATTCTGAGGGGCTCCCCATGTTTAAAAGGGGTGGTATAGTCCTAGGAAGCCAAGAGGCAAGCTGGCTGGTGTTTTCTGAATTTCACAATAAAAATTCTGTGCCTGATTCCATACCTCACCATTAGCCTTAACAGAGACACTGTGACTAGACGGACTTGCGACAGAGGAGGTTGTAAGAACTTAAAAGTACTGAAGATCAAGGGGTTTCCACTGGGGCAAATTTCTGTCTTATGTGGCCCCTTCCCATTGTTTGTTTGCATTATCTTCTGGTTTTTGTCTGTTTCCTTTCTTCACTTCGTCTAGCTTCCTGGTGCTGTGTGACCAGGTGTTGGTTTGAAATGGTATGAGGTGCTCAGTGATTGAAGTTATGGGCTCCTCACTTTGAGATCCAACCCAGGATTCCAAGCGTGATGATTTGGTGGTATCATCTGGATTTAGAATCTCCGATGGGCCTGGCCTTTTTGAAAAAGGTGATACGACTGGGCTTGCTAACTACTTCTGGAAGCTTGAGATGTTTCTGGCATTCTACATTTGAAAGTATTCTGGAAAGAGTAACACTTGGTTTTTCTCATGGACTACTTTGTCCCTATGGGCATGTCACCCGTCTCTTGTGAACCCTCTGCTTAACTACAAATAATAACTACCTATGGACTAGGCTGTATACTTGCTAACCTCTGTGACCTCATGTTTGGTCTCTCTTTCTTTCTACCTAAAATCTATTGCAATCCTCAAAGCAAGATCAAGCATGCTTCTGAAACCTTTGACCAACTTTCCCTTCTGAACTCATTAATATATTGCTGGTCCCTCTGATTCATCATTGATCACCTGCCTCTGCTTTCATTATGGGTTCCTGTGTGTTAGTCTTGATTTTCCAGCTTAACTGTAAGCTCACTGAAAGCAGGAACCCTGACTCAGGCTACTGCGTAGGGTGCTTAGATCAGAATATGCACATGTTTGTTGATAATTTTGTGGTCATGTCAATAAGTCCTTTTAATTCACAGCAAAGGCTAATGGCAGTGTTTCCTGTGTAGTGGGTGTGGGTTTCATTGGAAGATATTGGTTTGCAGGAGAAGAAAGGTAAAGGTTGCCCAGGAGGTTAGATGACTAGTCCTTCTCAGATGTAAATGGGCAGTTCCACAGGCACTGTTGAAATTGTATGCTCAGTCTGGGAAAATGAATGCAGTTCTTGACTAGAGTCAGAGCTTTAAGATTGAGAGAAAGCTGAAAGTTTTCTTTTAGTTTCTAGCAGATGCACAGTCCCCCTGTGTAGCATACTTATGAATATTTGACCACTTGAGTACTGCTCTTGAATACTTGGAGTGATGGGGAGCTAATACCATAAAGATACCCTGACTTATCTTTTCCCCCCTCTCAACTTGATTGATAAATATAAACGTATATATTTAGAGTGTCCACTGTGATGATTTGATACATATGTTGGGGAATGAGTATCAAGATCAAGATAGTAAATCATTATGTCATCCAGTTAAGTTCTTTGGGTATGTGGTGTGAATGTTTAAGATTGACTCTCAGTAACTTGAAAGTATGCAATACTGTATTAACTACAGTACTCTATTATCTATAGTTACCATGTGGGATATTAGATCCTCAGAACTTACTGTTATAGGTCAAAAGGTATAAAATTTGAGTTCCATCTTTAAGTTTCCTCATTTCCCCCAGCCCCTGACCACCACCACCCTTCCACTCTGTTACTAGGAAATTAGGTTTGTGTGTTTTTAAAAAAAATACTTATTTATTTGACAGAGAGACACACAGTAACAGAGAGAGAGAGAGAGAGCACTCAAGAGAGCAAGTGCACAAGCAGGAGGAGTGGGAGAGGGAGAAGTAGGCTTCCCGGCAAGCATGGAGCCCAGTGTGGGGCTCGATCCCAGGACTCTGGGATCATGACCTGAGCCAAAGGCAGACACTTAGCAACTGAGCCACCCAAGCGCCCTGTAGTTTTTTTTTTTTTTTTTTTTTTTTAAAGATTTTATTTGTTAGAGAAAGAGAGCCTGTGAGCAGGGGGAGGGGCAAAAGAGAGGGAAAAGCAGACTCTCCCGCTGAACATGAAGCCTGATGTGAGTCTCGATCAGAGGGCCCTGAGATCATGATCTAAGTTGAGGGCAGATGATTAACGACTGAGCCACCCAGGTGCCCTTCATTGTAGTTTTGACTTGCCTTTCCCTGATAAGTGATGTTGAACACCATTTCATGTACTTATTGGCTATTTGTGTATCTTCAGAAAATGTCTATTCAGATCTTTTGAACATTAAAAAAAAAAGATTTTATTGATGTGGGGGATGCCTGGGTGGCTCAGTTGGTTAAGCATCTGCCTTTCAGCTCATGTCCTGATCCTGGGGTCCTGGGACTGAGACCCACATTGGACTCCCTGTTCAGCAGGAAGCCTGCCTCTCGCTCTGCCTCTCCCTCCAGTTGTGCGAGCTATCTCTCAAATAAATAAAATCTCTCTCTCTCTCTCTTTTTTTAAGATTTTATGTATTTATTTGTCAGAGAGAGAGAGAGAGAGAGGAGGCAGGCAGAGGGAGAAGCAGGCTCTCTGCTGAGCAGGGAGCCCAATGTGGGGCTCAGTTGCAGAACGCTGGGATCAGGACATAAGCTGAAGGCAGACACTTAACTGACTGAGCCACCCAGGTGTCCTGGGATGTTCTGTCATTCTGTAGGGTTTTTTTCCTGTGCAAAAACTTTTGGGTTTGACAGATTTCCATTTTTTTTTGCTTTTGTGCCTCTTGCTTTTGGTGTCTTTTTTTCCAAAAATCCTCACCAAGGCTGATGTAGATGGGGGAAACAAAGGCATAAGGAAACACAGATAAAATTAAATGTCCATATAACCTGCAGTCCATTGACAAATACTTAAGGCAGGTGGAGTATAATGTTTCTCCAGGAAGCTCCTAACTGTCTTAATGTTAACACCTTCCTAGACAGAAAAGCAATCTTAGTTTGACAATAGCAAGGCCTCCCACATCCTCAGAGTCCTCTTTAGCATATGAAAATCCTTTGGAACTTCCCTTATCTTTCCCTCAATCCCGGAGTGTATAATCAGTTGCTCCACTTAATCCTGGGGCAGTGGGCAGCCCCTCTTTCTTTCTTAAACTCTTATGTGTTTGAAAGACAGAGAAGAGAGCACAAGGGGTGGGATGTTGGGGAGAGGCTCCCATGCGGCGGGGCTCCATCCCACGACCATGGCTTCATGACCAGAGCTAAAGGCAGACACTTAACCCTCTGAGCCACCCAGGTGCCCTGGCAGTACCTCCTTCTGCCCAAGGGTCCTGTCCCCGTGCTTTAATAAAAGTACCATTTTGTACCAAAGGCATCTCAAGAATTCCTTCTTGGTCATCAATACTGGATCCCACCAAATCTCACAAAAAACATTCAAAAATGACATCAGAGACTTAAGGACCTGTTTCCCCTATATTTTCTTGTAGGAGCTTTTTGGCTTCAGATGATGTTCAAATCTTGCAATTCATTTTGAGTTAGTTTTTGTGTGTGGTTTGATATCGTGGTCCAGTTTTTCTTTGTAGTTTGTCGGTTTCCCCAACACCGTTTATCGAAGATACTGTCCTTTCCCCATTGTATGTTCTGGAGTCCTTTGTTGTAAACAAACTGACCTTATAAGCTTGGGTTTTTTTCTGGGATCCCTGTGCGATGGATCTATATGTTTTTTTGTACCAATACTATACTATTTGAGTGACTCTAGCTTTATTTATTTAAAGATTTTATTTTAAAATAATCTCTGGCTCAATTGTACAAACCCCAGATCAAGAGTTGCACACTCTACCCACTGAGGCAGACAGGCGCCCCTGAATGACTACAGTTCTGTAATGTAGTGAAGTGTTCAAGAGTGTGACCCCTCCAGCATTCTGGTTCTAAGATTGCTTTGGCTATCAGGGTCTTTGTGGTTTCATACAAACTTCAGGATAATTTTTTCTTTGCTTTGCCTTTTTTTTTTTTTTTAATTTTTAAAATTTTTTTTGAGAAATGCTGTTGGGATTTTGAGGGGGATTACGTTGACTCCATAGATGGCTCTGGGTAGTGTGGACATTACCAGTATATTGACAACATTAATTCTTCAGCTCTGTGAACAAGGACATCATATTTGTTTTAATTTTTTTGTCAAAGTCTTAGAATTTTTGGCATATAGATATTTCACTTTCTCATTGAGATTATTCCTATATGTCTTTTTTGGTGCTATTGTAATGGGATTTTTTTTTCTTCTGGTAGTTAGTTTTTGGTGTATAGAAATGCAGCAGGCTGTATTTTGTACTCTGCAAATTTACTGAACTTAAAACAACTTTTGTATTTTGTTTTTTGTTTATTGTTTTCTGTGGGTTTTTTTGGTATAGTCCTTTAGGATTTTCTATAACAAGATTGTGACATTTACTATTTTATTTCATCCTTTTTATTTGAGTGCTTTTTTTTCCTCTTGCCTAACTACTATAGATAGGATTTTCAGTACTTACATTAGACAGGAGTGAAAATCATGGGCATCCTTGGTTTGTTCTTGATTTTGAAGGGGAAAGTTTTCGACATCTTACTGTTGAGTATGGTGTTAGCTGTGGGTTTGTTATATATATTGCTTTTATTATGTTGAGGTGTATGTTCCTTCTGTATTGGTTGTTGAGAGTTTTTATGAAAGTTTGCTGAATTTTATCAAATGCTTTCTTTGAATCTTTTGAGACAGGTTTTCTTCTATTAATGTATCATAGTTATTGATGTTTTTAATGTGTTTATCACTATTTATAGAAATAGTGCCTTTTTTTTTTTAAAGATTTTATTTATTTATTTAACAGAGATCAATCGCAAGAAGGCAGAGAGACAGGCAGAGAGAGAGAGAGAGAGAGAGAGAGGAGGAAGCAGGCTCCCTGCTGAGCAGAGAGCCTGATGCAGGACTTGATCCTAGGACCCTGGGAACATCAACTGAGCCGAAGGCAGAGGCTTTAACCCACTGAGCCACCCAGGTGGTCCGAAATAGTGCTTTCTTAGAAATTCTTAGAAGTGGTTTGCTGGGGCACCTGGGTGGCTCAGTCCATTAAGCATCTGCTTTCAGCTCAGGTCATGGTCCTGGGGTCCTGGGATAGAGCCCCACATCAGGCTCCCTGCTCAGTGGAGAGTCTGTTTCTCCCTCTCTGGTCCACCCCCCCATGCTTTCTTAAATAAACAAATAAAAACATCTAAAAAAATGGTTTTTCTTCATCCAATAAGTTTTAATATGGTCTATTAATAATGTTTCTCCAAAATATTTTATTTCCCTTTTCATTTCTTTGACCTACCAGTTGTTCAGAAGTGTGTTATAATTTATATTTATTGTGATTTTTCTCTCCCCACCTCCAACTTTCTTCCTTTTAACTGATACCTAGCTTTGTACCTGTGTTTGGAAATGATACTTGATATTTCATTGTTTTATATTTGTTAGGACAAGTTTTCTTTTTTAAATGTTCTATTCTGCTGTTGAATGGAATGTTTGTATATGTAGGTCCATTGACCTCCAGTGTACTTCAAGTTCACTCTTTCCTTATTGATTTTTCTGTCTGGATGATCTATCCATTGTTGGAAATGGGTTATTGAAGTACCTGGTATTACCGCTTTGCTGTCTATTTCTGCCTTCAGATCTGTTAATTTAATATTTAGGTTTTTAATATTTAGGTTTGTGCCTGGGTGGCTCAGTTGGTTAAGTGACTGCCTTCAGCTTAGGTCATGGTATCGGAGTCCCAGGATTGAGTCCCGCATCAGGTTCCCTGCTCAGCGGGGAGTCTGCTTCTCCCTCTGACCTTCTCCCTTCTCATGCTCTCTCTCTGTCTCTCTGTCAAATAAATAAATAAAATATTTTAAAAATTAAAAAAAATATTTAGGTTTTCTAAAGTAGGTACACATATAATAGTTACATTGTCTTGATGAATTGACCTCTCTTGTTGTATAATGCCTTATTTGCCTCTCGTTATAACTTTTGGCTTAAACTTTGTGTATTAAGTGTAGTGATCCATGTTCTCTTCTAATTTCCATTTGTGTGGAATATTTTTCTATCCTTGCCCTCTTAGCCTATGAGTGTTCTTAAAGGTTAGTGAATCTTTCAGGCAGCTACAGTTGGGTTTTGTTTTTTTTGGGGGGGGGAGGGTCCATCAGCTTCTCTTTGTCTATTAGTTAAAACCATTTTCATTTAGCATGATATAATGTCCTTATTTCTAGATACAGACTTATTATTGACTTTCACTTAATTTCTTTGTGATTATTTCGTAGATCCTTTTTTTCCCTTCCTCTCATGTTGTCCCTCTTAGTGAATTAATGAAACTTTCTGGGGTTCTACTGACCTTTACCCTGCGTGGTGAAATCCCTTTGGGGGGATTGTTTTTGGTACCAAGCTACTGTGAACTGGCAGAGTGGAATGACTCAGGTAGGGTGTTTCCTGTGTTCCTGCTATGTGACTAGCCTCCATTTTTCTTTTTTTTTTTTAGCTTCATAGTGTATATGTATGTATGTTTGTATTTTTAATGATTTTTATTTGAGAGCAAGAGAGAGAGAGAGCACAAGCTGGGGGGAGGAACAGAGAGAGAGGAAGAAGCAGATTCCCCACCAGCAGAGAGCCCTATGCAGGGCTTGATCCCAGGACCCTGAGATCATGACCTGAGCCGAAGGCAGACGCTTAACTGACTGAGCTACAAAGGCCTCCCTATCTCATAATATTTCTCTTGCTTTTCATTGTAGTGCAGAACTTTGCTAGAGCTATTTTTATTGGTTTGTAGTTGTTTGTTGTTTCATTGTTGGGGGGATGGATGTTGGGACCGACCTCTAAGTTCTCTATTCTGCTGATATCATGCCTCACCCCCCCCCCCCCACAGGTGTATCTTTGGAAAGGTTAAGCTGTTACACTTAATAAGGAGGAGAATTGTTTTTATCATAGTTTGCTGATGAGAGGCCATTCTGAACAATTTACTTTCATGAGAGCCCCTTAGATTGATTGATTGCTTTTAAAAGAGTATTTATTTATTTGTCAGAGAGAGAGCACACAATCAGGGAGAGGGACAGGCAGAGGGAAAAGCAGGCTCCCTGCTGAACAAGGAGCCTGATGTGGGACTTGATCCCAGAACCCTGGGGTAATGACCTGAGCCTAAGGCAGATGCTTAACTGACTGAGCCACTCGGGCACCCATTTATCCCCTTATATTTAAAAAACCTTACATATCCCACCTTTAAGTCTTCTTCTTCTTCTTTTTTAAAGATTTTATTTATTTATTTGACAGAGATCACAAGTAGGCAGAGAGGCAGGCAGAGAGAGAGGGGGAAGCAGGCTCCCTGCTGAGCAGAGAGCCCGATGAGGGGCTCAATCCCAGGACCCTGGGATCCTGACCTGAGCCGAAGGCAGAGACTCAACCCACTGAGCCACCCAGGCGCCCCTAAGTCTTTTAATTTGGAAAAGAAAACCTTTTCATCTTTTGTTAATTGACGGGATTTTGAATCCTCTCAACACCCCTGGATACCGAACATATTCTAATTTGCTGTATTCTTAAAGTGTAGTCCTTTCAGAATGTGTGGGACAGCACAGAGCATGGTAGAACCATTCGAACTCTTGTTTAATAGCCCCCCCCCCCCCAACCTTCTACCTTCTAGGAAAGCAGTAGAGCCTCAGGGTTAGCATGATACCTGCAAATGAACTTGAGGAGTCTCAGGGTTCTGCTACTTCCTACCTTGTCCTGGATAAATCACCTAACCTTTAGCCGACCTTTTTAGTTCTTTTTCTCATAGCATTGTTAGAAGGATCCCATAAGATAGTCTGTGGGAAGTGCGTAGCACAGAACCGGGAATAGAATAATTACTCAAGTGAAGGCATTTGAATTAAGGTACTTCTAAGTAGTGTTAATGACTCTTGATGGTCAGTCATCTCAAAAATGACCAAGTTTGATTTTTTGAAAATTTTTTTAAACACATGCTGCACTGAGCCCTATGTCTTCTTTTACAGACCTTTACAGTGGGTTTCTTAGTCCTAGGACTGGAACTGAGTTTCTCAGATTTATCTTCCTGCCTTTAGCCTTTTGCTGTAACTTTTCCAAGTATTTTAGATTGTTAAACTTATTCACTTCTCCTTTTAGTTTCAAGTTTTGCACAGGTCTGATAGGTGTTTCTTTAATGCTTTAATGAAAAAAAACAACACTCTTATGTAGGCTAAGGTCCTAGTTCTGAAGACAAGGTAATTTGGTGCATCTGTACACATTTCTGATTGATGTTTGCCAATTTCAGGTAGAGTTCAACTAATTACTCTTGTTCTAGTATCAGATTTTTAATCTTTTGTCTTTTCATAAGGATCTATACAATACCCAACAAACCTGTATCTCTAGTATATGAAGTTAGCAGTTTAGTAATTACATTATGGAATGAGGTTATATTCTCAAGTGACTTCCTCTTGAGAGAGTTGCCACTGTCTCTTCCTTGGAGCCCTCAGCCCTCTAGTAGTCTGCTCTAGGACCTTGTTTAGGATCAAAATGAAATTCCTTGAATCCATAGCTTGTAGAATCTGCCCTTTTGAAAATTGGAATGACTTGTGCCTGTCTTCTGTGTGAAACCTGTCCTTTTTGACAGTTCCTGATGGATTATGGTTAGGAGACTGCGTAGGATTCTTCTTCGCACGTCCAGAAGCCTGGAACTTAGAGCAGCTTGATCTTTCTTATGAAGGGCTTTTCCACGTAGAGATATTCTTTCTCCTCTTTCCAACTGGAAATCATTTCCTTCAAAGAGGAGATGAATTTTAAACAGAGAAGAGTTCTTTTTGTCATTCATTTCACACCAGTCCTAAGCAGACCTATGTATCCCTTCCTCCACTGTCTGGTTTAAATGTACATTGACACTGCTATACCAACTTGACCAACTTGAAGATAGCAGTGTCTGTCTTGGAAGATATAGTGTCAGTATAGTTATGTGTAGAAGCCTGTGGAAAGAGGTGCATGCTTAACTTTTTGAAACTACACTGTGTATAAAGCTTCTTTCAACTAACATCTTTCATTAAGATAGAAGTGTTTCCAGGGGCACCTGGGTGGCTGAGCAGGTTAAGCCTCTGCCTTCGGCTCAGATTGTGATCTTGGAGTCCTGGGAGGAGTTCAGGATTGAGCCCCGCATCCCTGCAATGGGCTCTCTGCTCAGCAGGGACCTGCTTCCCTCCTCTCTCTGCCTGTCTCTCTGCCTACTTGTGATCTCTCTCTGTCAAATAAATAAATAAAATATTGAAGGAAAAAAAAAAAAGTGTTTCCAAAAAAAAAGAAAGAAAGATCCCAATTTTTAAAAAATCCTGGACTTTCGCCCCCAACCCCCAACTTAGGTTATTTGGGGATTTGGTTTGTCTGACATAACTCTTGACAGCATGACACTCTAATTATTTGAGGAAAAGAGGCAGGGAAGAGGATTAAAAAAAGCCATTCTTGGGGCGCCTGGGTGGCTCAGTGGGTTAAGCCTTTGCCTTCGGCTCAGGTCATGATCCCAGGGTCCTGGGATCAAGCCCCACATGGGGCTCTCTGCTCAGCAGGGAGCCTGCTTCCCCCTCTCTCTCTGCCTGCCTCTCTGCCTACTTGTGATCTCTGTCAAATAAATAAATAAAATCTTAAAGAAAAAAAAGCCATTCTTAGCTTTGTATGTGTGGAAAACCACAGAAGCCTGCCAAACGGGAGGCCTGCCTTTTGTCTTGAACCCCTAGAATGTGAAGATCTATACGTACATCCATAGAGCACATATCTTTTCCAAATGGGATGGAACCAATCTTTTCCAGGTGATGATGTCTATGAACTGTGATTCCTTTAGGCAGTGATTTTATTGACTGTTAATAAAGGTGGGTGGAGGTAGAGTTTGGAATGGGATGAAATGGTGAGGGAAGTTAGGCCCAGATGAATCATTGTATAGAAAGTATAATCTATCTTCCTTTAATTCAGAAAAAACCCACTTTTATAAGAATCAGCTCATCTAACTTTTCAATGCAGGCTTTCATGTACTTGCCAGGTTTGCAGTTGGTCAGAAGTTCTCAGGGATGGATTTCTCAACATGCTTTTTATACTGGTTCCCACAGCCCCTGGTAACTTAGCAAGTTTCCTGCTGACCGCTCCTCATTTTTGGAGGCAGGAGACAACACACACAACCTGTTCCCAATGTTTTAGTAGGCTTTTAACTGATGGGTTATTAAGGGGAAATAGAAGTAATTGTATGTTTTTCTTGTCACACCGAGTTGTTCAGTAAAACTTGTATTGTTTCTTTCATTTGATTGCCAGAACTATTGATAGTGTCCTCCTTGAATATCAAAGTATTAAAAATCTTTAAAGTCTTAGCCATAGGAATTTTAATTATTCCTTCAGCAACTTGGACTGAAATAGTTTATTATGAGATGAAGTTCTCATGTCTTATTTTTTAACTTTACAAAATTTTAAAATTTTACATAAGAAGATGCAAATAATCTATTTCACATATAAATTAGGTTGTTTTTCAATAAAAATGAATAATCTATGCTTTCTTATCTACAGAAAATCTCAAAATAGCTTTTTACTTGGCTTGTCTTACAAAAACAGGAATTTTTAGTAGGGAAAACCCAACTTTATCATGAACAGTTGAAGAAAAAAATCACATCTTGAAGAATGCCAAGCATAATTAAAACATTGCAGAATATACCATTTTGAAAAAGAGAATGACCTGTGCCTGTCTTGTATATTTGAATCCCTCTATCATTCTCTAGTTCCTGATGGATTATGGTTGGGAAATCAGGGTGTGTCCCTTTTGTATTAAAATAACAAGCATTTTGCCTTTTCACATTGATAGAAGGAAAATTTATCTTCATGGGCTGTTTTTTTCTTTATTGATAGCAGCAAAAATTAGAAGTAGACAAAATGTTGAGATTTAAATGAATTGAACATGTTTTTTAGTGGGAGTCCAACATGACTGCTGGTGGTGTGTGCCATTCATTTTAACTCTGGTAGTAGACTCTGGGGAAGAAGAAAGTTCTTACAAGGACTTAATCTGAGTGTAACAAAAGCCAGACCAGAAGCGGAATTTGGGTTGAAATCTTATCCCTGCCACTGACATACCAGGTAGGTCGTGTGGCCATTTTGGGTTGCTGGTGACCTCATTCGAAACCCAAGTGTTTGAGTCAAGCCCTTCTCCATGGTGTATCCCATTCCTAGACTTTATTTCTGTGGCATTGAAGATGGTGTCTTAAGCATCCCTTCAGTCACTAGCATCATGGTTGGGTCCCAGAGCACTTCATAGCACTTAGTTGGCAACCTCTACATGGCTCAGGAAGTTGGGTTTGGTGATGCTGCTCATGTGTTCTGTCTATTACAGGGAGAAATAGTTGCTCATACCCTGAGATTTCCCGTATTGTTGTTTATACCTCACTGCTCAGGAAGTATTTAATCAGCCAGTAATAATACAGCAATTATTTTTAGTTAAATTCTAAGATGACTGAAAATGGATATTAATTTGACCTTAGATGGAACTTAATGTCTCTCTATATCAGTTCATCTAGACTGGTGTAGAATATATCCTGCATGGCTTTTTTGATAATACCTGTTTTTAGCAAAAATAAAGTTTATAATGGTTCTTTCTCTTTCCTTCCCTCTCCTTTTTCTCCTCTCTTCCCCACTCTTCCTTCTTCCTACCTTCCCTACTTGTTCTCTTAAAACTTCTTTTGATTTCACTGTTTTCCTCAAAAGGTTTGGCAAACTTCTAAAATCTCTACTATTGTATGTACTTCCTGACTAGTAATACCAGAGAAAACAAACGTATCCTCTTAAGAATAGTGATGTTTTTAAGGCATGACATTCCTTCTCATTTTCAGTGAACCTCATGGTAAAGATAACTTGTTGGTGTTTTGGAAATTGGACATGATTCTGTTGGGGTTCTTCCTTGGTGAATATAGGGGCTCTAAATCTTCAGGAGTTCTTTTCAAAGTGTTGGCACTCAGGAGTGTTGGAGAGTTATGCTTGAGTTTTGAGCCTTCACTGAGCTCAGTTTAGTACTGAGTAACTATTCATTACTACAAGGCAGGCACATACTGGGTGTTGGAAGCTTAGGGTAAGAGGCTTGGAAGGAGCATTTGTGGAACTCATGGTGCAGCCCTTTTAGCGGCATTAATGCAAATAAATACGCTGTGGTGTGAGGTAGTGTGGGCAGGGCGTTCTCAGCAGTCTAAGTGGAGCCATTTTTCTGGGACCCATACCTAGTATGATGGGGACCAAAGTAATGTCCAGTGTTTCCTGCTGTTCCATTGTTCTAGATCTATATTGTGAATATGTATCTGCTTTGGTGATACTGAAAATTAGCAAATTGAAGAAATAAGCATTTTATTGAAAATATGTATGTAGGAACTCCCAATTTTATTTGTCAACTGTCAGATGGCAGAATTTAGTCACAAACTCTTGAACTGTAAAATTTATGCATTAAACAAATATCATTGTGCTACTTTAAAAAACACCCTTTCCAATTTGGGCTTATATTATAAATACTTATCTCTTCATGGTTAAATAAGTTAGAAACTTGAAGTTAGTCAGAAAACACTTCCATGTTCTGTGTTTTGGCCATATGCTTGTAATAAGTTTACATGTTGAATTTACATAGTAAAACCTAGCTTTGTATACATTCCAATTACAGACACTTGAAAATTGAAGTGATTTTAAAGAATTCTGGAAATTTCAATGTGTTGTGTTCATGTATCAAGAATAAACTGATTCTATGGGCTGCCTGGGTGGCTCAGTGGGTTAAGCCTCTGCCTTCAGCTCAGGTCCTGATCTCAGGGTTCTGAGATCGAGTCCCACATCGGGCTCTCTGCTAGGCAGGGAGCCTGCCTCCTCCTCCTCTCTCTCTCTTTCTCTACTTGTGATCTCTCTCTCTGTCAAATAAATAAAATCTTAAAAAAAAAAAGAATAAACTGATTCTAAAGTTTCTATTAGGAAACAGCTTTCCAGTCTAGGGCTAAGCACTGCACAATTCTGAAATCTGTTATTGCCACATAGCCTTAGCCAAAATTAATCTAGGGGAGGTAAATGATACTACCTTACCTTGCCTTAGTGACACTGAAGAGTCACTCTTCTACTGAAGAGTACTCTTGTGCATATGGTGAGCACATGCTGGTTTTTACTTTTGGGCATAGGAACATTTGAACAGCTTAGTAATCAAAACTGAAAATCCTTCTGTGCCACAACTAAGTGTCATTAAAACTATGGAGCGTTTGAAGTTGCACGGCATTTAGAAGATACTGATGGAATGAATCACCACCTCATGTGTTGTTTTGACAGGAAGTGTATCATGTCTCAATAATTTCCTTAAAAATTTTTCCTGCCAGGTGCCTGTTTTTCTTCTTGTAAACCTGTTTCCACAGAATGCCAAATATGTGGTTGATTTCTTCCCACTGATGCCTTTTGACCATTCCTTGTCCTTGTTGGGAATATCAAGTGTGCTTTTGTTGGTAATGAATTTAAGGCTTCCTACAGGGAAGTGAGGAGGAGTAGCTGTTTTGGAAATGTCCGGCCAGGATGGTTTTAGCTGGTGAGGAGATCGTTTTAAAAGAGTTAAAAGGTAAGTATTGGCAGACCCAGTCTAATATCAGATATACATGAAGTATTACCTATCTATGGAGAGGTTAAAGTAGACTTTCATTTTCTATTTTTTGTTTTTAATTTCAATTTCAGTATCGTTAATGTACAGTGTTGTATTAGTATCAGGTGTATAATATAGTGATTCAACAATTCTATACATTGCTCTGTGCTCATGATGGTAAGTGTACTCTTAATCCCCATCACCTACCTCCCTTCTAGTAACCATCCATTTATTCTCAATAGTTAAGAGTCTGTTTCTTGGTTTGTTTCTCTCTTGTTTTTGTTTCTTTGTTTGTTTTTTTACTTTGTTCATTTGTTTTGTTTCTTCACTTCCACATGAGTGAAATCATAGAGTATTTATTTCTCTGCCTGGCTTATTTTCTTAGCATTATACTCTTTAGATCATCCATGTTGTTGCAAATAGAAAGATTTTATTCTTTTTTGTGGTTGAATAATATTTGCGTGTGTGTGTGTGTGTGTGTGTGTGTGTACACACATCTTCTATATCTATTCATTTATCTATGGACACATTGGATGATACCATGATTTGGCTATTGTAAATAATGCTGCCATAAACATAGGGGTGCATACATCTTTTTTTTTTTTTTTAAATGAGTGTTTTGGTATTACTTGGGTAAATACCCAGTAATGCAATTACTGGATTGTAGGGTAGTTCTTTTTTTACATTTTTGAGGAACCCCCATACTGTTTTTCCACAGTGGCTGCACCAGTTTGCATTCCTACCAGTAGTGCCAGACAGTTCTCCTTTCTCCACATCCTCACCAACTCTTGTTTCTTGTTTGGTTGGTTTTAGCCATCCTAACAGGTGTGGGGTGATATCTCATTGTATTTTTGATTTGCATTTCCCTGATGATGAGTGATGTTGAGCAGCTTTTCATGTGTCTGTTGGCTATCTGGATGTCTTCTTTGGAAAAATGTCTGTTCATGTCTTCTCTATATTTTTGAATTACTTCTTTTTTGGGTGTTGAGTTTGATACGTTCTTTATAGATTTTGGATACTAACCCTTTATCTGATATGTCATTTGCAAATACCTTCTCCCATTCCACAGGTTGTCTTTCATTTTTATTGTTTCTTTTACTGTTCGGTAGCTTCTTATTTTGTTGTAGTCCTAATAGTGGATTTCTTATTTTATTTCTCTTGCCTCAGGAGACAAATCTAGAAAAATGTTGCTATGGCCATTGTCAGAGAAATAACTTCCCTGTGCTCTCTTCTAGGATATTTATAGTTTCAGGTCTGTTATCCATTTTGGGTTTATTTTTTTGTATGGTGTAAGAAAGTAGTCCAGTTTAATTCTTTTGCACGCAGCTGTCTTGTTTTTCCAGCACTATTTGTTGAAGAGAGTGTCTTGTTTCCATTGGATATTCTTTCCTGCTTTGTTGAATATTAGTTGATCATAGAGTTGAGGGTCCATTTCTGGGCTTTCCAATCTGTTCCATTGAACGATGTATCTTGTTTTTGTGCGAGTACCGTACTGTTTTGATTACTGCAGCTTTGTACTATAACTTGAAGTCTAGAATTGTGACACCTCCAGCTTTGTTTTTCTTTTTTAAGATTGCTTTGGCTATTTGGAGTCTTGTGGTTCTCTATAAATTTTAGGATTGTTGGTTCTAGTACTGTGAGAAAAGCTGTTGGTATTTTGGTAGAGGTTGCTTTAAATCTGTAAATTGCTTGGTAGTATGGACATTTTGGTGGGGGTAAGATGGACATTTTAACAATATTCTTCCAATCTATGAGCCTGGAATATTTTCATTTGTGTCATCTTCAATTTCTTTTATCTGTGTTTTATAGTTTCCAGAGTACAGGTCTTGGATCCTAGGTTTTCTGTTATTTTTGGTGCAGTTGTAAATGGGATTGCTTTCTTTCTTTCCTTTTTTTTTTTTTTTTTTTTTAAGATTTTATTTGTTTGTTTGACAGACAGAGATCACAGGCAGGTGGAGAAAGAGGGAGAAGCAGACTCCCCACTGAGCAGAGAGCCTGATGCAGGGCTCAGTCCCAGGACCCTGAGATCATGACCTGAGCTAAAGGCAGAGGCTTAACCCATTGAGCCACCTGGGCGCCCCCTGGGATTGCTTTCTAAATTTATTTCTGTTGCTTCATTTTTAGTGTATAGAAATGCAATGGATTTCTTTGTGTTGGTTTAGTGTTCTACGACTTTGCTGAATTCATTTATCAGTTCTCATAGTTTTTTTTTGTGGAATCTTTAGGGTTTTTGTTTTTTTTTTGTTTTTTTTTTTAATTTATTTATTTGTCAGAGACAGAGGGAGAGAGAGTGAGCGAGCACAGGCAGACAGAGAGGCAGGCAGAGGCAGAGGGAGAAGCAGGTTCCCCGCCGAGCAAGGAGCCCGATGTGGGACTTGATCCCAGGACGCTGGGATCATGACCTGAGCCGAAGGCAGCCGCTTAACCAACTGAGACACCCAGGCGTCCCTCTTTAGGGTTTTTATACATATTTTCATGTTCTCTACAAATGATCATAGTTTTACTTGTTTCTCACCAATTTGGATGCCTTTTATCATTTTCTGTTTTGTATACATATGTAATTAAGCATGATATTCTTTTATAATGAGCATGAGCTCCCTTCAAGTAAAATAAAGGAAAAAATATTAAGGAGGTATTTATGTATCTAGATTTTTTAAAAAGATTTTATTTATTTATCTGTCAGAGAGAGAGAGAAAGAGCAAGTGAGCTCAAGCAGGGAGAGCGGCAGGCAGAGGGAGAAACAGGCTTCCCGCTGAGCAAGGAGCCCAATGCAGGACTCGGTCCCAGGACCCTGGGATCATGACCTGAGCCGAAGGCAGATGCTCAACTGACTGAGCCCCCAGGCATCCCATTTATGTATCTACTTTTTTTTTTTTTTTTTTTTTTAAGATTTTGTTTATTTGACAGACAGAAATCACAAGTATGCAGAGAGGCAGGCAGAGAGAGAGCGGGGAAGCAGGCTCCCCGAGGAGCAGAGAGCCTGATGCAGGGCTTGATCCCAGGACCCGGGATCATGACCTGAGCTGAAGGCAGATGCTTTAACCCACTGAGCCACCCAGGCGCCCCTATGTTTCTACTTTAATTTTTTTTTTTAATTTTTAAAACTTTTTTCTTTCTTTTTTTTTTTTAAGATTTTATTTATTTATTTGAGAGAGAGACAGTGAGAGAGAACATGAGAGGCGAGAAGGTCAGAGGGAGAAGCGGACTCCCCTTGGAGCTGGGAGCCCGATGTGGGACTCAATCCTGGGACTCTGGGATCATGACCTGAGCTGAAGGCAGTTGCTTAACCAACTGAGCCACCCAGGTGCCCTATGTATCTACTTTTAAAAGAGACTTATTTATTTTAGAGAAAGACAGCAGTGGGGAGGGACAGAGGGAGTGGGAGAGAAAGTCTTAAGCAGACTGTGTACTGAGCATGGAGCCCGATATGGGGCTTGATCTCATGACCCTGAGATTTAGACCTGATTGGAAACCAAGAGTCGGACACTTAACTGACTGTACCCCCAAGCACCCCTAAGGAGATACGTACTTAAAGCCAGATACTGTTCAAGGCGATATGAGAGATGTGGAAAGTTTGAGCCCCTGACTGAGGACATACAGGTCACCCCTCATAGGGCAGCTTGTGTAGCAGCTGCTGAGAGCGGTGAGGTGTGGGTGCTCTCATATGCTTAGACCTGGGGGCTCTGGCAGGGAGGATTAGCCACTGTATGAAGCAGACTTTCCTGGCCTTCTGGCAGAAATGCAGAAATCTGTGTTGCCTAAATTAAGAAATTACATGAATGTGTGCAAATAAGTTTTTTTTTTTTTTAATTTTATTTATTTATTTGACAGGCAGAGATCCTAAGTAGGCCGAGAGGCAAGTAAAGAGAGAGGGGGAAGCAGGCTCCCTGCTGAGCAGAGAGCCCGAGATTCGGGGCTCAATCCTAGGCCTCTGACATCCTGACCTGAGCTGAAGGCAGAGGCTTAACCCACTTGAGTCACCCAGGCGCCCCAAGAAGTTTTAATTTAGTAACTTGTGCATCGTGTATTGAGAACATGGGAGTGTTTGCCTTTGAATATGGAGTGGGAGTGTAACTGTTGGTATATCATAACTAGGTTTATGTACATTTTATTACTATAATAAAACGTAAAATTTTTAACAGTGAATTACAACCTATAACCTTTTATTTTATAGTCTGCATTTTTTGGGTATGATTTCAATTCAGTGGTTTCTAACTCTTCCCTTCTTTGGTAGGATAATTATATCTCTTATCTTTATTGACTATAGATTTATTGCATTGCAAGTACAGTTTATAGTACATTTACTCTTTTAAATAAAAATGACAGTGGTTTCAGAGCACCTGGGTGGCTCAGTTAGTAAGGCGGTTGACTCTTGGTTTCAGCTCAGGTCATGGTCTCAGGGTCATGGGATCAAGCCCCGAGTTGGGCTCCACTACTTGGGACTATCTCATTGTCTCTCTAAAAAAACACAAAACAGTGGTTTCTTCCACAAGTTTTCACATTTCTGTTAGGATTATATAGTGTAGGTAGTTAGCCTTATATTTAGCCTTATATTACTAGACATTTAAAGACATTTAACTGTAGCATATCACATGTAATTTTGAAGATTACAGATTTTTTTTTTAAAGATTTTATTTATTTGACAGACAGAGATCACAAGTAGGCAGAGAGGCAGGTAGAGAGAGATGGGGGGGGAAGCAGGCTCCCCGATGAGCAGAGAGCCCGATTCAGGGCTCGATCCCAGGACCCTGAGATCATGACCCAAGCTGAAGGCAGAGGCTTTAACCCACTGAGCCACCCAGGCACCCTGAAGACTATAGATTTTTATGAAGGCATGCTTGTCGGGGTTGATGTGTAATTAGAGACGGTCCTGCTGTAGATATTGGTATAAGCATTTAACTGTGCTTAAAAAACTAGTTTTCCGGGCACCTGGGTGGCTCAGTGGGTTAAGCTGCTGCCTTCGGCTCGGGTCATGATCTCAGGGTCCTGGGATCGAGTCCCGCATCGGGCTTTCTGCTTGGCAGGGAGCCTGCTTCCCTCTCTCTCTCTCTCTCTGCCTGCCTCTCCGTCTACTTGTGATCTCTCTCTGTCAAATAAATAAATAAAATCTTTAAAAAAAACCCTAGTTTTCCACATGTATAAAAAAAATTGTGTTGGAAAAAGAATACAATTGATTTGCAAACCAACGTCCCATTCTTGTATCCTTAATGGGGTTAAATATGAAAACTGTAGTATGTGAGATGCCTATGTAGGAAAAATTTAATGCTCTAAAATGGCAAGTCTAGGATACCAGCACTATAGTGTGCAGAGTGACAGAGTGGACATGAGCTGGGGCTGAGTGGGCCCTCTACCTGGGCTCCTGCCCCTCACCCAGCTCTCTCCGTTGGGTTCTTCTCCGCACTAATCTACAGAGATCAGGCAGGTGCTTAGTCACAAGCCCAGAGCAGTACTCAGATATCAGTCCTCACTTGTCCTCTCAGCCATCCCCTTTTGTGATTCTGTGAGCAGGCTATGATAGATGTGTGTAGGATGGGAAAAGCCCATATGGAAGTTAAGCAACCTTATTATTTTATGCCCCTTGTGTTAGAATGCCATTTAACTCTCAGTTAGGCAGAGCTTTGATTTCTCTCGTGCCAAAGAGAACTTCTGCCAACAGAGGTCTGATGGTCCTGCACTCAGTTTAACCCAACTTCCTTTGCTATTTGGTTGACAAAACTATAGAACAGTTACAGGAAAGAAGAATAAATCCTAGCGGACTAACTTAGAGAAACTTGTGTCTCAATAGGTGACTTTAGCTTAAAATGCAGTTCCCACTTAAAATCTTAAATGAGAATTGGGGTGTAAAGCTAGCCTAACTGGACGGGTGTTTTTGTACTTTTAGTTTCCTCATCTACGAAATGAGGATAATGCCAGCAGCACTCTGGATAAAACTGGATAGTTTGCCAAATGAAGTTATAAATGGAAATACTTTGGTTTTATATTTTTGAGCCATTTAAAATTTCTAAACCCTAAATGATGATAATTTTGCAAATAGAGCTATTTATGGTCTAGATTTACCATTGGTCTACATGCTATAAATAAACATGTGGAAAAGCAGTGACTGATCATTTGGTATCATGCCAGCTCCTCTGTCTTTATGATAATTTAATACTTGTGTATTTAATAACATGAAAGAAAAATGTGGAGCCAAATCAAATTAGGGAGCAAAGTATCAAAGAGGCCGATTCTGCAAGGGGCTAATGAGTGTCCATGTTCTGGTAGGAATCCCTTGTTCTGTACTTGAGGTTGAAAAGAAAATAAAAAATAAACAAACCACTTCAAAACCCACTTTTTTTTCTTTTTTCTTTCCATTGTTCAGCTAGAGTATAAAGTGTTTCGAAGAACATTAGTGAAGCATTTTGTTACAGAACATTGCCCTTCTCTTCAGGAAAAACAAATTACCAACAAAAGAGATTTCGTTAGTAATTCTCTCATTTGTTGGTGGGATGATATACATTTAAGTGGTTTGTAAATGACTGCCACTTTTATTAAATAAAGGTTCTTTTTTAAAAAGTTTCTTTATTTGAGAGCGAGAACATGAACAGGGGGAGAGGAAGAGGGAGAAACAGGCTCCACACTGAGTAGGGAGCCCCATAGTGCCTCCCTGGGAAGAATTTGGGTCTTGAACATATTTTTGAATTTTATTTATTCATTTATTTTTAAAAGATTTTATTTATTTGAGGGAGAGAGCGAGAGAGATCATGAGCAAGGGGAGGGGTAGAAGGAGAAGCAGACTCCCTGCTGAGCAGGTGCTCTGATTCTGGACTCTATCCCAGCACCCCAGGATCATGACCTGAGTTGAAGGCAGATGCTTAACCAACTGAACCACCCAGGCACATATTTTTTAAAACATATTTTTAAAAAATCTCACTCCTAGATCTCAGTTGTGGTGCATATAGTGTTTCTACCGCAGAAGATAGGAACTTCTAATCAGTCTGTGATTGCCATAGGCCATAGGAAATAGAGCCCCTACGTAAATGTGTTGTGCGATTGGAAAAATGAGGCTTACGCGGTTTATCCAACCATCTGAGCAGTTCCTGTAGCCCTGTTACAGGGAGTGTCAGGTGTGTAATTCAGTTTGGAATTCTGGAGTTGCTATTAACAATGAAGATGGTAACTATTAATTGCTTTCACATTGTTTGGCATTGTGCTTAGAGCTTTGTGAATGTTTTAATTCCTTGAACAATCTCACCATTGGTTTTACAGATGGGGAAACTAAGGAAAACTTAAGCAGTGCTTTCTAGGTCCAGCAGCTTATTGATCTCTGGTCTGTAGGACTCCTTTCTCTCCTAACTTTGCCATGGTATGTCTAATAGGTGAGGAGGGGAAATTCATCTTGTTCACATGTAATCGATTATGCTCTAATCAACGGATCGAAAGTTCTCCCTGCCTCTGTATCTTCACATTTGTCTTGATAGTGACATGAAATGCCTCCTCTTTTACACTTACTACAACTTACGTAAGACACTTGGCTGTGTTTGATTTGATTTATATAGCTTGACATCTTAAATATTTCCAGGATGAAGAGGCTAATAAGTCACTGGTTGGTCAGTTATGACCTCTCATTTTTTAGAGGAAATGCTGCAGACTAGGCACAGAATCCTGACGTCGGTACCTGCACTGTTCCCAGCATTTTTTTATGCATTCCAGGAGGCTGTTTACATTTTGAAGAATTTTTGAACTTGGTGACTGCTCATGTAGGCACTCCCCTGGATTGCTCTACTTTGTATTCTGGATCACTTTGCACTTGGTCTTCATTGACCTTGATTCTATCCCCTTGGGCCTCTTTGGTTTCCATTGGCTTCCCAAGGGTGGGCTCTGGTCACCCCCTTTCTCCACTGTGCCAGAGTGCAAATAAGGGCATATTTTCTGAAAGGAAACACTTTTAGAAATGGTTTTAGTCAGTCTGGATTTTGCTGTCACTATCGGTTCTGAACAGTAGCTGTTAATTTTACTTGCCACCAAAATTCTTCTGTTGGTGTAAGTTCTAAATAATTGCTACAGTTACTGTTGCATTTCCATATCTATATAAACTTCAAATTAGCACATTTTAATGATGTGCTCTTTAATTTTCATACTGAATACAATTTCAGTTTATTAGGACAACTCCCATTTATTCAGTTGGTCCCTAACACAAGCTGTACAATTCTCGAGAGTAGGTTAGAAAAGATATGGTGTCATTCAAACTCACTTCAGGTTTAGTTTGTGTGTCTGATATCTGTAGTACTGTTTGATAGTGTACATAAACAGTGGGTTTGAAATAAGCGATGATAGCACAGTGATGGTATAGACCAAGAAACAAAACATGAGATACTTGAATTCTGTCCTATTACGTGACCAAGTGGAGTTTGCTTAAAATGTAAAGCAGTGACTAGAGAGAAGGGAACGTCTTTGTGCACAGTTGGTGGGAATGCAAGCTGGTGGAGCCATTGTGGAAAACAGTAAGGAGGTTTCTCAAAAAAATGAGAAATAGAATTACCATATTATCCACTAATTCCACTACTAGGTATTTACCTAGAGTATGAAAACACTAATTTGAAAATATACACAATCCCCAATGTTTATTGCAGCATTACTTATAATAACCATATTATGGGAGCAGCCTAAGTGTCATTCAGTAAAAGGGTGGATAGAAAAGATGTGGTGCTTACATATTATGGGAGCAGCCTAAGTGTCATTCAGTAAAAGGGTGGATAAAAAAGATGTGGTGTGAGCACACACACACACACACACACACAGAGGAATCTTACTCAGTCATAAAAAAGAATGAAATCTTGCCATTTACAACAACATGGATAACCCAGAGGGTATAATGCTAAGTAAAATGAGTCGGTAGGAGACCAGCAAATACCATGTGATTGCATGCATATGTGGAATTTAAGAAACAAAACAAATGAATAAAGGAAAAAAAAAACCAGGAAACTCCTAAATATAGAGAACAAACTGATGGTTACCAGAGGGGAGCCGTGGGTGGGGGATGGGTGAAATAAGCAAAGGGGATTAAAGAGTAAACTTATTGTGCTGAGCTCTGCATAATGTATAGAATTGTCGAATCACTATTTTGTATGCCTGAAACTAATATAACACTGCATTAATTATACTGACATTAAAAAAATCTGAATAGATAAAATGTAAAGCACTGAAGGAATTTAATCCAGTTTCATAAGTGAACATGTTATACTTGCACTCTTGAACTTGAATAATTTTCAAATTGAAATTCCATTTTTTAGATTGTTTTGAAGCTGAAAAATGAATGTAGGAAAAAAGTTAGAATTAGCACAGTTTAGTAGTTGACGTCTTTGGATCCTTGGAAGGCATTTAAAAGCTTTGTTGACATTTGCTTTATTTTTACTGGCATGGTTATATATTTGTAGTTCAATAAAGGAAGATTTTCCTAGTGTTTCTTGTTATTATGCATTTTCTTTTCTTTTTTAAAATTTTTTATTTTATTTTTTTTTTTAAAGATTTTGTTTATTTATTTATTTGACAGACAGAGATCACAAGTAGGCAGAGAGGCAGGCAGAGAGAGAGGGGAGGAAGCAGGCTCCCCGCTGAGCAGAGAGCCCGATACGGGGCTCGATCCCAGGACCCTGGGATTATGACCTGAGCCGAAGGCAGAGGCTTTAACCCACTGAGCCACCCAGG
>NW_022630998.1:38000728-38313984 GCF_010015895.1 Lontra canadensis | reverse complement strand
TTATTTATTTATTTATTTATTTGACAGACAGAGATCACAAGTAGGCAGAGAGGCAGGCAGAGAGAGAGGGGGAAGCAGGCTCCCTGCTGAGCAGAGAGCCCGATGCGGGGCTCAATCCCAGGACCCTGAGATCGTGACCTGAGCTAGAGGCAGAGGCTTTAACCCATCGAGCCACCCAGGCGCCCCTTTTTATTTTTTATTTATTTGACAGAAAGAGATCACAAGTAGGCAGAGAAGCAGGCAGAGAGAGGGGGGAAGCAGGCTCCCTGCTGAGCAGAGAGCCCAATACAGGGCTCAATCCCAGGACTCTGAGATCACGACCTGAGCCAAAGGCAGAGGCTTAATCCACTGAACCACCCAGGTGCCCCACATTATGCATTTTCAAAAAGATTATTATTACTAAAAACAACTGCCCTGTGGAAGAGGAGTTAGGTCATCACTGCCTGGGGTCACTCTAAGTGCTGCTCTTGTGTCTTCCCATCAGGCATTACTGCAAAGGTAGTGAGAATCTAGGTTGTAGATGAGCATGGAACCTAGTGGACTCTGAGTTGGCTGACATGGAATTCTTCCTATAGCCTCTTGGTGTGCTCCCTGTGATGGTTCAGGCTTCACCATTTCCCTGGATTACTGTAACGGCTTCTCCTCTCTGCATCCTCTCATCTCCTGCCACTGCCACCATCTAGCCACTCTGCTCTCAGGGCACATTTACTGAAATACCAACCTGAGTTGTCTGTTCTCTGCTTAGAATCTGTCACTTGCTCCTCCTGATTGTCCATCTACATGATGCTTCACGGGCTGGCTGTTGTTATCCTCTTTGGCCTTCTGTTCTGTCAGACAGCTCCCCGAGAGCTCCATGTACAAACCTTGATGCTTGCTTCTCTGCCTTTGAGTCTCCTCTTCCCTCTGCAGACCATCCCTTTCCACTTCACTCCCTCTACTCTCTGCAAAAACCTGGCTATCTTCTGTTCTTTAAAAAAAAAAAAAATTTATTGGGGCACCTGGGTGGCTCAGTGGGTTAAAGCCTTCGTCTCGGGTCGTGATCTCGGGGTTCTGGGATCGAGCCCTGCGTTGGGCTCTCTGCTCAACGGGGAGCCTGCCTCCCCCCTCTCTCTGCCTGCCTCTCTGCCTGCTTGTGGTTTCTGTCTGCAAATAAATAAAATCTTGAAAAAAAATAATTTATTACTATTATTATTACTATTTTTTGATTAACACATAATGTATTATTTGCTTCAGGGGTACGGTTCTGTGAATCCTTAGTCTTACACGATTCACAGCATTCATCATAGCACATACCCTCCCCAATGTTCATATAAATAATTTATTTTTAAGTAATCTCTATACCCAACATGCGGCTTAGCCTTACAACCCCAAGATCAAGAATTGCATGCTCTACCAACTCAGCCAGCCAGGTGCCCCATAACTTCTGTTCTTAATGAGTCCTAATGTCTGGGTCCACTGCCCCCCTCCCTTCTGCTCAAGAGGTAGCTGCATCTTGCCCACCAGAGCCCTCAATGTTGTCATCCCTGGCATGTGTGGTCTTTTGTGTCTCCTACTAGACAGTGGGCTGCCGGCACCCAGCTCAGTGTCCACTGCAAACTGGGAGCTTTTAATATTGCATGAAGGGATGAACTGACAACCACAGATTCTAGCCATCCGAATGACAGTGTTTGTGTCTGTGAAAGGCTTCATGATCTGGGGCACTGCTTTCTTGTTCATGTAGAATCACAGATCTGTCTCGTCATTAGAACCATCCGGGGAGTTTTTGAACTAGCTTCCCGTGTACTTAGACCACTTGAGTTAGAATCTCTGGCAGGTGGGACTTGGGAATCTGTATCCAACCCAAATAGCATAGATCTTTTCTCCTGGAAAGCTTTTGATGAAAATCATGGTTAATTCCTGATAGTTTCTCTCTGTCCATTAGCTTGCTGCTCTATCCAAGAAAGAGATTTTAATAATCTTGCAGTTCATTCTGCATAAGAAAATAGAATTTATATATCCCTTCACAGTTGATAGAGGGCTCCTTTTAACATCTCAGTTAATCCTCAATTCTAGAAGGTAGAAAGGGAGTCAGATTTTTGCATTTGAAGCTGAGACTTGATCCTGGCCATGTTTCCTTAATTAACTAGGTTGCTGGGACTCCCAGTAACCAGCATTTGTCAAAACTAGGAAGTGACAGAATTTCTTCTCGGGTTGTTGCTTAAAAAAAAAAAAAAAAAAAAAAGAAAAAAGTAAAGAAAGTAGAGAAAAAGAATATGCAAGTTTGGCAGAAAACACTCCTGTGGTTTACAGTAGAGAAGGGAATTATTAAGAATTCCAATCTCATTAATTTTGAACAAAATTTAGAATTGTAATACATTCATGTGATCCTCAGAAAATGTAATAATGGATTAGAAAGAATATATTCCAAGTTATTTGAGATATGTAATGACTAACAAATAATACAGAGGTTAAGAGCCATTTTGAATAAAACATATGCTTTCAGTTCTTATAAAACCTTCAATTCTTCTTTATTTTCCATTTGCCCATAAATACCTTGTATACTTTGGTTTCCTTCCTTTTTTTCTGAAAAGAGCTTGGAGAATTTAAGCAGTGTCTTCCGTTCCTGTGATTTATGATCGACAACCACCCCCCCTTCCTGCTGGCACTTACCATTCCCTGTGCACCCTGGGTATCTACATCATCTACATCCTTAATTCTGGTACCATCGTTGAGAATTAGGCAGGGGGCATCTGTTAAAGATGTGAATTGGCATAAACGCCGACCTCTCACGTTTGGTGTGTCTGAGACTGAGCCTGTCCCTTTGCTACTGCCCCCTGCATTGTCCCTTCCTCTAACCCAGAAGCTGGGGATTCTGCTTTCAGTGTTTACCCTTTTTTATTCCTTAGGGTGACTTGACTTGTTAAATAGCCTTAATACTGTCACATCCTCTCCTCACTGCTATTGCTGCAGTTTAGATCTTATTATTACTACTAGTTTTTTACCTGAATTGCTACTGTATTACCTGCTTTAGATGTGGTCTCCCAAAAATGTGCTTTCTGCACCGGCACCAGAATGATTCATCTGAAAGCAGAGTTGAATCGTTCCTTCCTTGGGTAGGATCTTCAGTAGCTCCCCATTCCTACGTGAAAAAAGTTTGGGTTTACCCTCCACCATTCAGGGCTTTCCAGTACTTGCCCAGTCTTTCCTGCCGCACCCTTCAGGGCTGCCTCTCCTTCACGCAGTGCTCCCTCTCTCCAAGTTGATGCTTTGTTTTGAGAGCTCACAGGCATTGCCTGCTGACTCTTGCACTTCTGCCTTGACTCTTGTCTTTTCAGCCCTGCTCCCCTTTCTTGCTCTTGGTCCTCCTGACCAGTATTCTTATTGTCCTTTCCTTGGTGAACTCCTCTTCTGGAAGGTGTCTTTACAGGTATCAGTCTCTTTAGGAAGCCTCTTAGACCTTCCTGTTTTAGCTTAGAATATAGTTAAGGTAACTTTAAAGAGACTTAAACAGAGGCTTAAATAAGAAGAATTTCTTTTCTGTAAAAGTCTGAGCTGGAGAGATGGGTGGCTCACTCCAAGGTTACTTAGGAACTGTGTTCCTTCTGTCTTGCTGCTCCATTATCTGTGGGGCATTATTTTCTTTGGCATGACTGTAGCTGGCTCGCTACCACTCATCTGTTTCCAACCACCAGGAACAGGGAAAGAAGTTAGAGAGGCCATACTTCCTCCTTTGAGGAGCCTGAATGACACTGTAGGCATAACTCCTGCTCCCATCTCTGTAGCCTAAACTGCAGGGAATGCCCACACCCTAGCTCAGGGAAGGCTGGGTGATAGTTCTTAGCTTAGTGGTTTCTTCTAAAATGTGAGCCACATATGTAATAGAAAGTTCCCTAAGGACCTTATTAAAAAGGGAAAAGAAACAGATGAAATTAACCCAACATATTTAACCCACTGGATCTAAAACAGCATTTCAGTGTGCATGAGTGGCCATGTTTCAGATGTTCAGTAGCTCCATGTGAGAGTGGGTACAGAATTGCAAAGTACATGGCTTTTCACTGGCCATGTGTGCAGCCAAGGTTGAAGGCACCTACCAGGAAAATTAAGGGGAGAATGGTATCTGGGCTTATCCGGGCTTACCTGGTAGTTGGGCCCATTTCTTGTTAACCAGTGTCTGCTTGCCATCCCGATTTGATATTACTACAAGGCATGACACATTGTGTATATACTTACATGTTTTATTGTCTCATTCCCATTGAGTGTTTTCTAAGAGGTGATGATGTCTTTTCTCTACATCCTGGTATAGTATTTGGCACCTTTTCTTTTTTTAAGATTTTATTCATTTGAGAAAGAGAGAGAGACAGAGACAGGATGATCAGGGAGAGAGGAAGAAGGAGAGGGACAGGTAGGGGGAGGGAGAGGGAGAAGCAGACTCCCTGCTCAGTAGGGAGCCTGACACAGGGCTTGATCCCAGGACCGTGAGATCATGACCTGAGCTGAAGTCAGATGCTTAACCGACTGAGCCACCCAGGCACCCAGGCACATTTTGATTATCCAATAAATGTTAAGTGAATAAAGTCGCTGAGTGGGGATTTCATTTAATTGCTCAACTGTTTTTGTTATTCTTGGGCAGATGCTTATAAATGGATTCAGGGACAGGGTCATACTTCCGTATGCATCAAAAGTTAGATTGTCCTCAGGGAGATGAATATACTTTGATTTTATTTGATACATTTCCTGTGAACTCAAAGTCAGAGGTGCTTTGGGCAGATATTCACATTCTGATATAATGGCAGGTCCTCTGGTTCCACAAATAACATCTTAGAAAATTAGGTGCATCGTGCAGAAAACTCATATTTTCTCTGAAATAGTGAATCTTCTGTTGAGGCTGCCTCTGTATGGGTGAAAGAACAGGATGGAGTTTCTTGCATGGAACCTCTTGCTTTGAGAATTCCCATTCAGTCCTTAGGGAGATAGGCCATTTCCAGGCAATATTACAAATCTGTTGCCAGTACATGTGAAGCACAGTATTCCCAGAAGTCAGCAATTCATCATAATTTATCAATGATTGTTAGAATTAAGTAGAACATGAATGTAGCTTCTCATTAAATGAAATACAGAACTGAATGTTCCCTAAACAAGTTAAATTGTAGATATTAGAGGCTGTTCCTATCTGGTGCAAGCCTGTCTTGCATCCCTCATTGGCAGGTTACTGCAGAAATGCCTTTTTTGGACTGGCCCTTGAGATTTGTGGCCCTTCTCCCTGGGGGATGGGGAGCAGTGGTAGGCAGAGTAAATGAACAGGGCTGCATCTCTGCTTACTTTTCAGCAGTACCTCTCTCTCTTTGTGCCTTGCTCACTCTGTCATCACTCCACACCTCATCCCACATCTTGAGACAGAGGCTTTTTCTCCCCATCCTGGGAATGGCTCTTGGGATGAATTTCCTAGGTTAGTCATCTTTTGCAGGAGTATCTCATTTCCATTAGGCTGTGGTATATTACATGGTAATATTTATAATATTTATAGCAGTAATAGTAGCCACCATCACTATGATCATGGTGTTAGAGTGCTTGTGCATGCCAGGCACATTCGGAGGGCTTCATGTATGTTTCTTAGAATGATCTTATGACATAGGCATTATTTCAATGCCCATTTTTTAGGGGAAGAAAGAGAGGCTTAGGTTAAGTGCCTTGGCTGGAGTCACAAACCAAGTTGCTAAACTAGATTTATACCCATACCTGAATCTAAATTTTAGGTTTTTAACCATTATATGGTTCTGCCTTCTAACTATAACTTCTTTGACTTTTCCACCCTATTTGATCCATATGTATTTTTGGTCATGGTGAGGTTGGGCAGAAGGATAGGGTGGGAGAGGGACCCGGGAATATCTGATCTAGAAGAAAGATAATTGAAGAAGATTTGGATGAGGCTTTACACAACAAGGATGAGTTACTGCTGATAGAGCAAGGAGGGGTCAGAAATAATCAGACTCAGATTCTGTGTACTGGGAGGACTTTCATTGTGACACTCTTTAAGATGGAGTTGTACCATACATTAAAAAAAATCATGAACCACAGTCAAGTGGGATTTATTCTTGGGTTGCAAGGGTGGTTCAGTATCCACAAATGAATCAACATGATACATCACATTAACAAGTGTAAGGGTAAAACCCTGTGATCATATGCAAAAGAAGCCTTCATCAAAGTACATAATAAAACCCTCAACAAAGTAGGTTTAGAGGGAACATACCTCAACATAACAAAGGCCTTATATGAAAATCCCATAGTTAATAACATCATATATGGGGAAAATCAGAGCTTTTCCTCTATGGTTAGGAACAAGACTGGAATGCACACTCTCACCACTCTCATTCACAAATACTGGATACCCTAACAATAGCAGTCAGATAGGAAAAAGAAATAAATGGCATCCAAATCAGCAAGGAAGAAGTAAAACTGATTATTTAGAGATGATATGATACTCCACGTAGGAAATGTGAAAGATTCCACCGAAAAACTACTAGAACAAATAAATGAATCTAGTAAAGTCACAGGATACAAAATTAATATACAGAAATCCAATAATGAATCAGCAGAAAGAGAAATCAAGTAATCAATCCCATTTACAATTGCATCCCAAACCATAAGATACTTAGGAATATACCTAAGTAAAGATGTGAAAGATCTGTACTCTGAAAACTATAAATGCTGATGAAAAAAATTGAAGAGGACACAAAGAAATGCAGACATTCCATGCTCATGGATTTGAAGAACAAATATTAAAATGTTTATACTACCCAAAGCAATCTACAGATAGAGTGCAATCCCTATTAAAATACCAACAGCATTTTTCAGAGCTAGAACAAACAATTCTAAAATTAGTATGGAACCACATAAGTCCCTCCAAATAACCAAAGCAACACTGAAAAAGAGAGCTGGAGGCATCACAGTTCTGGATTTCAAGTTACATACAAAGCCCTAATAACCAAAATGATAGATGGTACTAGTCCAGAAATAGACACACAGGTCAATAGAACAGACTAGAAAACCCAGAAATGGACCTACATCTGTAGGGTCAAATAATCTTCAACAAAGCAGGAAAGAATATCTAATGGAAAAAAGACTGTATCTTTACTAAATGATATTGGGAAAACTGGAAAGCTATGTACAAAAGAATGAAACTGGATCACTTTCTTATAATGTATATGAAATTTTAAAAAATAGGTTAAATACTTAAATGTATAACCAGAAACCATAAAAATCCCAGAAGAGATCATAGGCAGTAACCTCTTTGACATCAGCCATACTGACTTCTTTCTGAGTATGTCTCCTTAGACAAGGGAAACAATAGAAAAAATAAACTATGGGGACCATGTAAAAATAAAAGCCTTCTGTATGGTGACATAAACAATCAACAAAACTAATAGGCAACCTAAGGAATCAGGGAAGATATTTTCAAATGATATATCTGGTAAAGGGTACTTACCTAAAATATATAAAGAACTTCTAAAGCTCAATACCCAAAAAACAAATGATCCAATTAAAAAATGGGCAGGAAACATGAACAGACATTTCTCTGAAGAAGACATTCAGATGGCCAACAGAAGCATGAGAAAATGGTCAACGTCATTTATCAGGGAAATGGAAATCAAAACTATAATGAGATATCACCTTATGCCCATTAGAATGGCTAAAATCAACAGCACAAGAAACAACAAGAGTTGGCAAGGATGTGGAGAAACAGGAACCCTCTTGTGCTGTTGGTGGGAATGCAAACTGGTACAGCCTTTCAGGAAAACAGTATGGAGTTTCCTCAGAAGGTTAAGAATAGATCTGTACTCCAGTCCAACAATCATACTACTGAGAATTTACCCAAGGAATACCAAAATACTAATTCAAAGGGATACATGTATCCTAATGTTTGTAGCAGCATTGTCTACGATAGCCTAATTATGGCCATCAATTGATAAGTGTCCATCAATTGTCCATCAAGTGTCCATAAGTGTCTATCAATTGATGACTAGATAAAGAAGATGTGGTATTCCTGGAAAACAGTATGTAGGTTCCTCAAGAAGTTAAAAATAGAACTACTTTATGACTCAACAATTTCACTGCTAGGTATTTATCCAAGGATACAGTGATCTGAAGAGGTACAAGCAACCCAACGTTGATAGCAGTAATATCCACAATAGCCAAACTATGGAAAGAACCCAGATGTCCATCAACAGATGACTGGATAAAGAAGATGTGAGATTGATATATATATATATATATATATATATATATATATATATATATATTTATTTATTTGCAATTGAATACTATGTAGTCATCAAAAGAAATGAAATCTTGCCATTTGCAATGATGTGGATAGAACTGGAGGTTTTTGTGCTGAGTGGCATAAATCAGAGAAACATAAATACCATATGATTGGGGCGCCTGGGTGGCTCAGTGGGTTAGGCCGCTGCCTTCGGCTCAGGTCATGATCTCGGAGTCCTGGGATCGAGCCCCGCATCGGGCTCTCTGCTCAGCAGGGAGCCTGCTTCCTCCTCTCTCTCTGCCTGCCTCTCTGCCTGCTTGTGATCTCTCTGTCAAATAAATAAATAAAATCTTTAAAAAAAAATACCATATGATTTCACTCATAACTGGAATTTAAGAATCAAAAGAGATGAACATAGGGAAAGGGAAAATAAAGTAAGATGAAAACAGAGGGAGGCAAACCAAAAGAATCTTAACTCTAGGAAACAAACTGAGGATTGCTGGAGAGAAGGGTGGGTGGATGGAGTAACTGGGTGATGGACATTAAGGAGGGCACTCGATGTATAGAGCACTGGGTGGTCTGTGCAACTGATTAAATCACTGGATTCTACCCCTGAAAATAATAGTACATGTTAACTATTTTGAATTTAAATAAAAAAGATAGGTATATTTTAAATTATATGTATAATATATTTATATATTTTATATAAAATATTTATATATTTATATATTTTATATTTATATATATTTATATACTTAATATATATTAAATATATTTTATATATTTTCATTTATATAATATATTTATATATTTATATATCACATATATATTTATATATAAATTATGTATATATATGTATTTTATATATATATAAAATATATATATTTATGTATATAAATATATTTTATGTATATATGTACATATGTATATATGTACATTTGTACATATATACACATACACTATACATATGCATATATACATATACACATACACATACATATGCATGCATACATATATATGTACATATATGTGCACACATACATATGCACGTACATATATACATACGTATATACATATATACGTATGTATATATGTACGTGCATATGTATATATATACGTATGTATATATGTACGTGCATATGTATGTATATATGTAAGTGCATATGTATATGTGTGCACATATACATATGTATATACACATATATATGTATATATAATATATAGTATGTATACATATGTATATATGTATATATATAGTATATATATGTATATATACTATATGTAACGAAGTATTACTCAGCCATTATATATATATACACATAAGATATATATATATACATAAGATATATATATATACATAAGATATATATATATATAAAATGAAATATCACTCAGCCATAAAAAAAATGAAATATTACCATTTGCAAGGACATGGATGGTGCTAGAAGTCAAGTGAAGTCAATAAGAGAAAGACAAATGTCATGTGATTTTATTCACATGTGAAATTTAAGAAACAAGCAGAGGGGAAAAAAAAGAGAGGCAGACAAAGAAACAGACTCTTAACTGTAGAGAACTGATGGTTACCAGAGGGGAGATGATGGGGGATGGGTGAAATAGGTGATGAGATGAAGGAGGGCACTTTTGGGGATGAGCCCTGGGTGATGTGTGGAAGTGCTGAGTGTACATCTGAAAGTGTACATCTGAAACTAATAGGAAAGTGTATGTTAACTAACTGTTAACTAACTGGAGTCAAAATAAAAAATCTTAAAACGATGGCGCCATAAGGTAGTTCAGTCCTCTTATTAATTAAGTATTTGAAGCCCGGAGACGTGACATTATTTTCTGGGGCATGTGCTCTTAGTAAAATAAATGAGGATTGCATACTTGATTTGTTCTAATGATTCCAAGTTGATTTTATTGATCTACATTGTTTCAATGCTGCTTTTTATTAGTTTGTAACCAACCCCTGTTTGTTTCCATTTTAGGTTTTTCTATTTGTTACCAGTAGGAGACTGTCCCTGGGAAGTAAGGGTAGGGAAAGTGTACTTGCTTGAGGAATAGTAGCAGGATAATGGAGAAGCTGCTAGAGAAATGGGTTCTTCAGCTGCCCAGGGAGTAAAGTGAAGAACGAACTAACACGGTAGGTAGTAGGGAGGGAAGGAGACTGTTGGTGTGCCCTCTGGGTCCCTGCGCAGTTGGGAGATGGGGAGATGAACAGCGAGGCTGGACTTGGCAAATTCCAAATCCCTCTACCCGCACCCAGCTGTGGCCCTTGCATGGGCCCTGTTTCTCACTCGGGTTGGGATGTGGTCGCTCCATGACTCCCTCACTGGGAGTGGAGGAAGGAGAGGTATAGAATCCTACTGTAGGATTGGAGCCGGAGGAAGTATGTTCTTGGAATGCTAAGTAGGACCCCTGATTTTCATGTGGAAACATGGGTAAATATGCTAGGACAATACCCACAAGTTGGTATGTGAGGTAAAAAGGCTCTTTTGGGTTATTTTTTAGGCGGTGCCTTAAGGACCTCAGTCTGTCTCCCATGAAACGAACATGATACTCCCTGCGCTACTGGGCAGAATAAATACATAACACATGTGTACAGGCAACTCCAGCTCTTCTCTGTGATAGGAATGGAGGGAAAGCAGTTGTGTAGAAGGGCACGGTTTTCTCTTGAAACAGAACACAGTGTCATACTAAAGTTGTAGCATGTGGGGAAGCAGGTAGAGATGATAGGGGAATGTTACCGGTCTCAACCAGGCTGGCCTTGTCACGGTCACTATGTGAAAGTGTTAGCAATGAGGGTGTGGTGTAGAGTAAACTTGGAGTCAGTAACAGCTTGTTTCATGATAACTCTTTATTATTATTTATTTATAAAGATTTTATTTATTTATTTGACATTATTGACAAAGAGAGAGCACAAGTAGGGGGAGCAGCCAGCAGAGGGAGAAGCAGATGCCCTGCTGAGCAGGGAGCCTGACTCGGGGCTCCATTCCCGGACCCCAGGATCAAGACCTGAGCCAAAGGCAGACGCTCAACCAACCGAGCATGTAGACGCCCTTGTTTCATGATAACTTAATTGAAGTCACATAGTATATACTTAGAACTTTCCTTGTTTTTCGCTTTTTACATTGGTAATGTTTCTGTTGCTCATTATTCTTCCAAAATTATTTTCAGTGGCTGTGTAAAATTCTCTGTTACTACTCTTTTCTTGAAGGGGGACCTTTAGGTTATTTTCCACATATTACTCATGTTATAATGTGTGAAGTGCATATTTGTCTATTTGTTATGGTTCATCTCTTAGAAGGGAACAGGCGATTCTATGTGAATTCTGGGTTAGAATCAGGTGCTACAACTGTGGCTTGTCTTGGCTTCCCGTGCTCCATGCTACTCAAGTCTGGCATCAACCTATTTATTGTTGGAGCCTGTAAGGTGGAGGGGCTGGCTCTACTCACCTTGGTTCTTTTGACCAAAGAGTAGGTGCTTGTTAAGGGCTTCTGGAGATAAGCTGAGGATAGAAGTTTTGATGAGCAAAGAGGTTTGAGAACATCCAGTCCATGTTTTCCTCTGTGTTCAATGTACTATTCCAGATTTTTAGGGAATGGGGGGGTGAGTATAAAACACATCTTTTCCCTCAAGAAGAAGAGCTAGCACAAGCTGTGAGAGAAATTACAGAATTTAGTAAAAAATAATAAGTTGAAGATTCTGGTTAGGAGTTCAGAGCCAGGAGCGAGTTCTTACTTGTGGAGTAATCAGGTGTAATGGAGCAGTCCAGGCATCCAAGGGCTTCAGGAAATCACCTGCTTAGGTAGATAGAGGGCAGAAAGGGTGCGTGCTTGAGGCAGGAGAACCCATATGAACCAAACCGCAGGAATGGGTATCACTGTGGATCATGAGAAAGATACTGTGACAGTCTGGGGGAGAAGGAAATAGCATTAGATAGCTAGGTAGGGTGGGGCTATGTTAAGGAGGGTTGGAAGCCAAACAGAGTCAGACAGAGGCATAATAGGCAATAAAGAGTCTTTGTAGGTTCATGAGTGACATGAGGAAAGTGGTTGAACTGGAAATTCAAAGGTGGTGTCAGAAATAACTTTGAGAAGGTCACTTGTAAGTATGCAAATACTTTGCAATATTTTACATACCTGGTATCCTGAACTTTCCATGAATCTCATTCAATCCTTGAATGTCCTGGAATGGGCAACAGTTATATTCATTTTGTTCTTAAAGTATATTCTACACCCTGAACTGGGCTTGAACTCACAACCATGAGGTCAACAGGCACCTGCCTACTCTACCAACTAAGCCTGTAGTCCCTGTAGTCCCCATTTTGTGCATAGGGAAATGGAGTGCCCAAGTGGTTGAATGAACTCTCACTTAACACAGTTAAAAAAAATGACAGATGTAGGAACCCAGATCTCCTTACTCTTGGCTCTTTGGCTTCCAGTGACGGATCAGGGTGTGGTGGACAGGTTGTGATTTAGGGCATTGTTGTGGGAACAGTTTCTTGGAAAGAAAAGGATAGCATCAGAGTGGAACTCCTGTGTACCAAGTGCTTTGTGTAAGGTTGACTTCATCACCCTAACACTCTTGCAGCTGTTGGTTTCCCAGCTACATTTTACAGATAAACAAATGAGGCTCAACAAGGTTAAATAACTTGCCAAAGTCACACATGTACTGCGAGGCAGAATGGGAGCTCTAATCCAGAGGTGTGTGCCTCTTTCCTGACTTGTTTCTTTTCACTACCTTGCACAAATCACACCTACTTCTCTGTACTGCTTTGCTTAGGAATTTGATGGGTTTATCCCCCACCCAGCTCCTCACCCTGGGTGTTACATATAAAAAAATGAAATCATTTTGGAATGAATCTAACTAAAGCACGTCTCTTGGCTTAATATTACATTGTATTTTATGGAGGAAAGTATGTATATTAAGAGTAAACTTTAGGAAATTCAAAGAGCTAACTAGGAAAAAAAATAGAACTATGATCTCTTTTGGGCTTTGCACTTGTGTTTTGAATTCACCCCTTAACCTTCAGGATAGAGATTGAAATTGTTGGTGCAGTATGCAATGTGCAGCTTATGTCTCTATCTTCGGCTCTGGTCCTAAGGTAGCTTGTGCACAGCTCTGTAGAAGGACTTAATCCTCAACCATAGTTTTCAGTGTTCCCATGTCCTTGGCGCCTGTGCTGGGACATACCCTTTCTCCCCAGCCCCGTCTATTCTCCCTTCAGTCTGCTTAACTTGTATTCATCCTTCAAGACACAGCATGCCCAGCTCCTTGACCGAGTTTGGTGTTCCCGCCTTGTGCTTAGCCCTGTCAGGGAACTTCTGTCCTATATTTTCTAGGAAGAGGTTGCAGGGCTCCAAGTATACACGTGGTGTTGAGAGGGGAAGTCTCCCCATCCTGGGGAGAATGGCTGGTCTGTAAAGAGAAGAGGTAGGAAGTAAGCTGGGGAGTACCTCAGCCAGAGCTCTTGGGTGCCAACAACAAATGATGTGGTGCATAAATATGATCCTAATTGCCCCCGTGTCATGCCTTATTGCAGAATAGACCCCTGCTTAAGCACCCTACCCATGTGCCCACTCCTGGCTGCCCTGGGAAGAGAGAGGGAATGAATTCCCATTGGCTTCTATAAGGACAATGAGATCCTACTTCCTATCAAAGCTGTACACAATGGGAGCTCCTCAGAGGGGAGAGCCACATGCTAACAAGGGAAGGGTGCTAGACAGCCAGAACCCTAGAAATGTCTCTCTAGAGAAGAAAGGAAGGAAGGAAGTATTGTATGGAGCACTGGGAGGGGTTCTAGCTCACGGTGGCCTTGAATGGCAGCTACAAAAGTGGCACCCTTTCCTCTCTAGGGAGCCCCTGAGTGGTTTGAGGGAGTGGGGCTGGACACCCAGAGCAGTACTTGAGGTTGAATGTTTTGGTCCTAGGCCACGAGGAATGGAGGGAGCTGGAGCTGAAGGGAGAGAGACCAGTTGGGAGATTAGTGCCAGTGTGCAGTAAACACAGGACTGGAAATCTGGAATTTACCACGAGTCATCAGTAGATGAGGGATTAGAACTCACTGACCTCGAGTGCCTCGTCAGACTTCCCTTGCCTCAGGTGTCCCCAGCTTGGTGAGCTTGCCAGCCCACTCGGGAAACACTGTCAGCATGAGCTCAGCAGAATCTTGGATTTAGATTAGTTTTAACTGGGGTTTCATTTTCAGCAGGTAGGCTGTTGGCCCCCTTTCTGTGTTTGATCGTTTTCTAGCTGTCCCTCGCTTCTCTGTTTCTTCTCTGTTTCTAGCTGTCCCTCGCTTCGCTGTCTCTGTTTCTGAAGAGTTGAGGTGTGCTAAACCATGAGGCTTGCAGTAATCTGAGCACATCCTTGCTTTGTTAGGGAAAGAGTTCACCTCCAGAGTGTGCATTCCTCTGGTCTCTGGCACTTTTCTGAGCCAGGAACAAGACCATGAAGTGTTGCTTGAATACTGATGTAAAATCACAGTGGGCAGGGAGAGCCATCTCTCCGGATTATGAGCAGAATCCCTACAGTGGCCTATTCATGTCAGTGTTAATTGTGATCGTTTGAGTGGAGTTGGACAGCTTTTAGAAAACAGGGGGAAAATGCCTTCAACAAAGCTCTTTTCAGGGATGGCTCTTAAACAAGCGCTTGGTTCCCCGGCCCTTGGGCGGCAGTTCATATTTTCTCCTGGGGTGGAGTTAAGGTTCTGGCTTGTACTACAGCTCGGAGTTTGGCTTTGCTGTGGCTCCCAGGTCAACACATTTAACTCCTGAGTGGAGCCTTACTATAGCTACATCTTTCTGTTGGTTTTTAAGTGATTTTTAACCTGTATTTTTTTCTTAAGATTGTATTTATTTATTTGACAGAGATCCCAAGTAGGCAGAGAGGCAGGAAGAGAGGGGTGGGGGCAAGCAGGCTCCCTGCTGAGCAGAGAGCCCGATGTGGGGCTCGATCCCAGAACCCTGAGATCATGACCTGAGCAGAAGGCAGAGGCTTTAACCCACTGAGCCACCCAGGTGTCCCTTAACCTGTATTTTTATTTTTTTGAGAGATTGTTTCTGGAAATCCTTCAATCGGAAATGTACATTACAAAGAGGTTTCACACATGACCTCATTTTGTCTCTTCAGTCAGGTACAGAGTAACTTCACATGGTTGTCTCATTTGCGGGGAAGAAAAGATCATTCTGTCTGGACCTTAGAAATGTACAAGGGGAGTTTCATTGTCCCTTTATTTGAATAGCTCATAGTGTTTTATACACACTAATTCATGAATCCTCCCCAAAGCTCTGTGTGTAGGCAGCGGAAAATATTTTTTTGCTGTGGCAGCATTTACACAGAGAGAAACCTAGGCCTGGGGCAGCGGGCGGGGCCAACCCCGGCAGCCGGGTTCTGACTCTGGCTCTCTCCCTGGACTGTTAGAAAACCCAAACTCCTGTTCCTTTGGAAGATAAACATCTCCAAGATAAATAGCTTTGTTAACCAAATTCTGCCTGGAACATAACTGCCAGAGGGAAGAATTCCAAGATGGTTGCTGTCACCCTGCATGGAGTCTGGGCCCAGTCTTCGGTCCACATGTTGGCTTGGTTTTGGATGTAACCCACCTTGTTGCTTGGCTACCTTCCGTGTGTGTTGGGGTAGGATGGGGTTTCCTGTTCCAGCCTTGGCTGTTCCAGAGGCTCGGGAATAGCTTCTGTATTTCCTTCTCCTGCGGCCAACTCCACAAGGACAGGGGCATGGCCTCCACTCCTAATCCTTTTAACTTCTTTTCATCTTCCCGCAAGTGCTTTCCTAAGAGTGAGTCAGGAAAAGACTTGGTGGGCAGAAGAAACTGCAGGCGTGGGTATCTCTGTGCCTTGCATTACAGGTCTGCCCATGCGGGCATTTTAAACTGAATGTGCCTCAAACGGGGTTCCTGGTTTCCTTCCTACACCTGTGCCACCTGGACCACCACCTTTGTTCATGGCAGCCCCACCCTGAGCTCAGGCTGCCCTTTGGGAGACCTCCTCTTTCTCTCACATCCCACTTCTTTTTTTTTTTAAAGATTTTTATTTATTCATCTGACAGAGATCACAAGTAGGCAGAGAGGCAGGCAGAGAGGGAGAGAGGAGGAAACAGGCTCCCTGCTGAGCAGAGAGCCCTACGCGGGGCTCCATCCCAGGACTCTGGGATCACGACCCGAGCCGAAGGCAGAGGCCCTAAACCACTGAGCCACCCAGGCGCCCCTCACATCCCACTTCTGATTGGTCGGGAAATCCTATTGGTACTACCTTGAGAACATGTCCAGAACTCAGTGCCTATAGCCAGCCCCTCGTCTCAGCCACCATCTCTTGCCGGTATTATTATTATTATTTTTTTTTTCTTGCCGGTATTATTGCCAGGGCCTGCAAACCAGCCCCCCTCCCCCAACGCCAGCCTTAGGCTGCTCTCAGCCTGCCTGTGGTGTAAGAATTACATGATACCGTTTAGTGTGTAGGTCCTGTTATGTCATTCCTCAGCTCAGAACCCTCAAGTGGAGACAGAAGCCAAGGTCCATGGGATGACCTACAAAGCCTTATGGGACCAGGTTTTCTGTTTTTCCCTGTCATCATCCTTTACTCTCCTTTTCCTTCACACTGACTCCTTGATGTCACTCATAGTGCATGTGTTCATGCTTTGCTTCCGGATTTCTCCCTCTGTGCTGCTCCTCTGTGAGACTCAGCCCAGCTGTCTGCCCTTGTCTCTCAAACACTGCCTTCGCAGCTGTGTCTGCCCTGACCACTGTCCACCCCTCCACTCTGTTCTCTTCCTCTGCTCCATCTTAAAAATGATACATACCATTTTGAAGTGTACTATACAATATACTCTGATGTATTGTCTATATACTATACCGTAAGCTTCAGAAAAGCGAGGGTTTCTGTTTCTTGTTCAATTACATGTCCTCAGCACATAGTATCCTCATGCCCAGCAGATGGCCAGATACTGTTTAATGAATAAGCAGTATTTACAAAAATACTTCTGCCCTCCAGTCCTAGTCAAATATAATGAATGGGTTTAGTCTCCTAGTTAAATTGTAATATGCACAGAGCACAGCAGAGGATACAAGAGAAAAGGTTTAGCTGGGAGATCAGAAAAACCCATGAAACTCTCAGCAAAAAGTACTGAGATAGAATTGTTAGATCATAGAAGAAATAAAAGATCTAGGGGAGGTCGTTGGGAGCATGGCAGGAGGGAGGGCCTGGGAATTTGATACTGGACTCAGTACTTGTCTAAGTATTTTGTGTACTGGACTCCATTTGATCTTAGAACAGGTATTGTGAGACAGGCAGGTAGTCAAGGTCATAGAGCTAGTAGGTGTTTGAGCCAAGATTCAATCCCTAGTGTCACATGTTAACAGTGTTAGAATATTTTGGGAGGGATTCATGGAGGTAAAAGGTTTGGCTTGGGCCATCTTTGTAGAGCCTGGGTGTCTATGGCTCCATTGGGCAGCCAGTCTGGCTCCAAGTGAGATTTGTGTGTTGAAGTGATTGGTGGGTTACATGTAGCATGAACAATACTGTGGAAGGTTCTGGATGCCCATTGTGAAACTTGTATTTCATCTGATAGGCACCAGGAGTTGAGGTTTGTTCTTGACGAGAGGACTAAAACGATGGAAATAATTTTGACTATTGAACCTGGCAGCAATATCCAAGATGGGTTAGAAGTGGGAAGGACATTATGCTGCTCTCTCTCTGCCTTCCCCTCTGCCTACTTGTGCTCTCTTCCATCTTTCTGTCAAATAAATAAATAAAATTGGGGGAGGCACATTTTGCTTTAAAATAAGGAATTCCAGGGTGCCTGGGTGGCTCAGTTGGTTAAGCCTCTGCCTTAACCAACTGGTTCTTGGATCAAGCCCCACATCCAGTTTCCTGCTAAGCCCTGAAAGCCTTTCAAGCAGGAAGCCCACTTCTCCCTCTCCCTCTGCCTTCCCCTCTGCCTACTTGTGCTCTCTTCCATCTTTCTGTTAAATAAATAAATAAAGTCTTTAAAAATAATAAAATAGAGGTGCCTGGGTGGCGCAGTGGGTTAAAGCCTCTGCCTTCGGCTCAGGTCATGGTCCCAGGGTCCTGGGATCTAGCCCCACATTGAGCTCTCTGCTCAGCGGGGAGCCTGTTTCCTCCTCTCTCTGTCTACTTGTGATCTCTGTCTGTCAAATAAATAAATAAAATATTTTAAAAAATAATAAAGTAAGGAATTCCAAGTATCAACATGGGGGAAATTCACCTCTATTAGCTGATCTGATTTTCCATGCAGTTCTGCAAAGTAGAAACTACCATCCCATTTTGTACTGGTAAGTAAACTGAGACCTTGAGGCAAACAACTTTAAAAGTGTAGAGTGAAGGTGTGCTAGTGATTTTCCTTTTGTGGCTGAATTTGTTTTTCAGATTTAAAAAATTTAAAACACGGGGCACCTGGGTGGCTCAGTGGGTTAAAAACCTCTGCCTTCAGCTCGGGTTGTGATCTCAGGGTCCTGGGATCGAGTCCTGCATCGGGCTCCACGGGGGGCCTGCTTCCTCCTCTCTCTGTCTGCCTCTCTGCCTACTTGTGATCTCTGTCAAAAAAAAAAATCTTAAAAAATTTGAAACATAAAACTTGAACTGTTAAATATAAGTTCAAATTAAATACATCTTAAAATTTAAAAACTTAAACATTTAAAAAAATGATGTGTCTCATTTATACATTTTATTATAGGTCAAAGGAGTATTTTAAAAAACTTGAAGACCTTTGGGGCACCTGGGTGGCTCAGTGGGTTAAAGCCTCTGCCTTCGGCTCAGGTCATGATCTCAGGGTCCTGGGATCGAGCCCCACATCAGGTTCTCCGCTCAGCAGGGAGCCTGCTTCTCCCTCTCCCTCTACCTGCCTCTCTGCCTACTTGTGATCTCTGTCTGTCAAATAAATAAATAAAATCTTTAAAAACAAAACAAAACAATAAAAACTTGAAGACCTTTTATTTTTAATCACTCCTTGCAGTTCCACATTGTAACCAATATGAACAGTTCTCTATAGTCTGCATTTTTCTGTCATCATATAAAACATATAATTTTCATTATTAAAATGAAACCACACAGTAGATGTGATTTGGTTAAATGCCTTTTTAAGATCTCCTGTACTTTGATGAATCTAGATGTAGAATTGTTGGGACTTCATATATATTCAGAATCTGAGGATTTTATCAACTGATGGAAATCTCCAACAGCTTCTTTAAGTACTGTTTATCCTCTGTTAATTTTTTCTCAGTGTGAACTCCTATAAAATGTACACTGGACTTTATCATTCCAGATTTCATGTTTCTTAACATCTTTCATATTTTTCACCTTTTCTGACTATGCTGTATTCTGGGTAATTTCATTCATTCATTCTTTTTTTTTTCTTTTAGATTTTATTTATTTACTTAACAGAGAGAGAGACACTGAAAGAGGGAACACAAGCCAGGGGAGAGGGAGAGGGAGAAGCAGGCTTCTGGCCAAGCAGGGAGCCCAAGGTGGGGCTCGGTCCCAGGACCCTGGAATCATGACCTGAGCTGAAGGCAGATGCTCAATGACTAAGCCACCCAGACACCCCTTATTCTGGGTAATTTCTTAATATAAAAATTCCATTCCAGTTCACTGATTATTTCCTGACTTTCCTTTCTTTGCTACTTAACTGTCCAGTGCATTTTTAAACACTCGACCTATTACTTTCTGAAGTTCTATCTGGTTCTTAGTCGAGTCAGCAAAGAATAAATCATACTGTCCTCGTAAGTTCGTTTTCAGCATCTTTAAGCATACTTGCATTGTAGAATGTTTGATTAGTCTGTTACTTGAACATCTGAGGGTCTAATTTTGCTGTTTTGTTGTCTTTCTCACAGTCAGTAGCTTTGTCAAGTGTCTCAAGATTTTGTGTTGTGAGCCTATGACCAATGACACTTCAACTGTGGGGGTCCTGTAGTTCAGAGTTAACCCCAAATGAATGCATACCATGAACAGGACTATCTTCAATGTAAACTTTGTAGTTGAAGATTTCCAAAGAACATCTTTTGCCCTCCTTAACAAAAGCTTAGACTGAAACAGAAAAGTTCCTTCTTTTTTCCTTTTGCTACTGGTTGTAATTTTCTGTTTGACTAAAGATGAAGGCCCTTGCTATACTGTCTGATGCAGGAGTTTCAGGTCCAATACTGAACCACACGTGGATCTGTAAGTCGTCTCTTGCTCTTAATGGCTTTTTTAAAAAAAATTATTTATTTGACAGACAGAGATCACAAGTAGGCAGAGAGGCAGGCAGAGAGAGAGAGGGAAGCAGGCTCCCCACTGAGCCGGGAGCCCGATATAGGGTTTGATCCCACGACCCTGAGATCATGTCCTGAGCTGAAGGCAGAGGCTCCAACCCACTGAGCCACCCAGGCGCCCCGCTCTTAATGGCTCTTAAGAGTCATCTTGGCTGAGCCCAGCAAACCTTTCCAGGGCAAAAAGTCTCAGTGGGTCATCATAATGGTTTTTTGATGGGTCCTAATTAAAGGACTTGTAGAATGCTTCCTTACTGAGAGTTCAGCTACACATTTGAAGTAATTGTTGAAATTAGTCTAGCTAATATTTTAAGCAATAGGGACATCAGTTTATTTAATCCATCATACAGATAGAGAGGAAGTCTAGATTTAAAAACATTTAACAAGTCTTTGTCAACTTGCAAGAACAAGCTTACCCTGCTCGTTCCTGTCAGGATTAATGCCTTTCCCATGTTCTCTGCTAGCGCCTGATACTTATCTTCACTTTAATGTCTCATGGTAACATTACATGGTATGACATGATATTAGCTGTTTAATCGTGTACTTTCTCCAGTAAACTAGAAGTTGCCTAGGGCAAGGACCCTGGCTTATTCATATTAGAATACTAGTACTGACCACAGGGCAGAAGTTGGTTGGGGGGGCGATGTAGAAATAGGAGCATTTGAACACATCAGTAAAGAGGGGGAACTCCCTTAGCTATCTGAATTAATGGGACACAGATCACAGGAAGAGAGGTGGATGAGAGAATATGCACAGGGCCAGAAAGAAAGCATTCTAAAGGCCTCATCTATGGCTAGTTGATTTCAAAATAGGGAATGATATTGTCAGTTCAGAGTAACATCCTATAGATGAAGACAAGTGGAGAGAACTACCATGGTTCTTCAACAACTGATAAGGCAGTGGAATCAGGAGAACATACCAGGGTGTGAGCTTATGACCAATGGGGACAATAAGTGTAGTTTGGAATTGGTGCTCTACACTCTATAGTTATACTGCCAATTCTAAATACTTGATTGGGTGCATGTCATACCTGGGGGTTTTTTGTATGTATCTGTGATATACTAAATGCTCTATGAATTCAGCCAAAATGAAGATTTCCCCATAAATGTAACCTAAATTTATAGGCCACATACCTAGACAAGCATGTGATACATACAGGCATGTGTATAATACAGGCTGGAAATTGCGTATTTCCTCTAATTTGACTAATAGACCTACTTGCCCCAAGCTGTGTGTCCCACTTTCCTTCCATAATCCCATCAGTTAGTTAGTGTTCTGGAGCAAGGTATGGCCTACTGGTAGGGAAGATCGAGACTTCATACTCATGTCTATTATCCTATGAGCCTGGATTATATTGCTCAGTTAGTGACTTTATACCTCCAGGAGAATTTGAACACAGAGAACTAGCAGATGAGAGCTAAGTCTCTTACACATATGTGTGTGCATATGGGTGTATGTTGGAGTCGAGATGAACTAAATGTAGCCTTATTGATGAGAAGTCCTAATGTGGGAAGTACCAATTAAGCCCTGACCATATATTTGGCATTGTCTTTCTCTTTTTGGACTGCTGTAACAAAATACCCAGACTGAGTGGCTTATAAACTTATAAAGAAAAATTTATTTTTTATAGCCTGGAGGCTTGAAGTTCAAGTTGAGGGTGGTAGCAGGGGCTGTGGGAGGGTCCTCTTCTGGGTCAGAGGCTTCTCACTGCATGTTCTCATGGCAGAAGGGGCTAGGGAGTTGTCTGGATTTTTTTTTTTTTTTTCATAAGGTACCAGTACCATTTATGAGGGCTCCACCCTCCTAACCTAAGCACCTCCCAAAGCCCCCACCTACTCATACCATTACCCGGGTGGTTAGGATTTCAACATAAATTTTAGGGGGCTAGACCACAGCAGGTATGTACACAGAGCCTTATTCTTTGGTTTCTCCTGGTGAAAATGTTTTTTCATTTTTTTTTAAAGATTTTATTTATTTATTTGACAGAGAGAGAGAGATCACAAGTAAGCAGAGAAGCAGGCAGAGAGAGAGGGGAGGAAGCAAGCTCCAGGCAGAGCAGAGAGCCCAATGAGGGCTCGATCCCAGGACCCTGGGACCATGACCTGAGCCGAAGGCAGAGGCTTTAACCCACTGAGCCACCCAGGCGCCCCGTTTTTTAATTTTTTAAATTTTTGTTTGTTTGTTTGTTTCTCTTGGGGAGAAAAAGTAAAACCTTTTACCCCAACAGAATCTGTATGGAATTAGATATTAAGACTTTTTTTCCAAGGTTACCTGGGTGGCTCAGTCAGTTAAGCATCTGTGTTATGGCTCTGGTCATGATCCCAGGGTCCTGGGTTCGAGCCCCACATCAGGCTCCTTGCTCAGCAGGGAGCCTGTTTCTCCCTCTGCCTGATGCTCCTCCTGCTTGTGCTCACTCTCTCTTTCTGACAAAAAAATGAAATCTTAAAAAAGACTTTTTTTCTACAGTAATTTTAAAGTACTGTGGGCCTTGCATTTCTATTGAAAAAGAATGTTAATATGTAATACAAAATATGAGTTGGGTAACTTCTAATTCAAACAAATATCTAGGAATTTTAATGATAGACATAGAAAAAAATTGGTTAATTCCTGGGCAATTACAGCAGGGATAGTATGAGGTAGTTTATGGTTTTCTAGAATGGAGGAACTGTCCTGTGAGGAATGCCCTTCCTGGAGGAGACATTTTGAAGGTGGCTAGCTTCTTTGAGGAAAAGGCACACCCAAGCCATTAGAACCAAAATTAAAAATCTGTCCAAATCGCCAAGAAGGATATGGGACAATTCTTTTTTTTTTTTTTTAAAGATTTTATTTATTTATTTGACAGACAGAGATCACAAGTAGGCAGAGAGGCAGGCAGAGAGAGAGGAGGAAGCAGGTTCCCTGCCAAGGAGAGAGCCCGATGCGGGCCTCGATCCCAGGACCCTGGGATCATGACCTGAGCCGAGGGCAGAGGCTTTAACCCACTGAGCCACCCAGGCGCCCCAAGAACTTTGTTTTTTTTTTTGTTTGTTTTTTTTTTTAAAGATTTTATTTATTTATTTTGACAGACAGAGATCACAAGCAGGTAGAGAGGCAGAGAGAGAGAGAGGAGGAAGCAGGCTCCCCGCTGAGCAGAGAGCCCGATGCGGGGCTCGATCCCAGGACCCTGGAATCATGACCTGAGCCGAAGGCAGAGGCTTTAACCCACTGAGCCACCCAGGCACCCCAAGAACTTTGTTTTAATCTTGAATCCCAAATGGTAAATTGCACAAGTCCTTTTTTGGTATGTGATAAAAATTTGTGACTACTACTAGCTTATGTAGGTAGCATTTGTTCAAAGCACAGGAGTATATCTGGATTTGAATCAGAATAACAACAATTTTTGGATCGCCTGGGTGGCTCAGTTGCTTAAGTATCTGACTCTTGATTTCATGAGTTAGGGTCCTGGAATCAAGGCCCGTGACAGCAGTGGTGTGAATGCAGAATCCCTCCTCCATCTACTGGCACAGTGGCCTCTTGAAAACACAATTCAGATCACATCCTTCTTGTACTTAAAGCCACTCAGTGGCTTGATGTTCACATTCCTTAGTAAGGTGTATCCTTGGGGACACTGAATAGGTTTCCATCCTTCTGTTCCACCACCACCCATAGACTTTCAGTGGCCCTGGAGGTGTTCGTTCCTCCCCGAACAACCCTTTTATACTTAATGCGGTGATGCCTGTTATTTCTAGTGCTTGAAATGTCCTCCCATTTCATCGTGGACCTGGTGAATGTCTGTTGTCTAGGTCTGTGAGTCTCCACGGAGATCTGTGTTGCCATCTGGGATGGGGTGATTCTTTATGCAGGCTTGACCTGGCATTATAGGACATGGAACATCTCCAGTTCCCAGGTGCTCAGTGCCAGTAGTGGTTCCATTTTCTCTCCTGTTTTTTCTCCATCCCACCAATCCTGTCGTTTGAGAACCTGAAAAACTGACCCTTTTCTAAATGCCTTTTGGAATAGGAGTGCCCTTAGCTGAAAAATGATTTAAAGGCTCAGCTTGGGCTCCATCTCCTTGGGGAGCTGTGCCGATACTTCAGCTACTGACAGATGGGAGTATTTCCACCTCCCTGTACTCCTAGAACCCTACCCATATTTTGTGGTCTTATTTTCCTCTCTCACTGGGCAGCCCATTCCTCTGAGAGGAATCATTTCTGTATTCTGATCCCGTGGAGTTTTATATGACTCCTGGTGTTGTCTTTTCCTTAGGTTATTTACTGACTTCACATCAGTGAGCCCTTTCTTGTCAAATAGATTGATAGGTACCTGAAGGGAGATGCATGGTTTTCTTTACTTGGTAAGAAGCAGATAGGAAGTTCTGAGTAAATGGGCTGAACTAAATTAAACATTTAGAGACTAGTCCTATCTCTTTTTCTTTTTCTTCCCTCCCTCCCTCCCTCTTTTCCTTCCTTCTCTTCTTCCTTCCTTCCTTCCTTCCTTCCAGAGAGAAAGCGCATGTGTGGAGCAGTTGGGACAGAGAGGGCAAGAGAAAAATCCCAAGCAGACTTCATGCTAAGCTGGGAGCCCAGTGCTTGGTTTGATGTCACAACCCTGAATCCATGACCTGAGCTGAAATCAAGAGTTGGAGGCTCAACCAACTGTACCACTCAGGTGCCCCAAGACTAGTCCTATTTCTAAGGCTAAGCCTCCTTTCCTTTAATCTTTGCTTTAAGGTTATAATTCTAAATGTTATATGGTCATTCTAGAGTTTCTCCAGGTTTTACACATGTCCACTAGTTTTATTGTCTACTGATTTAGCTATGCCAGTTTCAAAATGTCTTAATTTTTATTGTTGATTTAGCACATGTTAGTTACAGGTGTACATCATGGTGATTGAACAGTTCTCTACATTATGCAGTACTTACCATGACAAGTGGTAATCATTAATATGATTACCATATACATATTAATATAATATGTATTATATTACTGTGCATTAATATAATATCGACTGTATTATCTGAGCTACACTTTCCATCTCCATGACTTGTTCTATAGCTGGAAACATGTACCTGTTAATTCCTTCACGTCTTTTGCTTCTCCTTCCACCCCTCTGGCAACCACCAGTTTATTGTTCTTTGTGTTTGTGAGTCTTTTTTTTATTTTTTTAGATTCCATGTAAGTGAAATCAGGTGGTTATATATTGTATTCCTACACTACCGTAAGCTAGAGAAAAGAAAATGTTAAAAAAAAATAAGGCAGAGAAAATAAATTTAGAGCACCAACTCTATGCAGTCCAATACTCTACCACTGAGCTATACCCCCTACAGTTACTGACTCTATGTATTGAAGAAAACTCCATCTATAAATAGACCGAAGCAGTTCAAAGCCATGTTGTCCAAGGGTCGGTGTATTTCCTTGATTTATAAAAATGAATGGAAAATTAAAGAATAGAACTGAGAAGCTGACAGAGAAACAAGGGTCTGATAAATTGGATAAGGTCATTTGTCCAAGTGGAGAATTATCAGTACCAGTAAGGTCCTCACTAAACCTGTTCGTGTGTGCTGTTAGGCAGAAAAAGCAAAAGTAAAGCATGTTGTAGGAAAAGCTGGAGTATATTTTGTTAAATTCTGACCAAAAGGGAACATGCAGTTGGTGTTGTTAAGTCTCTGGCAAAGGACCCTTGGCCCCTGAAAGTCTGTTCTCTTTTGTCATGGATTAGGTGTGTTTTAGGAATGGATTATGTATAAAAGTCGGGGGCAATGACCTTTCCTCCTTCCAAACCTATTAATCCATCCTCTCTGTCTCCTTAGTGTTTCCTGTATAATGTGCATCTGTGTCTTATTTTTCGTGCTAGTCCTCCACCTCCCCCACCTCCATTCCATTTTTAACTCAGTTACCGCTTCATGCTTGCCCCGCACTGTCAAATTCTGTCAGGTCAGTGCTATTACTTCTTAAAACTTGTAGCTTTTTTTTTTTTTTTTTTTTAAAGATTTTATTTATTTATTTGACAGACAGAGATCACAAGTAGGCAGAAAGGCAGGCAGAGAGAGAAAGAGGGAAGCAGGCTCCCCGTCGAGCAGAGAGCCCGATGTGGGGCTCGATCCCAGGACCCTGGGATCATGACCTGAGCCGAAGGCAGAGGCCTTAACCCACTGAGCCACCCGGGCGCCCCAAAACTTGTAGCTTTTCATGGATGTAGATCTCACTCAAACAAGACTGTGAGTTTGTCAGTGATGGGGTGGGTAGTGTTTTATATATTTTAATCTTTCCCAGGACAGCTACCCTGGTGCTTGGCAATGGAGTAGGTGACAGCGAACTGACTTTTGGAGCTGACCAAGGGATCTCAGAGACCTATTGCCTGAGAGGGAATTGACACCTTCATGGGTTGTATCTTGCCCAGGATGTTGAGTTCGAGAGCTTTGCGTTGAGAATGAAGGATACACTCAACAGATCACTAGCATAAGCGAGATAGATAAGGGGTTGTCGTAATTGATTTATAAAAGGCTTTATATACAAAAACAGCCTACAAAATATGTGAGTGTGACAGCTTTGGTGGGACTTTTTTTTTTAATTTATCAATTAGCCAGCATATAGTATGTCATTCCTTTTTGAGGTAGTGTTCTGTGACTCATTAGTTGCGTGTAACACCCAGGCTCATCATTGGTGGGACATTTTGTTAGCAGGTAGCTCACACTCTTCTTTGTACTTCCTAAATGTCCTCTCATTTAGGCTGCACCATTTCCCCTTCTTCCTCGCCGGCGCTCTCTTCTTCTACTTGAAGCCACGTAGCCCTGTGTAACTCAGGTAGATAACAGTAGACTGTAGCCATTCTGTAGATAGCACTGTGTATTTAACAGGCTTGTTTCTCAGATGCTCTCTTCTTACCCATTTCCATCGTGCCAGGACTGACGCTTTTCCTTAGACTTGGCATTATCTCCCTGTTGTTGATGTGTTCTTTCCTCCTTCTCCAGTTAGCAGACTAGCTGTGAAATGCAGTTAGAATTCTACACTCCTAGGTTTGTTTACAGAGCCATGAATCAACGTTTCCAAGTGAAGGTTTCAAAGAACATGGCAGTAGAGTTGTCCCAGGAGTAACAGCTCCATCCTTTGAGTTTTCCGACCTTCAGGGTAATACTGAGCTCTGTAAAATCCCGGACTTATCTGGTATGATGCCATTCGGAATTCTTGATGCTGGGAGGTTTCTCTGGGCTGGGGTGAGGCTGAGCTGGGTGGACCTGTTTCAGCTGGGCCTGGCCCCAGTGCCTGCTGAGTCATTTTGATCAGTCTGATATTTAGAAGTCATTCGAAATATTCAAATGCTTAAAAAACTGTTTATCTAAGTGTAATAATTGCAGCTAGCCTTGGAGTGCTTGTGATAGCCACTAAGTATTTTCTGTTGTTTGTGTCAAATCTCAGTCCTCTCAGTAGTCTTCTGAGATGGGCACTCTTACCGTTACTGCTGACAGAGGAGAGACTGCTCCAGGGAGGTGAAGTCATGGGCCCGAGTCACACTGTTGGAAGAGGGCAGAGCTGGTGTTCATAGGCAGCCTCTCCTGAGATGTTACTCATACCAGGTGTTTGCTACTTTTCAGCCAAACGAATTGCTATCTTTGAGACCATATTTATGTTACAAAAGGCCCTTGTGCTGAGGCTAAGCAGAGCTTGGACTGGACCCATTAGACAGGCTGGATTCACACCCCAGTTTGGCCATTTCCAGTGGCTTGATCTTGGTGAAGTGGTGAGATTTTGCTGACCTTTTTTTTTTTTTTTTCTTCCAGATTTTATTTATTTATGTGACTGAGAGAGACACAGCGAGAGAGGGAACACAAGCAGGGGATAGTGGGAGAGGGAGAAGCAGGCTTCCTGCTGAGCAGCAGGCAGCCTGATGCATGGCTCAATCCCAGGACCCTGGAATCATGACCTAATCCGAAGGCAGACACTTAATGATTGAGCCACCCAGGTGCCCGATTTTTTTTTTTTTTTTTTTAATTCCTGTAATGTGGAGATGGCAACACTGGACGTCCTCTTACAGGGGGAGAGCAGATATCAGTGAGGTGCCTAAAGTGAATCTTTTTAAAAATGGGGACCAAGGTCTTATGGGAAACAGTGGTGGGAAAAAGATGGGCCTGGGATTCTACTTTCTTGAAAATGAAACCAGAATTTAAAAAATGAGTATTGTTTATAGAATGTGGTGTTTGATTTCTGTGGCTAGCACACAGTAGAGCATCGTGGTTACCAGTCCAGACTCTTGAAGCAGGAAGCTTCACTCTTTGCTCTGTCATGCCCAGAGTGACCTTGTGCAAGTGCAGCTTTCAGCCTCTAATTCTTTCTCTTAGGAGGAACATAAAGTGACGTGTGTGTGTGTGTGTGTGTATGAGAGAGAGAGAGAGAGAGAGAGGAGGGAAAGAGAGGGAGAGAGTGATGGTGGATGGTGGGGGGTTGTGAGTTTTTCTGACAAAATTTATGCTGTTGCATTTGATTTTTCAAAGAACTAGTATGGGGTGTTTTTTTTTGGTTTTTTTTTTGGTCTTTTTAAGATTTATTTGTTTTAGAGAGAGGAAGAGGATTGGGGGGGAGGGCAGAGGGTGAAGGAGAGAGAGAAGCTCAAGTAGATGCCACTCTGAGTGTGGAGCCCCACGTGGGGCTTGATCGCACAACCCTGAGATCATGACCTGAGCTGCAATCAGGAGTCTGCCCCTTAATCGACTGAGCCAACCAGGCGCCCCAAGGAGTTGTTTCTACTAGAAATACTTAAGAAGTTTGTCTGTTTTTTCATAGGATAGGGAGGAGGATGTGCTCTTCTTCTTTAATACTGAGATATTTATTTATTTATTTATTTATTTATTTATTTATTTGACAGACAGCGATCACAAGCAGGCAGAGAAGCAGGCAGAGAGAGAGGGAGAAGCAGGCTCCTTGCTGAGCAGAGAGCCTGATGTGGGGCTCGATTCCAGGACCCTGACATCATGACCTGAGCCAAAGGCAGCGCTTTAACCCACTGAGCCACCCAGGCACCCCAATACTGAGATTATCTTTAAGCCTTTATCTCATTATGATTCCCTTTTCACTTCTTAATGGTTTCATGATTTGAGGAGTTTCCCCAATACTCAAAAATACTATCCTCAATTGTATCTAATCTTATTTCATCTTAAAAAAAAAACAAGATTTCCAATTTTATCTTAGGTTGGTATGTCTTTTATTTATGAGTCCTATAACCACATCAAGACCAAAACAAGTAGCTAGAAAACATCTGAAGTACTAGGAGGACTGTGTGGAGAAGGGATAGTAGCGTTAAATAGGGGTGAGTGTAGTGAAGAAAGAAGGTGGGAGGGAGTAGCTCCTCATCTTCCAAGTGGTCAGTTGACCAAACAATTACTTTTAGTTTAGGTAACTTTTGCTTCAGTGTAATCTTGTAACTGTAGGGATTTGTAAAGATTCAGGTAGGTAAGACCTCCTATACATTGCTCTCAGGGCTGCTGTGAGGATTCTCTTAGATGTTTGTAAAACACGTAGCACCCTGCCTTAACCACATTGTTAGCCTTCCAAATGTAGTTCCTGATAGTATTAATAAACATTTGACTGTTATTTGTTATTAGGTCTTGTAAGAGGTATACAAGCCAAGGATTTGGGGCATATTCAAAGATAAAGTCATGGATTTTATGTGGAGAAACCCAGAATTCCATAAAGTCAAGAATGATTATTTTTTGTGTAAGTTGAATGTTACATTTTCTTTTATTTTTAATTTGGAATATTCTCTTCACCTTTTAAGTGGTGTAACTTTTATTAGAAGTAACTAGCAAATGATGATTCTGAATGTTAGGTATTTTTTCTAATACATCTGAAATACTGAAGATTTTGTATCTTGATGTTCTTTTCGTAAGATTTTTTTCCCCCTCTGTTTTGGAATTAAACTTAAAAATTGTGGCTGTGTACCCCAAATCATTCTCTGGTGTCTGCCAGAAAGACTGGAAATACTTTGGCCTTAAGTTTTTGGAAAACAAAAAACAAAAAACAAAAACCCCAAAACTAAAAATAGACCTACTTGTGTGTGAGAGTTTTTGAAATTGCAGATGAAGTCAACCATTGGGAAATGAAGTATAGAGCCTAAGATGTGTGTAGTGAACAGCTAGTGTGTGTAGAACGTGGGCAGTTATATACTTGCTTAGCAAATACAAACAGGTTCTATACTTAAACTTGATGTAAAGGGAGGCAAGGCATGGTTTAGTCATGTACGTGTGCAAGTAAGTGCAGGTCTTGTAAGGATCAGTTTTAGAAAAATTCAGATGAGAATATGGATTTTTATACCTAATCAGTTTGAAGTTACATATTTTATTGAGCATATAATACACTTGACACCAATTATTCTTTCTCCAGCTCAACTAAGAAATGCTGAGAGCGATTTTTAGAAGGTTTGCGACCAAGGCGGTTAATTGTGGGGACTTCAGTTTTAGTTTATTTTTAAAAGGAGTGAAAAGTCTTTTCTTTCAAAAACAAAACCATTGCTGTTCAAAATGGTTGTTAGAGGTACGGAAAAATGGCAAAAATTAGAGTAGGCAGGATAATGAAATCTGAGTTCTTCAGTATGTAAGGTAGAGTAGAGAGGACATGTTGTCTAGCCCTTGATGTTAACCTTTAGTCTGAGATCATAGTATAATGCTGCTTGGAAGCCCTCACTTGATGTAGCTGGCATCATAATGACTGAAAACTGTAGAGAAACTGGATCCTTGGTAACTTTAAAGTGGCTTGATGCCACCTTCTGCCCTGCAGTCCAACTCCCATGTGCCTTCCTGCTAGGTAAACCTCAACTCCAGCTCCGGCGTGCTGGGCACACTCCATTCGTTCCTTAGTCTACTAAGCCTGCATGGAAACCACTGGAAAGACTACCCATGGCCTGACAAGTGGGGAGAAATGCTTTTTTTCTTTTTTTAAAGATTTTATATATTTATTTGACAGACAGCAATCACGAGGAGGCAGAGAGGCAGGCAGAGACAGGAGGAAGCAGGCTTCCTGCTGAGCAGAGAGCCTGATACGGGGCTCGATCCCAGGACCCAGAGATCAAGACTTGAGCCAAAGGCAGAGGCTTTAACCCACTGAGCCACCCAGGTGCCCCAAAACGCTTTTTTAATAGGAGCAGATCTGCCAAATGTACCCTTACTAAGTAAAACAAAAACCAAAAAATACCATGTATCCCATGTATCCTTATTGTATTTATTTGTAAATTGTACTACTGCAACAGTATATTTTCTAAAACCTACCCCAAATTTAAAAAGCTATGAAGATTAGGGACACCTGGGTGGCTCACTCCGTCATGTCTGCCTACTGCTCAAGTCCTATAGAGTCCCACATCGGGCTCCTTTACCTGCCACTCCCCTTGCTTGTGCTCACTCTCACCCTCTCTGACAAATAAATAAAATCTTTTTTATAAGAAAGCTACGAAGGTTAAGTGTTACTCATAACCCTTTATGTTTTCACTGAAAACACTGATATATAATACATGTCAGTGAAAGTAATAAGACACATGGATGATTCTTTTGTTGGTTTAGTAATACCATGTAACCCTTCAGTTTGAATGTCTGGTTCAAAGCACTTTTACTTTGAAATTGGATTTAATGGGTGTCATAGCTGAATCAGATAACCTCATTATGATACATATATTCTAATGCAAGTACAGTGCTGGCTATACTTAAAAAGCAGGGGCTTTGGGGCACCTGGGTGGCTCAGTGGGTTGAGGCCTCTGCCTTCAGCTTGGGTCATGATCTTGGTCCTGGGATCGAGCCCCACATTGGGCTCTCTGCTCAGCGGGGAGCCTGCTTCCCCCTCTCTCTGCCTGCCTCTCTGCCTACTTGTGATCTCTGTCTGTCAAATAAAAAATTAAAAAAAAAAGAAAAAAAATCAGGGGATTTATGTTTTAATCCCATCCACTAATTACACAAGTTTCCTAATGTTAAAAGTGACTGCAGGGGCGCTTGGGTGGCTCAGTGGGTTAAAGCCTCCGCCTTCGGCTCAGGTTATAATTCCAGGGTCCTGGGATTGAGCCCCATGTCGGGCTCTCTGCTCATCGGGGAGCCTGCTTCCTCCTCTCTCTCTGCCTGCCTCTCTGCCTACTTGGGTACTTGGGATCTCTGTCTGTCAAAAAAAAAAAAAAAAAAGTGACTGCAAACTCCCATCTTCACTGATGTCACTCAGTCCTCCTTATCACTTAGATCTTGTCACATTTTTAAACTAGAAAACCTGTGAAACATTTGTTTTGAAAGATTTATATAGATTTGAAAGCCTTTTTATTTTTCCAAGAATTTAAAGCCTACAGATGAGAGGGCTTCAATAGGTTGTAAGCTTTAATTACAAAGTCACCAAGCAATGATAACATGTACTAGTACTCTTTTTCAAAATGTTGTGATAGCATAAACTATCTATATCCTGAATTTCCTTTGAGATATTTTTCACTTACTAAAATATCACCCCGGGGCGCCTGGGTGGCTCAGTGGATTAAGCCGCTGCCTTCGGCTCAGGTCATGATCTCAGGGTCCTGGGATCAAGCCCCGCATCGGGCTCTCTGCTCAGCGGGGAGCCTGCTTCCCCCTCTCTCTCTGCCGGCCTCTCTGCCTACTTGTGACCTCTTTCTGTCAAATAAATAAAATAAAATAAAATAAAATAAAATATCACCCCCTCTTGATGGAACAGGCTATTTATTTGGAAAAATGTTTTCAAAGATATGTCATAAATATCCACTTTTCTTAGAAAAACCAGAATCTTCTATTTTGGAAAGAGAAAATTATTTAGTACATGTTTAAGTTTGACATTTTTTAAAAGTACTTAGCCACAGTATAACCAATATACCTCACTTGGTGTATATGGGTTTTTATGATCCTTTCCCATCCATGGCGGAAATTGCAAAGATTGGACCATGTTTGAAATTCTCTATTTTTTTTTTCCTAGTTTGAAGGTGTTTCTTACTCCTATAAAATTAATCACGACTGATGTACTGAGGAACTCTGCAGGCTTTCAGTTTCAAGTTCATTACCATATGTTTCCTATGGATGACACAGTGAACGAATTTCACTCATGGTGCTTTTTAAGCTTCTTATCCAAGCAGCTGCCCTACCAATGGTCGTGGTTGAATGGTTTTCCTAGAGAACATTACTTTTTTTTTCCAAGAATTAAAAAATTCATTTGAAAGAGAGAGCGAGAGAGCGAGAGCATGTACCAGTGATAGCCCTAGCAGGAGTAGGGGTTAAAGGCAGAAGGAAAAGCAGGCTCCCAGCTGAGCAGGGAGCCCAGTGCAGGACTTGATCCCAGGACTCTGGGATCATGACCTGAGGTGAAGACAGATGCTTAACTGACTGAGCCATCAAGGTGTCCCTATTCTATTATTATTCTATATTCATATTATGATTCTAATATTTCCAGAAGGAACGAGTATTTTTAGCTCATCATGCTTTTTTTTTTTTTTTTTTTGGGTGAAGATTTTATTTATTTATTTGACAGAGAGAGACAGCCAGAGAGGCAACACAAGCAGGGGGAGTGGAAGTGGAGAGGGAGAAAGAGACTGCTGAGCAGGGAGCCTAATGTGGGCCTGGGTCCCAGGACCCTAGGATCATGACCTGAGCCCAAGTCGGATGCCTAACCGACTGAGCCACCCAGATGCCCCTACAATATTACTTTTTATTAAAGAAGTAATCTGGTCTTCAGATTAAGTCTGTATTCTCATCAAAAGTAGTTTCTTTAAGGGGCACCTGGGTGGCTCAGTGGGTTAAAGCCTCTGCCTTCGGCTCAGGTCATGATTCCAGGGTCCTGGGATCAAGCACTGCATCAGGCTTTCTACTTAGCAGGGAGCCTGCTTCCTCCTCTCACTCTCTCTGCCTGCCTGTCTGTCAAATAAATAAATAAAATATTTTTTTAAAAAAGTAGTTTCTTTTAGATGTATCATCAAGACAAAGTATAAAAAGCTGAGTAAGGGAAAACATCTGTGTTTTATGAGTATATGGCAAACCTGTCACACAGCTTGTAAGACTTATCAGACTATTCAGTAGTGTTCAGTTTTGCTCCTAAAGGAATACATTTTGGTTTTATTATTCTCTATGTATTTCATTCATTTTAAAATCACATTTACTGTAGAATACACTTCTTTTGCTATTAAGTAGAAATTTCACAAAGATCTAATTTTATCAAGTTTAGTGAAAATTTTTTGACAGATTGAAATTGTGTATGGCATGATTGTAAACAGGGGTAAAAAATTGCTGATACCTTGAAGCACAGTATGAATTTAGGGTAGGAGGTCATGGTATATGCTATTGGGTATATTTTCATATTTAAATACATACTTGATGGCAGATTTTTGGGGAGGGCTATCTGTTGTTCTTAGATTCGTCATTTTTATTTTGTACTTGATGAATAATTCGTACTTAGGAATGAGAGTCTCATTTGTCATATTCTTATTAGTATTATCTTTAATTTGAAGTTTCTTTCCTAGAATCCTTAAACCATTCATCCAGTTTATGAGGTTAGTTTCATTAAGAATTGATTATAATATATAAGCCCATTCAAGAAGGTCTACGTAAACTGCCACAGGGTACGATGTGTGGAAAATGAGCTTGTTCGACGTTTGGTGTTCTCTGAGGATGACTTAGGAAATATAAGTTGTGACCTGGGAGGGTGCCAATGGCAGCATGTGTATGAAGTATTAATAAAACTGAAGTTAGGGGCGCCTGGGTGGCTCAGTGGGTTAAGCCGCTGCCTTCGGCTCAGGTAGTGATCTCGGGGTCCTGGGATCGAGTCCCGCATCGGGCTCTCTGCTCAGCAGGGAGCCTGCTTCTCTCTCTCTCTCTCTCTCTGCCTGCCTCTCTGTCTACTTGTGATCTCTCTCTGTCAAATAATTAAATAAAATCTTAAAAAAAACACAAAAACTGAAGTTAAAGGTTTTTATTAAAAGAAAAAAAAAAAGAACTTCGAGTATTTTCCTTCTCGCCTAGGGTCTACTTGGGGTATTACCGTACTAAATGTCACAGTTCAGGTTGCTATATGCCTGCGGCCCTACCAGAGTCCCCGAGGCACTATTGCTAGAGTTTCACCTGGGACCCAGAGGCAGAACTTGGGTGGTGGTTGGGTCTCCCTGTCTGACCCTTGCAGAATTCTCACGCAGCCTACTCTTCCCTTTTTTGGTCTTCCTTGTTAAGCTGAGGTTTTTGAGGGCTGGACCACTTCCTGATCATCTTTGTGTAATGGTTGGCCCCCTGTATGTGTTCAGTGAACTCCTTTTGGAATGGTGTTAGCTTTTTTTTTTTCTTTTCTTTTTTTAAAATAAATTTTAAAATTAAGCTTCAAGGTTGTTTCTGGGTGTGGGTTTTAAAGGGTACGCGTATCCAGAGGCAGATAAGATGCATGCAACTGGTGGAGAGGTTGGTAACAGTGGAGTGCATACCTGACGTGTGACTATGAGACGGAAGTCTTTGGCCTTCTGGATGAGAGGCAAAGAACTGTCTTGTCACTGAGGTCTCCTGCCTCATTCAGACCAAGGTAGATTCTAACCTTTAGGAGTTAATGAAGGTAAAACTTTGGACACGTTTATGTTGACTTTCTTGGCTTTTTGAAATATTTCTCTTTTGAGAGCTCTCAGGATAATATCTGGGGTTGATAGGTTTTCCTTATGTGTGGACATTAATGTGAAAGAAGAAAGGGGGGGTATTTTATATAGCTGGAATCTCTTTTCTGTTGTTCATGACTTTGTGTCTGCAGTTTTCCTACCCATGGTCCTTCCTCCCCAGGTGTCGATCACTGCCGGGCAGGACATAGGGGTGCTGGTTGGTTACAGTGCCTCCTGGAATAACAGTTCTCATTCATTGTCTTCTTTGCAGATGCAGAAGCCATGGAGTTGAGCTGCGGCGAAGTACCTCTTTATGTAAGTCCCTACGCACTGGACTTCAGCTCTCAGTGACCCTTTCTGGCACTCAAAAACTACCTGATCGAAGTGGAGAGCGATGTTTGACTCACTGTTGAGTTGAGGCTTTAATTTAAAAAACAAACAGAGCCTTACTGTCTCATTCCGGTATTCACACAGACCCTTTTAAAATGGATTGGCTCTTGGTTCTAATGTCTGGGGTTTTGTGAAAGTTCCCTGAGGAGTTTTATTTAAACGGTTTAACTTCTAGACTCAGAAATACCCATCTCATTTGTGTGAACGATTTTTGAACATTGTATTTTAAGATACCATGATGATATTCAAGAATATCTTCTCTGTGTGACTTTTTTTGGGTAAGGTCTAATGACAGCTGTATTAGCTAAAATGAAAAGGAATTCAAAGGGTCAAGTGCTGGGGCATCCATAGAATAGGTGTGGCTTGGGCTGACAAATGCCCAGGGAGATGCTCGGTGCCTTCTGCATTGAGGCAGGAAGGATTCTTTTCTATTCTTGAGAGCAATTCCTGGGTGTAACAGGGAAGTGAAGTTCCTCTCTTCACAGAGGAAATGGCATATGGTTTCATTTTCCCTTGGCCAAACCTTTTTCCTTAGAATCTGACTGAGTTGGTGGGGAGTGGGCATGGGTGGGTGTGTGGGAACTGTGGTTTCAGGTGAACTTTGAATCTTCAATGCATGGAGTTGAGTCAGAGCACTGCATCTAGGCTAAAAATATGAGTTCAATTGAGGTTAGTCTTTAATAGAATGAAGTATGGAGGAACTAGAACATACTTAATCAGAATCTTCAATTAAAATCTATTTATTGGGATGCCTAGGTGGCTCAGTTGGTTAAGCGGCTGCCTTCGGCTCAGGTCATGATCCCAGCGTCCTGGGATCGAGTCCCACATCGGGCTCCTTGCTCGGCAGGGAGCCTGCTTCTCCCTCTGCCTCTGCCTGCCTCTCTGTCTGCCTGTGCTCGCTCGCTCTCTCTCCCTCTGTCTCTGACAAATAAATAAATAAAATCTTTTAAAATCTATTTATTCATTTCCCCTTAGCGCACTTCACTGTATAGGTAGCCCAACCTCCCTCCTTCTCCCTGTACTGATCCCCCCACCTTTTACATCTCCCACTCTATTCTCTGGAGGAAAAAGTAAATGATAAAATGAACGGGTATCAGAATAATGAATGACGTGCCTCCTGGGTTGCCCAGTGGTCTGTAGTACTCTTTCTAGTTTGCGATGTGCAAGTCACAAACTGTAGGCAGGTTGGACCCTGCTCAGCCATAATGAAGAATGGTTCAAGGCTAAACTATAAATAGCTAGTAAGTTTCCCTGGCTTTTTATTTATTATTATTATTATTTTTTGTATCTTCCTCCTTCTCACCTCTACTTATTCTGTCCTGCTCTCCTACTTCAAATCCCACAAACCTAATCAAGATAATAAATCTTGTAGTTGGTCAGCATCCTACGGTATAGCTGTTTTGATTCCTACCTATTTGATTATGATCAGAATAGAGAGTCAGTACACAGAGCCCAAGGAAAGAAGGGACTTAAACAAAAGCAAAGAGACTTTTCAAATTATCAAACAGTATGTACTGACTAAAATAAAATGAAATATATCAAAGGTGCTAAGAAGACATTACTCAGAATCTCATCGCCTGTAGATGTTATATTAAAATAATTTTTTGTTGATTCTAAGGTGCAGTTTTTCCTTCCCTCATTTTAATTTCCTTCCCTCAAATTAACATCTTATTTAATTGAGATGTTCTTTTTTTTTTAAAGATTTTATTTATTTATTTGACAGACAGAGATCGCAAGCAGGCAGAGAGGCAGGCAGAGAGAGAGGAGGAAGCAAGCTCCCTGCTGAGCATAGAGCCCAATGTGGGGCTCAATCCCAGGACCCTGAGATTATGACCCGAGCTGAAGGCAGAGGGTTTAACCCACTGAGCCACTCAGGAGCCCCTGGAATTGAGATATTTTTATATCTGCTGTGCATTCTGGCAGATATCATGTTGTAGTTACTCTCTGTGCATGTGTGTCCTGGGTTTTAATGGTTGTATGGGTTCACTTAAGATTACTTGTGACAAAAGTACTTGTGATTGTTGTTGATACATGAATTAAATGCTTTCAAGATGTTTCTACCAGGATTTGATATTAAAAAGTTGAGCTATTGTGTACACACAGTGACACGGAACACATGGAAACAGTATCATGAAATATGATAAAATCTGTCTAAATTTAGAAATTGTTGCAATGAGTATGAAATAAAATTCAATTGTATTATGATAGGTAATTTTTTAGTGGAATATAAAATGAAAGTTATAACTGATGATCTTAGATGAAATATGTACATTTATGTTCAATATGGCTCTTAATATATATATAGATATAGATACACACACATACATATATATGTTGTAACCTGATTTTTTCCCCCCACTTAAACTTTAATGTCAGTCTGATAAACTGATCTCAGCCAATTTGAGTACTTGGGCACATGCAGTAAGAGGTCAGAGGGGATACATTATAATGAAAATAAGACTTAAACCAATTTTTACCAAATTAGTAACATGTAAATAGAGCACACATAAGAACTATAGTAAAACTTCTTTCTATATTCTGGGGTGGGCCTTCTCTCTGCTCTTCTGTGTTCAGAAGTTTGAGAAATATTTACTCCTAGCTTCTAGTTTATAAAATCTGGTTTGTAAATATTTAATTTTTAAAATTCATATTTATGTTTCATATATTATAAAAATTGGAAATATCAATAAATATTAAAATCCCATGTTTAATCCCATCATCAGTATGAGAATTGTTGATATTTTGTGTTTCTTCAGAGCTATATTTATATTTGTGCTGAATTTTATTGACATTAAGGTTATTATTAAGGCATTTATTTAGATGATTTTTTTAACTGCCATATATATATATATATATATATATATTTTTTTTTTTTTTTAGTTTTTATCTTTTTTTTAAGATTTATTTATTTATTTATTTATTTGACAGACAGAGATCACAAGTAGGCAGAGAGACAGGAAGACAGAGAGGAGGAAGCACGACCCCGGAATCATGACCTGAGCCGAAGGCAGAGGCCTCAACCCACTGAGCCACCCAGGCGCCCCTTAAGTTTTTATCTTTTTAAATAATCTCTACACCCACCATGGGGCTCGAACTCATGGTCCTGAGATAAGAATTACAGGCTCTACTGACTGAGCTGGCCAGTTGCCCCTTGACTGCAGTATATCGGATCTCATTATTTGGGTACTTTTATGTACTAGCAATCCTATTTATTATGATTTGTTCTCTTAGAAAAAGAAACTGACTCTGGCAAGTGTATAATGAAGGTAACCCCCCCCCATAGAAATTTTGAAGGGCCTATAACATATGGAGATACCTTTAAATTACAAAATAATAATTATGTGCTAACAAAAAGTCTTATTAAGATGTGCTTTATTTATTTATTTTTTAAAGATTTTATTTATTTATTTGACAGAGAGCTCACAAGGAGGCAGAGAGGCAGGCAGAGAGGGGAATGGAAGCAGGCTCCTTGCTGAGCAGAGAGCCTGATATGGGGCTCGATCCCAGGACCCTGAGATCATGACCTGAGCTGAAGGCAGAGGCTTAACCCACTGAGCCACCCAGGCGCCCCAAGATGTGCTTTAAAATATTAATTGCAAGATTTATTTTATGGAGGATTAGATCACATAAATAGAGTGATAATTATGGAGGAAAAATTTGATAGAGATGATTCTCAGCTTTGACCCACCGTCCACAAAAAGGCACTTTGTTCTGGTCATTTTGTTTTTGTTCCTTTGATTATAAACTGTTTTGACGTAAGAATTATTTTTTAAAAATCAAAGGTCTTTGCTTCTTGGTCGCTAAAGGTAGGGGCTATTCGTTTACCAGGTCTGGTAGGTTTTTGTGGTCTTTAGGATATTTCTTATATGGTGTCTTGTCACCTGCAAATAGTGAACATTTTACTTCTTCCTTACCAGTTTGGATGCCTTTTCTTTCTTTCTTTCTTTTTTTTTTTTTTTTTAAAGATTTTATTTATTTATTTGACAGACAGAGATTACAAGTAGGCAGAGAGGCAGGCAGAGAGAGAGGAGGGAGCAGGCTCCCCGCTGAGCAGAGAGCCCGATGCGGGGCTCGATCCCAGGACCCTGGAATCATGACCCGAGCTGAAGGCAGAGGCCTAACCCACTGAGCCACCCAGGCGCCCGGATGCCTTTTATTTCTTTTTCCTGTCTGATTGCTGTGGCTAGGACTTCTAGTACTATGTTGAATAAAAGTAGTGAGAGTGGACATCCTTGTCTTGTTCCTGACCTTAGGGGAAAAACTATGAGTTTTTTGCCATTGAGTATGATGTTAGCTGTGGCTTTTCATATAAGGCCTTTATTATGTTGAGGGTTGTTCCTCTAAACCCACTTTATTGAGGGTTTTTGTCATGAGTGTTGTACTTTCAAATACCATTAGATTTCACTCATGTGGAATTTAAGGAATGAAACAAATGAACAAAGAAGACAAGAGACATAAAAAACCCAAATTCTTAAATACAGAGAACGAACTGATGTTTACTAGTTGGGGTGGGGGGTGCAGGCTTGGCGTTGGTGAGAGAGGAGAAGATTATGAGCACACTTAACCACGATGAGCGCTGAGTAATGCAATATAGTGGTTGAATCACTATATTGTATATCTAAAACTAATACATACAGCATTGTACATATAGCACTGTAATGGTAACTATATTAGAATTAAAGTTTTTAAAGAAGATGGTGGAGAGAAACCTTTATACCTGTAGAAAATCTACAGTTGTAAGTACTCTTTTTTTTCCTCATGCATTTTGTTTGGATCCATGAAGAAAGCTGTCACGCTTCATCTTAGAGTTTTATTTTTTTAGGTCTTTCACTGTTGTTTTTCTTTCCAGTTTTTCTCTTTCCACTATTGTTTTTCATTTCAAGGACTGTTTTTTTGTCCTTTCTGTGGACTGAATTCTAGGAGCATTTTTTCTTTCTTTCTTTTTTTTTTTTTTTTCTTTTAAAGATTTGTTTAGAGAGAGCACACACATGTGCAAGCTGGTGCAAGCAGGGGAGGGCCAGAGGGTAAGGGAGAGAGAGAATCCCGAAGTAGACTCCTTGCTGAGTGTGGAACTGAGTGCTAGGCTCCATCCCAGGACCCTAAGATCGTGACCAGAGCCAAAATCAAGAGCTAACCAACTGAGCCACCCAGGCACCCCTAATATTTTTAATTTTCTACTTAATTTTCTGTATTGTTGAGTCTGTTTATCTTACAATTTTAGTTTCCATTACTTCATTTGTGGTTTCTATGTAGTATTTTCAAATCTTGGTCTGTTTCTTATGCCCATATAGTTTCATAATCTTGTGTATTTTATTGTGTGCACAAAGAAAGGACTTAAATTTTTTTTTTTTTTTGCATTTCAGGAATTTATTTCAGAGGGTGTTAAAATTTCTGATTCCATCTGGTGTGCTGTTGAACTTTATAATTTTTTGGCCAACATTTCCGCTTGCTCCTCTTAGGCGGGAGGCAGTCTTAGTGTTGGAGCTGCAGGGATATTTCTCAGCTCAGCCACAGACTACTTCTATTTTTAAAATGAACAATGGAGGTCCATTGAGTTGCTGTTGCAGGAAAAGAGAAACACCGCACTGTAATAAGGTTAGAGAAGGAGCAGGGGGTGGCGACTCGTAGCCAAGAGTTTTGTATCGATTTGTATACCATGGGGACCTGAGCCTTGCAAATCCAATTTTCAGCCTGGAGCAGCTTCCTGACTCTGTGCTCTAAGGAGCACTAAAGGAGCCCCTTTGGAAGACCAGACTATTTGCTCATGATAGAAAAAATAGTAGACATTTGCAATCGGGTTTGAGGTCTAAGCTTATTATTTGTTTTTAATTTTTATTGATTTTTAAGGATTTTATTTTTTTTTAGAGAAGAAGAAGGGGGAGAGGAAGCGGGAGACAGTTTCTGAAACAGCCTTTCTGCTGAGAGCACAGAGCCCAACACCTGGGTGGAGCTCAGGACCCGTGAGATTATAACCTGAGCCAAAAACTAGAGTGGGACCCTTCACTGACCTCTAGGTGCCCCTAGGCTTAGTCGTTAGATTGAGTGACAATATGGTTTTGGGAGGAGGAGTGTTAAGCTAGCAGAGTAGTGGTGCTGAAGCTAATGACAAGTGTGAAAGCCTGGAAAAGTGTCATTTATAATTAATATAATCTAAGATGTTTATTCTCTATCTTGAAACCTCCTTAACTCATACCCTTGGGAGCTTGAAAGTTCTATATTGGAAGTCATAAAGTTATTTTTATTCTTTTAGCTTGTTGTTTTCAGCCCTTTGTTTCCTAGTTTGTACATAAAAAGATCGGAAATGATGCAAGTAGTGTTTAAAAAGGAGAGATTTTGCTTACTCGGTATTTGCTTGAATTATTTTTAAAAAATATTTTATTTATTTATTTGACAGACAAAAAGAGATCACAAGTAGGCAGAGAGGCAGACAGAGAGAGAGAGGAGGAAGCAGGCTCCCTGCCAAGCAGAGAGCCCGATGTGGGGCCCGATCCCAGGACCCTGAGATCATGACCTGAGCTGAAGGCAGAGGCTTAACCCACCAAGCCACCCCTTTGCTTGAATTTTGAAAGGGATTTTGCCTTCACAAGCCAGAGAGTATTATGCTGTTCATTGTTTTTCAGTTACTTTTTAAATTGAGTTTTCTCAAAGTTTTTGGAAATTAATAAATGTCATTAAACAAATATATGTTATACTCGTTAATCTAGGAACTTCCTCTTTTCACATTATATTTTGATTTTTATGTATGTTGTAAGTAGCACTGATCTTCCCCAAATCAGTTCAGTGCTGTGATAAAGCAGACGAGCTCTTCCTTGAGAAACTTTTGATGGCAAAAATTTTTTCTCAATAAAAATAGCTATATTTTATAATATTGAGGTATGTGCCCTCTATCCCTACACTTTGAAGAGTTTTGATCAGGAAGGGATGCTGTACTTTGTCAAATGCTTTTTCAGCATCTATGGAGAGTATCATATGGTTCCTGTTTTTTCTTTTATTAATGTGTTGTATCACATTGATTGATTTGCGGATGTTGAACCAACCTTGCAGCCCTGGAATAAATCCCACTTGGTCGTGGTGAATAATCCTTTTAATGTACTGTATATTTTATTTTATTTTTAAAAGATTTTATTTTTTTGACAGAGAGATCACAAGTAGGCAGAGAGAGAGAGAGAGAGGAGGAAGCAGGCTCCCCGCAGAGCAGAGAGCCCGACGCGGGACTCGATCCCAGGACCCTGAGATCATGACCTGAGCCGAAGGCAGAGGCTTAACCCACTGAGCCACCCAGGCACCCCCAAAATAGCTATATTTTAAATAAAGTTATTTAACTCTTGCTCATCATAGAAAATATAAGTAGAAATATTAGACATTACTTTTTGCAAATTTGTACATGCAGTGTTCCATGAAAGGAATCCTATAGGAAATCCGTTAGGATCTTGGGCAGAGTCCATTAATTATTCGTCCCCATTTTATACCTCCTTTTCTGTCTCCCTGGTAGCTACTGTTGAAGATTGATGCATCTGTCTCAGCAGCAAGCATTAGAATCCCCTTGGAACTTACTGGCAAAAAGGATTTTGAGACCTTTACCCCAGACCTGCTGAATCAGAAATTCTGGGGCACCAGTGGGGCCCAGCAATGTACATTTTAAAGCAACTTTCAGGTAGTTCTGTTTCACACTAAAGTTTGAGAACTAGAATTAATGGATATATTTACTGATTTTTGTGTTTTCCTACAATCCTATGCATAAACTTAGACACAAGCTTTAATGAAATCCTTTTTTAAAATCTGGATCCTGTTTGGGGCTCTTCATCTTTTCCCCGCCAAGCAGAGTAGAAAGTCCTCTAAGTCATCAGGCATAGCTCAGACTCATTCTTTCTGATGAGTGGGTGTGAACCAGGTCTTTTGTCCGTGGAATGAGTGGGTGTGAACCAGGTCTTTTGTCCGTGGATGGGTACTCACTTTGTTTTGGTTCTCTGACCATGAACAGTCGTTTACTAGATATCTTTGTCTATATGTCCTTATATATTGATATTTTTGTCTCTGTAGTATGGATTCCCAGGAATGGAATTGCTGGATGAAGGGTGTACATAATTCAAATTTTTGTTTAAAAGATTTTATTAATTTATTTGACAGAGATCACAAGTAGGCAGAGAGGCAGGCAGAGAGAGAGAGGAGGAAGCAGGATCCCTGCTGAGCAAAGAGCCCGATGCAGGGCTCGATCCCAGGACCCTGGGATCATGACCTGAGCCAAAGGCAGAGGCTTTACCCCACTGAGCCACCCAGGCGCCCTTGTATTTCAAATTTTAATGGCTTGCTTTGCAAATGAGATATAACAGCATTTCATTAAATAACTTCCAGATATATTTCATAGCTAGTTTTTTTAGCTTTAATAACTACTAATTATGAAACTGGGCGTTCTCATTTTCATTGTGCAAAGGCGGTGTGTTCAATTCTGTATATTTTATAAGTGTTCAAAAATATCTTGATTTAAAAATTTTTTTTGCTATGGTTCCTTCATTTCTTATGTTTCTCCAATTCTGTTGAATGCAAGCCTCTGATCCCTGGAGATGTTTGTAACATCTGCAGAGGGTGTTTCTGTGAACCTTTGCGTGTGGGCCCTTGCTCTCTTCCACCCTTCAGGCATGTTCATCGTAGCAGCTGACTGAAAAGAGTATCATCATTTCTTTTCTCTAGAGGCTGCAAATGGTTTAACGGTTTGGCAGCACAGTTTTCACTTCAGTAGCTTGTGGCCAGCTGGCTCTAAGCTGCTTCCCTCTTCGTTAATATTTTAGGTTTGTTACTCTCCCAAGTTCATGGTATCCTGCTGTGTTTGCCCCAGGAACATTGGTTGCCTCTGGGCTCGCTGATCTGATGTTTAGGCCTCTGACTCGCTCGTTAGCTAGCTAGCTAGCTAGCTGAGCAAAACCTGCCCCAGTCAAGCACTTGGATTTCTGGGGAGTAACTTGGAGTAATTTCCTTGAGTCCTTGGCTGAGTGTACGCTTCTTGGTCCCTGCCGAATAGGGGAAGGAACCGAGGACAGGTCCCAGGGCCTGTTTCCTAGCCGAGGGAGGCAGCTTCCTATTAAGGCCGGGACTTAGTGGCTTTGTTTTTTGCTCACCTGGCAGACACCTCCTTCCTGACTCGCACAGACTCCCTCTGGCTTCTGGTTCCTGTCGAAGGAAATCCTGTCCTCCAGATGCTGCTCCTTCTCTCCTTTGGGCTCTCTGTCCCTGAGGGCTGCCTGTGACTGGCCTCTCTCCCTGATTATCTCAATGTTAGTAAGGGACGCTATCTTTGAGACTTTTGCCTGGTCACCCTCACTTTGAGATGAGGAAATTAAGGTTCTTAGGGGGAGTGACTCACTTAACTAACTGAACTGCACTGGTTTGATACTCAGAATTTTTAATGCTATCTATATTAGAAGCCATATAATTTTCTTGCTTTGAAAGTGGTAGAGACCACAACAAGCCTGGGGTTTTCCCACCTGCCCTGGCTAATTAAAATGACCTTCCCATTATACTGTCACCACAAGTTGATTGCTCCATCGGCCATTACCCAAGGACGCCATTTTTTTCTTCACAGCCCTGCAGTCTCTCTTAAGCTTTAATTGTGAAGAATGGTACTACACTCTGGGCTTTCCATTAAAGCATCTCCCTTTTCTCAATTTTTTTTATTTTTGTCTTGCTAGAGGATCCTGCCTGTAACTAAGTCTAGGTAAGCCCTGACCCTCTAAAACAAATATACTAAAAAAAAAAATCTGGGCTCAGTAATTGTTTTTCATTTGCTCCATCAAGCTCTCCAGTTCAAGGTAATAGACATTTTATTAGCTTGGGTGTCAGGGGGCATGGATGAAGGTGTCTTTTAGCACATACCAGTACAGCTAATTCTGCCTTTGAGAATGGAATCAGGAAGGGCTTTTGCCTGAAAACAATTTCTAGATCACGTGTTGCCTTTGTGAAAATTTATTTTTAGCAGCTTGAGTCTCCTGACTTAATCCCAGCAGCATGTGCATCTCAACTAATTGCCCCTTCTTGCCTGGCTTTTTCCAACATTGTTTTGGCTGGGCTAATTGAAGTCGCCGCTCCTCGATGGCTTTTGTTTTCTGCTAACTTGATTTTTTCCTGTTCGGTCCTTTCTGCTGTTTCTCCTGTCTTGCTTGTAAGGGGGCAAACAACCTTGAAAGCTGCATGTTCTACCCATAGTGCAGAGGAACCGTGGTAACTGCTTCATCCTGCCTGGCTAGGAGCCACAAGATGTCAGTTCCTGAAAGTCCTGAGTTCCTTAGCTGCTGCCAGAGATTGCTTCATGCAAGAGCAGAGGGGAAGACCACTTCTCAGACATTAGCTAAACCTATGACTTGGAATGTTACATAAACCCTCCATTAGCTTTGTCCTTGTCCAGATGCTTAAATGGTACCCTGTCCTCTTAGCACAGGGAGGGTTTCTGGTCACCCTTCTGTCACTACTGATAGGACATACTTCTAATAAAGGGCCAAAGGTAAAATGTACAACTGTGGGAAACTTCTGGAAGAATCAGCCCTAGCACCCAACTTTGAAGGAATTTCCTTGTGCGTGTAGATTTGCAGGCTCTGGGTAAATAAGTACCACATGTTCATAAAGTCTGATTGTCTCATACTTTAGTGACAGCCCCCACAGTTTGGGCAATATGCAGCCTTGTGTTCTTCAACACAGAATGTGAAGTAATTGACATTTTTGTTCTAGTTGATTTTAAAAATATATTACCATCTTAACCATTTCAGTCATGATTCGTAGGGGTCAGATATTTCTCTCAGAGAACCCTCAGAAGAAATAAGATGTGATCCAATTAAAATGTTTTATTAACACATTCTAGAAAGGGAGCTATTACAGAAGATGGGATAGTGATTCTGCCTTATTATAACTCCTCCCTCTCACCCCCGAGGTTGTGCATGTGTGTGGTTTGAGTAGGTGTTTTAAACTCCTGACTCTTTTCCCTTGTCATAATTTGATACACTCTGGCTTTAGCCTTATTTCTATCAAAACTGATCCCATGAGGATTACCAATTTTATTCTTCCTTAATCAGGGGTGTTTAAGTCCCTGTTTGGTATAGTGCACTATTCTAGGCACAAAGGATATAGCACAGAGGGAAATAGTCAGGATTCTAAGACCCTACTCTCCCAGAGCCTACTTAAGAGTGGAGAGATGGACAATAAGTAGGTAGACAAATAAAAACATAGGGCATGCAGTTAGTGGTATATTGTGGCACTTACAACATATGATGTAGAGAGTAGTGTGTGTCCTGAGGTAGGGAGAGAGCCGGGATACCCCGCAGTGTTGTAGAAGGATCAGAAAGCACAAATGGCCCTGAAGGAATAATGACCTTCACATATTTGGGGGACAGTAAAAGGCCCAAGTGGCTGGATCATTGAGAAGGAGAGGAGACTGGTCAGAGAGGTAAGCAAAGCCAGGCCATGGAAAATTTTGGACGCCGAGGTGATGAAATGGCAAGTCGCTGGGGGAGTAAATGTAGGGAAATTGCCCTATGTGATTCTTAATGTTCAAGAATTCTGCTGGTTCTTACTGAGTCCTTTCTTGGATATTATGTTTTCTTCCCTTCTGCTTACCTGGGTGTACCCAGGGCCCACCCCTTTATTTTCTCTTTCTAGGAAAGCTCAGCTCTCCTGTTGTTAGAACCACAGCACCTCCTTGAAGACTCCCACATGAGGAGCCTCCTCCTGACCTCTGCTCAGGCCACATCTTCTATTTCCCGCCTGTTTGGTATTTCCATTCAGTTACCTAGCACTGACTTCAAATCTGGGCTGTTAAATTTTTTTTTTTTAAGATTTTATTTATTTATTTGACAGAGAGAGATCACAAGTTGGCAGAGAGGGAAGCAGAGAGAGGAGGAAGCAGGCTCTCTGTGAAGCAGAGAGCCCGATGCGGGGCTCGATCCCAGGACCCTGGGATCATGACCTGAGCTGAAGGTAGAGGCTTTAACCCACTGAGTCACCTAGGTGCCCCTGGGCTGTTAAATTTTAAACAATCTTTCAGTTCTTCTCCAAATTACACATTCCCCCCCACCCCAAGTCCAACTTCCTGACTGGCTGTCCCCATATCACCATTCTCCCAGGCATGGTGACCTTACATCTGAGTTTCCCTGATTCCTCCATTACTTTATTCTCTGTAGCCCACCAGTCATCAAGAGGTGCTGATGGTCAGGGTTGTCTGTTTTCTTTCCTCCACCATTATGCAAATTCATCTCTGGGTTGTTGCCTATAACCTCTTCAGAGTTGCCATTGTCTTAGACTTCGTGCATGTTTTATTCTCTGCCTCAAATATTATCTCTTGCAGATTCTTCTCTTGCTTTGTGGCCATATCCCCTATCTGTTCTGACCAGACAGGTTTTCGCTCTGCCTTGGTGGGCTTTATTTTCTTACAGCAGAACTTTGCCCAAACTGTTCTGGCTTCATAACCAGAACTGTCCCTCAGGTAAGAGTGAGATATATCATTGTATCTAGGTTATGACACTGGAAAGCTATACATTTGGTATCTTTCTGGAAATTTTCTAAGACTTGTTTGTGCTTTAGGTGTTAGGTTACCATTTTAGAAGGATGCTCCTGCTTCCTGGTTATTTTGATAATCAGGTTGTAGTACCCTTTGGTGCCATGGGTAGAGCCTGTGGCCTGAAAACCTGGGCTTTCCAAAGGTGAGGATAATTGAAAGAGAATAATAGCTTTCTGCTTTAAAAAATGATTTAGAAAAATTTTAAAAAATGAAAATTCCACTAAAGAATACTAACATTCCCATTTAAGGAGGATAAATTATTTGGAGCAAAATGGACACATTGGGTCCAGTGAAATATATTAGAAATGTTTGGTTTTTAATCTGTTATATTGCAACCATGGTGCTCTATACTTCTTCAAGAATTCTCTAATGTATAGAAAACCCTAGGAGTTAGCCTTCTTTTACCAGAAGGAAAGCTGAGGTTCATTGACGTGGGGCTGGTTTTTCTTCATCAGTGCTTATTTATCTGGCCCAGGAGCTGTGATAGGCTCAGAAGTGATCAGGGAATAGCCACCTACCTGAATTACAATAGAACTTGGATTTGAACCCCAGATCCTCTTTCAGCCTCTGTCATATCACAACCATGTGTCCTGTGGACACAAATTATCATCCTCCATTATATCAAAATACCTAGTGTGGTGTCCAGCATGATACAGCCTTTCAGTAAGTGTTGGCCGACTGCGTATCCGGAAAACCACTGAGGGAAGGTGAGCTTGTTCTCTGACCCATGATAGCAATATTCTAGACTGCGGCTGTGGTCACTGGGGAGGTGACCCAGCTGGAAAAACAATAATTAAAGCTGGAACTTGGTCACATCTGTGATTGTAGAAATCCCTTGCACCATTAACTACAGCCATACTGTTCTCAGTGTCTCACGAGTGTCATGCTTATTCATTTTCCCAGACCTCTAGTTTGGTCTGCTGTTTCCTCTAGTTGGCACACTCTTGCTTCCTCTCCCTTTGTATAATTAAATTCTTACTCATTGTGCACGTTTCAGCTCAAATGGGACACCCACCTCACCCTTTTAGGTTTTTGAGGAGGTTTTCTTATTGTTTGGTTTCATCTCTTTTTTTAAGCTTGAAATCACCAGGACAGCAGAGATTTAAAGAATTATTCTCTTGTCCCCTGATTTTCCGGTACCAGTACAGTGCCATGCTCAGGAAATGTTTGTTAAATGAATATGTGGTTCTAGTTTAGTTCCACACAAGCAGTGGTCAAGGTTCATTCAGTACACCCTTCAGTTTTATTGCTCACTTATTCCTGTACTGTTGTACAATTCGCCCAGCCGGTATATGGCCACCCCTGTTTTGGGATAGGGACAGGCAGGTTGTTCTGTACTCCAGGCACACAACAGTCAGAGCAAAGGTCACGTGAGGAAGGGGTTGTCACAACAGTCAGAAAGTTACAAGGTTTGGGGGAAGCAGGTCCCAGAGTTTGAAGCTTAACCACATTTTGGAGGCACAACGTAGACTCTCTCAATATTTGAAATTCAAAATTAAGTTTTTGTGAAGCAGACAATTCCTAGCCAAGAATTAGAATTTAACAGGGAGGAGGTTCTGATAAAACAGAAGGGAGTTAAATCTTATCTTGTCCTGCTGAAGATTCCTGAGGAGTTTCTTGGCTCAGTAAAGATGATCTGTGAACGCTGTCACACGAACTCAGATCCCTTCTTTGGCATTCTTTCCTAGTATCTCCTTTCAGTTAATATACTCCATGTCTTTGGAAAGAAGTTGTTGGTGTTACTACCTTAACTATCTTAACTACCTTAACTGTTTGGGGCACCTTGTAATGCTGTGCAAAATGTTTTTACACATGAGCTGTTTCATTATTTTTATTAATTTATTTGACAGAGAGAGACACAGCCAGAGAGGGAACACAAGCAGGGGGAGTGAGAGAGGGAGAAGCAGGCTTCCTGCTGAGCAGGGAGCCTGATGTGGGGCTCAAACCCAGGATCCTGCGATCTTGACCTGAGCCTAAGGCAGACGCTTAACAACTGAGCCACCCAGGCACCCTGAGCTCTTTCATTAGACCTATACTTTGCTATTAGTTGGAGGTGGTGAATGGAGAGATGTTAAATGACCTGCCTGGGTCCATTTGTACATGCATGCTTACACTTGACCAGTTTAGTGTGTCAGGTTAGGTGAGGCACAGGCAGGGGCAGATCCAGATTTGTGAAGCCTGGATTTATGCAATTGGAAGGGTTGTTTTTCAGAAAAGGAATATAAAATTATAAAAATAGAAGTACGTCAAGGTGAATATTTATAATGAGAAATGACAAAATTTTTTTTCAAAGATTTTATTTATTTATTTGACAGATAGAGATCACAAGTAGGCAGAGAGGCAGGCAGAGAGAGGAGGAAGCAGGCTCTCTGTGAAGCAGAGAGCCCGACGTGGGGCTCGATCCCAGGACCCTGGGATCATGACCCGAGCCGAAGGCAGAGGCCTTAACCCACTGAGCCACCCAGGTGCCCCGAGAAATGACAAAATTTTTAAAAGCTGAGCAATTCCGTATGCATTCATGATCCAGCCTCCTCTTTACCAAATTCCAAAAATGTCCTCAGACACCTTAGTGTCACCCAATAGGCAAGGGAAGTGTGTCCTAGGGGACATCGAATGGAAAAACAGCATACTCAAATAATGGCATTAAAACATCTCCCACTTAACTCCAGCATACAATATAAAGTAATCATTTTTTTTCTGTAACATTTCACCCAAAACACTTTGGGTAGACACTCAATCACAAGCTAATTTCCCAATAGTTCATATTGTTTTCCTCTGATGGTCAAGATGACCACCCCTCACTTTGACAGATCAAACTATCACATTTAAAATATATTACTATTGGAAATTGAGAGAAAAAACAAACATAACACAACACATAGGGCTCTCTTATGGCTTCAGAAGAGGGCTTGTAATGCAGGAGACTTGATCTTAAGCTTTGTTAGCTTTATGGTAAACCTGCTAGGCACAGGGTATACAAGCTTGGGAGAAGCAGGCTGTCCTGCCCTCAAGACTTCATTAGTAGGGAGGCAGCATCATCCCAGACAGTGAATAGTGAGAAATGGTTGGGTGAAGATAAGCTGAAGATACTTCTGAAGCCATCAGGGGTTAGTTAGTTATCAATGGGGCCTGGGTTAGAAGGTGAGTGGGTTTAGCCAGCGGACAGGTAGGACAGGAGTGGTCCAAGCAGAGGGCATGGTCTGAGAGGGCGCATGGGCTTGTTGGAGCCCTGTGATTGGAAGAGAGGGCCCAGGTAGCCTCGGGCAGCAGGTGCTGGTGTAGATCACGCTTGGAGTTAGAGCAGTGCGGTTCCTGAAACCCAGCTCTTGTAACTCTGCCCCTCTGTATGACCTTATGTGGTAGTTACACAGTCTCATACATAATTTTGCAGCCATTTTGGTCTAAGTGCAGAGGGAAAGAACATCTACATCTTGTGACAGATGGTAGAACTGTTCAGACCAGAATCAGAAGTCCGAGTTCATTCCCTGGTGCTCTGTTTCAGAGTAACAGTGACAGTAATTTTTCTGGAGCAGGTAGCACAGATGTGGAAACTTTTTGTGGGGGAAGGGGTGCATGGCTATCAAGGTTCCATGTTTTCCCAGGAGGCTTGTCTTTTACCTGTACTTTGGTGAAGATCAGTAACAGTGAAAGGAACTGCTACAGAGAGAGAGAGAGACGCAGGGGAAAGCTCATTAAGCAATAGAAAAAGTTGTCATAGTAGACCATGTTAGACTAAGTTTATCTTCTTTAAAAATTTCTGAAGACTTTAGTGCCAGTTTAGAATTTGAAATGACCAGGTTGTGTAGCAGCATGTGGATGAGGGCTGGTCTGGGGTGCTCTGGGAAATGTCGAGCATGGGTGAGAATTTGAAAATATAGGTCCCTAAAGCCAAATACATTTAAGCATCTGATATAAATGTTAATTGGTTAGAATATGGCTGTAGTTATGAAATGTGACTTTCTAGAAAGAGGAAACATGGCTTCTTATATTCCCTTGAGAACAACAGATAACTAAGGATCTGCAAAAAAATTAAATTAATGATCCAATGGAAAAAAAATCTCTTGAATGAATGGTGTTGAGAAAATTGGACAACTACATGCAGAAAAAGGAAACTGGACTACTTTCTTACACCACTCACACAAATAAACTCAAAATGGATGAAAGAGCTAAATATGAAACAGGAATCCATCAAAATCCTAGAGGAGAACACAGGCAACAACCTCTTTGACCTTGACCACTGCAACCTCTTTGACCTTGGCTGCTGCAACTTCTGGCTAGACATGTCTCCAAATGCAAAAGAAGCAAAAGCAAAAATGAACTACTGGGACTTCATCAAGATAGAAAGCTTTTGCACAGCAAAGGAAACCGTTGACAAAACTAAGAGGCAACCTACAGAATGGGAGAAGATATTTGCAAATGTCTTATCCGATAAAGGGCTAGAATCCAAAATCTATAAAGATCTTATCAAACTCAAAACCCAAAAAAACAATCCAGTCAAGAAATGGGCAGAAGACATGAACAGATGTTTCTCAAAGACATGAACAGATAGCAGACACATGAAATGGCCAACAGACAGACGAAAAAATGTTCAACATCATTCAGTATCAAGGAAATCCAAATCAAAACCAAATGAGATATCACCTCACACTGGTCAGAATGGCTAAAATTAACAACTAAGGAAACAAGATATTGGTGAGGATGCAGAGAAAAGGGAACACTTTTCACTGATTGGTGGGTGTGATGGGTCACACGGGAATCACAACTGTTGTCATTTAATCTCATCATAAAATCTTCTGTGAAAGGGATAGTGCATATTTTCATAAGAAACTGAAAACAATTGTCATGAATTGGAATAAGAAAAACTGTTGCAAGGATTAATGGTACAAACATGAGTTGTATGACTTTTTTTTTTTGTATGGAATCCAACATTGGCTTTCATAATACTGCAGTTGTTTGCTTTTATTATTGTGTTCTTACAATTCTTTACACCTTCATTACTTTATGAACAATATGGTAGTAAAGATGTTTGGGAAAGTTACATGCAAACAGTGTTTCATAGGAGAGTACACTCTTTAACAAAATACAGTGGTGAACACTTGATCATCGCACTAAATTCTGTGTTTGCATTCAGATTTTTATAAACTGGATTTGTTTTAAGTGACAGCACCCTATCCATCTTTGTGTGTTCTTGAATTTTAAGAAGGTATTTATACATAAGTGGTAGAGGATTAAATATGAAAATAGCGGGTATTGTGTCGATACCACTGGTTGAACTTAATAGTAACCCTGGGCAAAACTGGGAAGAAAATAGGCCAAATTGTGGTGGGTATAAGTTGGTGTATGACGAGTTGTTGGTGGAATTTCTGTGGGTAGCTGCCATTGTGCTTTCACTAGGAATTGGAATGATGGGGAGGGACATTAACTGAAGTACATGTGGTCCTGAAGAGAAAACAGAATAATTTTTGAAGCATTTTTGATTTCAGATCATTGAAAGTCCCTTCAACCTCCATGAATGAACCACTCTTCCCTCAACTATCCTTAACTCCTGGAAGTCACTGATCTGTTCTCCATCTCTGTAATTTCATTTTGAAATGTCACAAAAGTGGAGGGATACAGCTTGTGATCTTTTGATTTTGCTTTTTCTCAGTGTAATGTCCTTAACATCCATTCAAGTTGTGTATATCAGCAGTTCCTTCTTTTTTGTTGATGAATAGTAGTCTGTGGGTTGGATGTATCACACTTTCTTCAGCCATTCACACATTGTAGGACATGTTGGTTGTTTCCAAGTGTTGGCTACTTTAAATCTGATGTGCCCAATTATATATAGGTTTTTGTGTGGGCATAATTTTCATCTCTTTGGGATGAGTGTCCAAGAGTATGATTGCTGGAGTGTGTGCTAAGTCTATGTTTAGTTTTTATAGGAATCATCAAACTGTCTTGCAGGGTGCCTATACCATATGACATTCACACCATATTATGGGAGATCCAGTTTCCTTGCATCATTTTCAAGACATAGTAGTGTTGTTGTTTTTCTTTCCTTTTACGTTTTATTGAGAAATAATTGACCTACATCACTGGTAAGTTTAATGTGTACACATATAGTGAAATGATGACTGTATTAGGGTTAGCTTTTAACCTAACCCTACATTAGGGTTAGCTTCACCTACATTAGGGTTAGCTCCACCTTCTATCAAGAAAATAAAAACAAAAGAAGAAAAGAAATATAATCACTATTTTAGGTTTTCTGGTAGATGTGTAGTGATATCTTATGGTCTCTAGAATAGATTTTTTCCCCTGTATTTTGGTGAAATAAACATAAATTTTTTAAAAAAGATTTTATTTATTTATTTGACACAGAGAGAGATCACAAGTAGTCAGAGAGGCAGGGAGAGAGAGAGAGGAGGAATCAGGCTCCCTGAAGAGCAGAGAGCCCCTTATGGGGCTCTATCCCAGGACCCTGAGATCGTGACCTGAGCCAAAGGCAGAGGCTTAACCCGCTGAGCCACCCAAGTGCCCCGAAATAAACATAAATTTTAACACGTAACCATTTATAAGGACATTTTGGTGGCTTTGAGTACATTTACACTGGTGAGCAACCATCACCATCCTCCGTCTCCAGAATTTTCTGTGTTCCTCAACTGAAACTCTGTACCCATTAAACAGTAACTCCCTTTTCTCCTCTCCACCCAGCCTATGGCAACCGCCATTCTCTTTTGTCTCTGCATCTGAATACTCTTGGTGCCTCATAGGCAAAATCATACAGTATTTTTGTTCTTTCGTGTCTATTTTATTTCACTTAGAATGTTTTCATCTATGACCTATCATATGTCAGAATTTCATTTTTAGTTTTTAAAGGCTGAATAATATCTTTTTATATACGACGTACCATTGATCCATTCATTGGATGATGGGCATTAGGGTAGTTTCCCCCTTTTGCTACTGTGAACAATACTGCTTTGAACATTGGTATACAAATACCTGAGTTTCTCCTTTGAATATTTTTGGTTGTGTATCTAGAAGGGGAATTTCTGGATCATACTGTGTTTCTCTGTATAACTTCTTGAGGAATCGCCAAACCGTTTTTGCACTGGCTGTGTTATTTTACATTCTTATCACATGCACAGAGATTCCAGTTTCTCCACATCCTCACCAACACATGCTATTTTCTGTTTTTGATAGTTGCTATTCTCATGGGTGTGAAATGATCTTGTATAAACTTTGATAAAGATACTTGAAATGTTTATGTAGCCATCTCTGTAGTATGGCTTACTGATTTAGATTCTCCAAGCCTTTCAAATTGCATATTCTTCACTCTGTCTCAGGGTGAGATGAAAGTTAATAAAAAAAAAAAGATTTTATTTATTTATTTGACACAGAGAGAGACTGTGAGAGAGGGAACACAAGCAGGCGGAGTGGGAGAGGGAGAAGCAGGCTCCCCACTGAGCAGGGAGTCCAAAGCAAGGCTCGATCCCAGGACCCTGGATCATGACCTGAGCCAAAGGCAGTTGCTTAATGGCTGCCAGGTGTCCCTAGCTGAGAGTTATTTTATGTATCACTCTGGAATTACAGTCATCTCTCCTGTGAACATATTTGGATTTTGAGTTGAGATAACAAGAGTTTATATGATGGGTTCATATAGTTTATATGGTGAGTTCAGGTAGCAAAGAATGCGCTATCTAAATTCATTTGTGTAGGAAAAGAGTTCAGATAGCAATAGATTTATCTAAAAGGTTATGTGAACCTAATTGAAAAACCAGAATTCAGGGGGAATTTTCGGGGGAGGGAAGATACTCTATTTTAAAGTCAAATGTCACATGGACAATGAAGCAGGGAAAAGTCAACCAGTCAACTTAGGCAACTACATGTTTTATGGCTAAATTGGTGACTTTTAGTTAAATTGCCTGAATGATGCTTAAAGAAAATAGTTTTCACAATGTCTTGAAATTCCACATCTAGAGTTTTTTGGTTTGGGATCTCTGATCCTCACTTCATTGATTCTTTGATTTCCGGAAGGCAGACCTTTGGGAGGTATGAGTAACTGGTTCCAGTGTGGAACAAGGTTTCTTGAGGGATTGTATTTGGGTTGTTCTCAGGCCCTGGCCTGGTCAGCCCCAGGGGAGGGAGAGCTGGGCAGGTGGTCCTCAGTCATCATTAATTAAACAAATGTTTAATGAGCTTACCTGCTTGAACTTCTAGGTATTGCTAAAGTTAAGGACCCTGCATCTTTACCTTTCTACATGAATTCAGTGATGGGAAAGTCTTTTAAAATTGTTATCTATCTATTCCTGAAAGAGTATGTGTATATACTGTGAATTTTACCGAAATTGTAGCTGGGGGTGCAGGGATGCAAGAGCCCCTGGCTCCCAGGGTCCCAAACAGACCAGGTTCTGCAGTTCACTGTGGACAAAATCCAAAGGCAGAGAGATAAATGACGGTCAAATAAGAAAGTAAAAAAAAGAGGCCAGCACTCCAAAGACAGAAGACTCATGTCTCAAGGACTGTCTGTCTCCAAAGTACTGAAAATACTCCGTGGTTTACGGAAGGCAAATGTGGGACAGAGGTCGGTGGGTATGTGCAGGTGGGCAGTGACAGTCAGGTTGATCACTGTCTTGGGGTCAATCATGGGCAGGGTCTCGCTGGCTCAGCGATGTCCTTATTCCTTGAGAGGGAAGTTTTGGTCCCTAGCTGGGGAGGCTTTGCCAGCAGGGTCTTTGGCCTGAGTTAAGAGATAAGCTGGAAAGAAGAATTAATCCACTAGAAAGTTTGAGACAGAGTGAATGTAGTTGAAGTCCTCTTTCAGTATAGGTATAGGTAGATAAATAGGTAAATTGCATATATACTTTCCACAGTCAACTTGGTTTAAAAGAGAATTTAAATATAAGAAGTGACTTACTGTGTGAGTTTATGTGGGAAGGAATATGGGAGGTGCTATGGTCTGAATGCTTGTGTCCCCTCCAGATCGATATGTTGCATTCCTCATGACCAGTGTGATGGCATTAAGGGGTGGGGCCTGTAGGAGGAGCTTAGGTCATGAGGGTGGAGCCTCCATGAATGAGATTAGAGCCCTCTTAAAAGGGACCCCAGAGAGTTCTTCCTCTTTCCACCGTGTGAAGTTATGGTGAACAGATAGCTTTCACAAGACAACAAATGCATTGGTGCCATGATCTTGGCTCCCTAACTATAAGGCAGAAACATCTGTTGCTTGTAAGACACCCAGTTATTGGTATGTAGTGATGGCAGTTGGAGTGAACTGAGCCCAGGGTAATAGGAGGGTGACATGTAGGTCACTTCTGGCCTTGACTAAGATGAGTTGTTGAGCCATCTCTGCTTCTCCCAGAAGACAAATGTGTGTAACTATGATGGCCTCAAGGTGTTAAAGGCTTTCGGGAGGGGTCCAGCTGTTGGCCTAGGGTTGGTCAGTGAATCTCCTGGTAGTACCTAAGGGAACTGCTTTAGTCCTTGTCTTCAGAGGTTGCCTTTATGGAAAAGCCTTTCCAAATGTACACTTAGCCAACCAGAGTTAGTAAGCCAGGCCATGAACCAGTTGAGGATTTTTCCTTTAAATAAAAGGCTTTTAAAATAAACTGAATGTAAAGATGAGCAACAATGGGGAGAAACTTGAAACATAATCCTGGCATAAGAACAAATTTCAAATTCTTCGAGCCGGCACCTACAGAGGGTTACGAAAGCACCTTTAAGAGCTTCTGAATGGTCAGAAAACACATTCTAGGTTATTTTTCAAGCAACAATTTATGGCAGAACAAGTCTCAGATGTCTGAAAGGTAGGAGGATTCTCTTGAAGGATATTCTTCACATCAATCTTAACTTCTTTTATAATTGTATTTGCCTAGTAACTTTACTTAATTACAGTGGTGGTAGTGATTTTACTTTTTCATTTTTACCTCAATCATTCTCTTTCTCTTTATTTAGGGCGTAGCCTTTTATCTTGACCATATGATCATTTTTTTTCCCCCCGTGTTTTTGGTTTGAATTAGACAGGAGGTAGATTACATGAGGCATTTTGATGTGTTTTTCTTGGCATTTTTTTCTTTCTCTCTCACTTGCTTAAGTTAAATGTGCTGTTACAATGTGTCCCAGGTGAAGACTCTTTGCTGTGTCTCCAGTAAGGTCACATTTCACCTCATCATGGAGCTGGTAAATATCTTGGGTTGGGATTTATGATTAGCCAGCAGGTTCAGTGACCACCAAACACAGTCATGGCATCTGGCAGAAGAGTTTCTAGAATAGCCTGTTCCCTCCAGCAGTGTGTCAGAACATTGGTTCACTGGGACATCATCCTGGTATATTGTGTTGGGAGGTTTTCGCACTGCTGCTGATTAATATTCAGTAGAGCAGGACGAAGGAGACTGGAGGTTCACATACACAATTTGGGAAGCGTGGGTGGAATACACTTTCATGTGTGTATTGAAGGATTTAACATTATGGGCACTGAAGTACTTGGAATTTCACAACTTTGATGCTTATACTTAGGACTCAGCTCCTCTTAGGTGGCGTGTAATTCTATGAATTGTTTTGTCTTCACAAAACATTTAAAACAGAGGCAGGGGATATCTTATCCATTGAAAGCCATTGACACATGGAGACAGAGACAACCAAGGCAAGCAACCATTGAGTCAGGCTATATATATATATATATATTAAAAAAAAAAAGCCTTTAAAGATAAATTGTGTCCTCTCCTACTTTGAGTTACACCATTTCCCTCCTCTATTCTGGCTCTAACAACAAACTTCTTTTATTTATTTACTTATTCATTTATTTACTTAGTTAGTTACATATAATGTATTATTTGTTTCAGGGGTACAGGTCTGTGATTCATCAGTCTTACACAATTCACAGCACTCACCATAGCACATCCCCAGTGCCCATCACCCAGCTACCCCTCCTTCCCACCCCCTTCCCCTCCAGCAACCCTCCAGTTTGTTCCCCAAGATTAAGAGTCTCTTGTGGTTTGTCTCCCTCTCTGGTTTCATCTTGTTTCACTTTTTCTCTCCCTTCTCCTATGATCCTCTGTCTTATTTCTCAAATTCATTGTATCAGTGAGATCATATGATAATTGTCTTTCTCTGATTGACTTATTTCACTTAGCCCCATACCCTCTAGTTCCATCCATGTTGTTGCAGATGGCAAGATTTCAGGTTTTTGATGGTTGCATAGTATTCCATTGCATGTATATACCACATCTTCTTTATCCATTCATCTGTTGATGGACATCTAGGCTCTTTCCATAGTTTGGCTATTGTGGACATTGTTGCTATAAACATTCGGGTGCATGTGCCCCTTTGGATCACTGCTTTACTCAGCTAATGCTCTTACCTTCTCTTTTGATGAGTACTAACTTAACACTTGCTATCTAATCTTGTCTACTTGAAGCTTTTGGTTAACTCTGATATTTGAGGTGAGCATCAGGCAGCATGTGGCACTTGGAGAGTAAGTACTCAGTGATTACTTATTGATGAATCACACATACTGTGAACAGCGTCCTTCCCGGTTTTTATATAATGAAGACACTCAATGGCCAGTGTCCTAGCTAGGTTAACCTGTCTCTCCAAATTCTGAGTATGCACACCTCTGAAAGATGAGTTGGCCATTTGATTTTGTGTTGGTTTCTGGGGGTGGGGAAGGAGACTTAGTTTTAGCATGCCTGCTGTGGGCCAGGGGATATACAATTTCGCATTAGAGTTTCCAGGACTTGTGATTTCCTGGACCACTCTAGGTATCTTAAGGATACATTTTTCTGGACTGTTTTGTCATCGCAGATGTTGACCTCCGATGATGGGAATGATGCTGGTGGTGAGTGAAGTGGCTTATTAGTAGACCTATGAGTACCCACCAATGACCGCCTGCCCATAGCCTGCTTAGACCCAGGTTTTAGGAGCACTGGAGTGAGATGGTGTTTCTGTGGCTGCTGCTGTTTTATGGTGGTCCACTTGGGTAGAATTAACTGTATCCCAGTGTGCTAAGGCGGTAGGTCCAGCAGCCATCAAAGTTCTGAATGGAGTTAGGCATTGAGGGGTCAGAGTGTTAGCTACCCTTAGGCTACACTCCTTCAGAAGGGCTCCTTGGACAGAGAGACAGAAATAGCCCATAAAAACAGCAGATGAAATCCTGTTTGCTGTCGTGCGCCTCTGACGTAGATTATTCAAATGAAGACTGTTAAACATCAAGAAACGAAACAATATTAAACGTGATTTTGATTCCTTTGCCAAGGTTAAATGCACCATGGGGAAAAATAAAATATTTTACAGATTCTATTAAAATTGATGGGTCCCAATTAGTGATTACTTACTGGAACATGAACTGTGAGAGCCAGCTATGGGAACTGAGACTTTGCATCTGCTTTTCGTCACTGAGTACTGATCACGGCATGGATGAGATACTTAGTAAACACTGATTATAGGAATCAAACTTATGCAGAGAAAAATGGCTGTTTTAAATTTACAAATCTTGACTTACATAAGGAAATTCTGGGTCAAATACACAGGTTGGAGGGGGAAAAAAACATGCGAGCATGTGACTTATTTCCCTAGGTAAGGGAGACATTTGCATGAAGGTCCCATATAAGATATGGCTACTTATAGGAAGACAAGGTGGACAGGGGGCTGTGGGAGCCAACAAGTTGGTGGGTAAATAGCCTTTTCCCACCTCTCCCTTTCTTTTCTCTCCTGTTCTGCTCCTGCTTCTTAAGGTCAACAAAATATGATGCTCTGAGGATATGTATGAGTAGCATGTGACTTTGACCTTTAACTCAAAGGACTGTTAAGTAAATAGAGGTGTTTTCAGATTGGTAACCCTGACCCTATCATGGTTGGTCTCTGCAGAGATAGGAATACTGGAATTTGGATCCTGACCTGGTCATCTGAAACCTGCTGCCTTCTGTTCTTCCTGGGTCTGACACCTCTGTGGACCTCAGTCCTCTCCCTGGAATGTGTGCTTGCTTACCTTGTTGCCCATTGGTATAGCATCACATGCTGTACTCCCCACAGACCCTCTGCCAGAGTTGTACTTGAGAATAAGCGTTCCTTTCAGTCTTGGCCCATTTTGGTCTCATCCTGTAGTTACCTAGGATCAGAGCAGAGAAGCAAGCTGAGAAGTTGGAACGTCCACAGGTGATTTATTCTTGAGGTAAGGGGGATAGTGTACATATGTAAAGGGTGTAAGGAAGTAATAGTAGGTAATAGAGTGGCTATGCTTTGGCCACCCAGTGTTGGTGGGGACATTACTTCTGCCTTGGTGTAGGAAATGGCATTCCTATTTCAATCCAGCGATAGGAAGAGGCTTGACAGAGTGGGCTGGCTTGGGAGTTCCAAAGGACAGGCATACAAAGTATCTTATAGTACTGAACCTGAACAGAAATTGGGAAGTGCCCAGATAGGTAGATGTAAATTACTAACATAGGTGTTCTGGAATAGAGCTGTATGTATGTAGTCATCCCTGAGCAGTATGCTGGGGAAGGCTCACTTCCTTTGAAAAAAGCTTAAAAAAGAAAAACTTATATAACTTTTCATTATGTCTCCCATGAAAGACTCTTCATGAACCAAAGAAATTTACCTGTCATTCTCTGAACAAAATAGAAACACAACCAACATTGTATCAAAGGCATGAATTTTTATATTTTCTAGTATGAAAAGGTGTGTGTGTTTCTGGAATATTAGAAGTTGATGAGTAATCCCCTACTGGCTGGGAGTAAACTAAAACACTGAAATGGCAGAACTAGAAGACAATTGAGATAATTATGAAGACCCAACTGCTGTCCTAATCCACTAGACATGATAATTCCGCCAGGTGGGTTGTGAATAGCCTAGGAATTTCTATTGCAACTTTCATGTCTGGGATGGTTATCGGTTAAAATGTTTTTGTTGTTGTGTTTTTTTATCTTATAGAACAATAATGCTGGCTCAGGCTTTGCTTGTGAACAATACAATAGATATGAGGATTGCTTTTATAGATCCACATTGACATCCTGCCTAGTTCTGAAGTTCTTTTTTTTTTTAAGATTTTATTTATTTATTTATTTGACAGAGAGAGAGAGAGAGAAAGAGCTCACAAGTACGCAGAGCAGCAGGCAGAGATAGAGGGGGAAGCAGGCTCCCCACTGAGCAGGGAGCTTGATTCGGGCTTGATCCCAGGACCCTAAGATCAAGACCTGAGCTGAAGGCAGAGGCCCGACCCACTGAGCCACCCAGGCACCCCTAGTTCTGAAGTTCTAACAAACATCTGGTCCCACCACCTTGTTGAGAGTGTGCTTACACTCCCAGCAGGGAGTGGGTCTTGTCCAGGTCATGGAATGAGTGGTGCCATTAGAGCACTCTGATTCTATGTCCTCTGCTTTCCCCAGCTCTGGGGCCTATTTGGTTTTGTTCTTCATCTTTCCGTTTGTTCTAAAACTTAATTCTAAGCATCATGGACTTCTAGTATTATTTATTTTCCAGCTTTATTGAGGTATAATCTCAACAAATTGAGATCTTAATAAATAATATATATTAAGTCATTATACACATAAACTCCCGAGTAAATGTTTTGTTTTGTTTTTTTAAATATTTTATTTATTTATTTGACAGAGAGAGATCACAAGTAGATGGAGAGGCAGGCAGAGAGAGAGAGGGAGGGAAGCAGGCTCCCTGCTGAGCAGAGAGCCTGATGCGGGACTCCATCCCAGGATCCTGAGATCATGACCTGAGCCGAAAGCAGCGGCTTAACCCACTGAGCCACCCAGGCGCCCCTGAGTAAATGGTTTTAATTGACATGTAACACTGTAAGTTAAATGTGTACAATGTGCTGATTTGATACACTTATATATTGCGAAAGGGGTTACGGCTGTGGTACCTCCATCACCTCACAAAATTACCGGTTCTTTATGGTGGTTAGAACATTTAAAATATGGTCTTAATACTGTATTATATGCAAAAGTTGCTAACTGTAATCACTGTTTTGTTCATTAGGTCCCTCTAACTTACACATCTTATAATGAAAGTTTGTGCCCTTAACACAAACTCTCCCTGTTTTCCCCATGCCCCAGCCCAGGGTAACCACCATTCTACCCTTTGTTTCTACGAGTTTGGCTTTTTTAGATTTCACATATAAGTGAGATCAGACACTGTTTGTCTCTGTCTTTGACTTATTTCACTCAGCCTAATGCCCTCCAGGTCTGTCCATCTTGTTGCAAATGGCAGGATTTCCTTTCTTATTGCTGAGTAACGTTCCATTGTATATTTACCATATCTTCTTTATCCATTCATGACAGACACTTATGTAGTTTCTATATCTTAGATTGTTGCAAATTTTTGTAAATAATGCTGCAATGACTGTACTCATGTACCATTAAACTCTTGCATCATTAATAAAAGCTGACTTATCTATGAAAATCACATGTTTTTACTATATTAAGTCATAGACAATATGTCTAATTACAGGTGATGTATATTTAGATCACTTGGTTAGGGCAATGTCTTCTAGGATTCTCCACAGTAAAGTTATTGTTTTTTTCTCTCTCTTTCTATACTGTTTGTTAGAAGTGAGTCACTCAGATCAGCCACAAGCAAAGGAAAGGTGAATTAAGTTCAGAATTTATGGGTATATGTTAAAATCAGTATGTTAATTAATACATATACAATGGAAGAGACTTCAGATCATTACAAAACCAATGACATAATTTGTAAGGCCAAAACAATGACAATGTGGGGCTCCATGTTCAAAATTATTAAAAAATTTCAAGATGGCAGCAGTAGAGAAGAAACCAACCGGTAGACCCTTCTGAGCATGGAAGACTGCACAACTGCTCAGATTGCAGGCCCTAAAGAATGGTCCTGAGATTATTCAATATCCTGTTGTTCCTTAACTTGCCCACTAATTATAGCATTCATTCATGGATCTTCCTGTAGAAATTATTACTGTGGTGTTTGAATAGTGACTTTCTTTTTCTCTTGTTCCTTCTATATTGATCGGAATTCCTATGTAAGGAAGTCTATGTCATATGGACTCCTGGATATTTATTTTATTCTTTGTGTTACAACCACATACTCTTACTTATTTGCTCAAGTTGTTTCAGCTTTAGACATTGAGAGCTCGTTCAGATGAGCTCCATTGTCTCTTTGAAATGCTTCCATCTGTTTTTGTTGTTGGAAATGGCTTCTTTGGTATCACAAGATGCTCCAAGTTGCTCTTATATCTTCCCTGACTCAGCCATTTCCCCAAGGATCCTTGTTTCCTTTTCACTGGAGGATGGGGTATAGAAACCAAGATCTGGGCTCTGGGCATGTCCTTGCCACTGGAGTGTCACTGCTTCTGGGCTCTCAGAGTGGGTAGAGCTTGGAAATGTATGTGTATACACTAATCCATTATACAAACTTACCTGTGCTTTTATGTTCCCCTTCTGTATTTATGAAAAGAAATATGAGCTTCTTTCCACTGTATATTTTTTCCTGTTTTGTCGAAGATTAACTGACCATAGAGTTGAGGGTCCATATCTGGGCTCTCTACTCTGTTCCACTGGTCTATGTGTCTGTTTTTATGCAAGTACCATGCAGTCTTGGTGATCACAGCTTTGTAGTAAAGCTTGAAATCAGGTAACGTGATGATGCCAGTTTTATTTTTGTTTTTCAATAAATGGTGCTGGGAAAACTGGGCAGCTATATGTAGAAGAATGAAACTTGACCATTCTTTTACACCGTACACAAAGATAAACTCAAAATGGATAAAAGACCTCAACGTGAGACAGGAATCCATCAGAATCCTAGAGGAGAACATAGGCAGTAATCTCTTTGATATCAGACACAGCAACTTCTTTCAGGATATGTCTCCAAAGGCAAAGGAAACAAAAGCCAAAATAAACTTTTGGGACTTCATCAAAATCAAAACTTCTGCACAGCAGAGGAAACAGTCAAGAAAACAAAGAGGCAACCCATGGAATGGGAGAAGATATTTGCAAATGACGGTACAGACAAAAGGTTGATATCCAGGAAGTATAAAGAACTCCTCAAACTCAACACACACAAAACAGATAATCATATCAAAAAATGGGCAGAAGATATGAACAGACACTTCTCCAAGGAAGACATACAAATGGCTATCAGACACATGAAAAAATGTTCATCATCACTAGCCATCAGGGAGATTCAAATTAAAACCACATTGAGATATCACCTTACACCCGTTAGAATGGCCAAAATTAGCAAGACAGGAAACAACATGTGTTGGAGGGGATGTGGAGAAAGGGGAACCCTCTTATACTGTTGGTGGGAATGCAAGTTGGTGCAGCCTCTTTGGAGAACAGTGTGGAGATTCCTCAAGAAATTAAAAATAGAGCTTCCCTATGACCCTGCCATTGCACTACTGGGTATTTACCCCAATGATACAGATGTAGTGAAAAGAAGGGCCATCTGTACCCCAATGTTTATAGCAGCAATGGCCATGGTCGCCAAACTGTGGAAAGAACCAAGATGCCCTTCAACGGACGAATGGATAAGGAAGATGTGGTCCATATACACTATGGAGTATTATGCCTCCATCAGAAAGGATGAATACCCAACTTTTGTAGCAACATGGACGGGACTGGAAGAGATTATGCTAAGTGAAATAAGTCAAGAAGAGAGAGTCAATTATCATATGGTTTCACTTATTTGTGGAGCATAACAAATAGTATGGAGGACATGGGGAGTTAGGAGAAGTGAGTTGAGGGAAATTGGAAGGGGAGGTGAACCATGAGAGACTATGGACTCTGAAAAACAATCTGAAGGGTTTGAAGAGGTGGGTGGGTGGGAGGTTGGGGGAACCAGGTGGTGGGTATTAGGGCATGGATTGCATAGAGCACTGGGTGTGGTACAAAAACAATGAATACTGTTATGCTGAAAAAAAAATTTAAAAAATGATTAAAAAAATAATAATAGAGAAAAAAAAAGAATCTTATCTGTGCAAAAATGCTAGATGACAATGAGAAAAACTGACAGCATTGTTCCTTTTCTTGATATTTCCAGATAGACTGTCTCTTCATGCATTTATATGTTCTTATAAAAATTTTTAAATAATAATAAAGGCAATTCCTGGAGAGACCAAAAAAAGAAAGAAAGAAAGAAATATGAGCTTCTTTGACTCCAGTCTAGCATCAAAAAATTTGCTTTAGTATTCACCTTTGAAGTACAATTCTTGTCTTTCACAGTGAGAAACTTGGGTCTTTTTAACAGCACATATTTATTTGCTTGTTCTTAGTGCATTTGTAACTGCTAATCTGTACTTCTGTGAGACTGAATTTACCAGCTAGACGTTAGTGTTTCTATCCAGCATAGTTTTTTCTTTATCACTGGCTAGTTTTTATTATCAGTGGATGCTAAACTTGGTTAAGCCTTATCTCAGTAGATGCACAAAAAGTATTTTTCTTCTGTAGTCTGTTAATATGGTGAATTACATTGATATGTGAATGTTGAGCCAGTCTTGAATTCCTGAGATAAACCCCACTTGGTTGTGTATGTTATCCTTTTTATGTGTTGCTGTACTTAGTTTTCTAATATTTGTGGGTTTTTCCCCTATGTTCATGAGGAACACTGGTCTGTAGCTTTTTCTCGTAATGCCTTTGTCAGGATTCAGCAATAATGGAATTTCTTTTTCACCCAAAGAAAGATTCCATATACATAGACTAAGAGTTCTTTTTGTTGATATAAATGAGGTAATAAAATGATAAAAAAAATACAATGAAACTACAAGTAGTCTTTTTGACTGAAGTGGAAGTGAAGATCTCTTGATCTTTATTCACCTTTCTCTGATTCCTGGTGAAATGGATGCTTTCTTCCCCACCCCCTATATGTGACTTGATACCTACAGTGTACTCCATGGCCAGTGACAGTTTCTAGCTTGCTGCTGAGGCTGTGCCAATGGTTCCAGCAAGCCTGGGCTCAATTTGCATATAATTTTGCATGCATGTTAACCAGTGGAGAGAAATGGGGAAAAAAAGTATTTGGAACAGGCACAAAGTTCAGTGAACTTTTCCCTTGAAATTATCAGCATGTTTCTATTATACACAGAACAATAGAAAAGTCCTCATTAGACTAGCAGAACTCAGGCATATTCCCACTACTTGCATTCCAGCCTCTTAACCTAGTTCATGAAATGCCCTTCTTTCATTCTTTCTTGGAGGGGAAATGGAAGGAAATTGGTTGTAGGATAATATAAACTTTGTTCTGAATTTGGAGTTTACTACTTCATTGATTTATGAAGTATAATTACTGAAATATAAACATAGTGAGCATTTGTTGAGAGGGGTTCCTTTAGTCACTATTTTTTGTGCTTTCCCCAAATGCCTCATTCCACTTGTACTTGCAAATGGGGGACATGCCACAGTCCTAAGAAAACAAAATTACTATATGAAACACAAATTTTTATGCAAATGCCATATATGATAAGGCACAGTTATTGTGGAAAAGCTTCTTAATGTCCCCACAAAGGATGTTTTTATCTTTAAAAAAAAATTTTTTTTTTTAAGATTTTATTTATTTACTTGACAGAGATCACAAGCAGGCAGAGAGGCAGAGAGAGAGAGGAGGAAGCAGGCTCCCTGCGGAGCAGAGAGCCCGATGCGGGGCTCTATCCCAGGACCCTGGGATCATGACCTGAGCCGAAGGCAGAGGCTTTAACCCACTGAGCCACCCAGGAGCACCTCTTTTTAAAATTTTTAATCTTTTTTTTTTTTGAAAGATTTTATTTTACTTATTTGACAGAGACACAGAGAAAGAGGAAACACAAGGAGGGGGAGTGGGAAAGGGAGAAGCAGGCTTCCCACTGAGCAGGGAGCCCAATGCAGGGCTTGATCCCAGGACCTGGGGATCATGACCTGAGCTGAAGGCAGACGCTTAATGACTGAGCCACCCAGGCGCCCCACAAAGGCTGTTTTTAAGTCTGTATGGAAAACCCATTTCCCAGGGTCCAGACTGGTAGAACCTATTACACAGGCAAATTCTAGGAGATCATTTCCAACATATTCTCAAATGCAGCCAGCCATTCTCCCAGGACCTCTCTTGGTCTTTTTATTTTTCTATCTTTATAATTGCTTTGTAAAATTCTTTGTTTTCACTCATATTGTGTTGACTCAGGACTAAGTGTCAAATTGTAGATGCTGTAGTTTCTTGCTGATACGACTTACCTTTGCCTCTTGGAACAGGTGAAGGTTAATTTGAGGGCAGGGAGTGGTTGGGCAAGGACACAGGAAGAGGAAATGGAGTCATTAGTGTCTTTCTAGGCCTGTTGATTGGATTCTGGAACAGATAGAAGCATCTAGTAGAACAATTTGAGAGGTGATATTGACATGTTTTTGAACATCACCACCTCTCAGAAGTCTGGAGAGAGGGAGCCATGTTGGTATTTTGTAGGAAGGGGAGAGTCACCCAAGGGTTTGGTCATTGTGAATACTTCTTAGATTTGTAAGATGGACTTTTGTAACTTGGAAATGGCCACAGACATTTTCATGGTAAATAAAATATTTTTGGTTCGTATCTTGAAGGAATACAGAGCAGTAATATATGTACATTCCAGGTTGATGTATTCCTTCCTCTTTTTGGCAATACTTGTCCTGCCTTGAATAAGCGTGGGTGCACATGTACAAAATTTTAAATGGCAAATGCATGTCCTTAAGGAGAAATTTGTCATTATTTCCTCACCAGGGAAACTGAAAGAACAAAGTTGAGAATAACCTTGAGTTTAGATCTAGTAAGTGGCATGAAATGGGAGATACAGGTTGACCCGGTCATACTGCATTAGCATTTTAACATCAAGGAAGTAATTTAACCTCCCTGTGTCTTGGTCCTCATGAATACAGTGAGGGGAGTAGGTACTTGGCCTTATAAAGTGCCTGCATCATTGGCTAGCACATAGTTAATTATCATCATCATCTCTGGAACCAGAAAGAAAATGGAGGCAGGGCTTGAAGAAGGACAAAGTCAGCCTCAGAGTTTGGGAATTGTGGTATAGTGAGGTAGGAATGTAGGACTTCAGCTTTCTCCCTGGGAACCCAGCAGAGATTTTTGATTCACATGTCGAAGGTGTAGAGAGAAAAGACACCAGAGCTAGATGTGTCCTTTTCTGGAAGGCACTGAGGAAAATTACTGGGCATTGAAATGTGTCCAGTGGTAATTCTTTCATTGTCAGAATAAAATGCCCAGGGAAGTCCAAGGTCAAAGCAGATAGTATGTACAAAAGCATATTTTGAGAACATTCTTTGTTTGCTTTAATCAGTATGATGACATTTTCATTAGGACAACTTTTCATTAGGCCACACGTTTATCTTTGTGTTTATGTACCTGTGTCATTTAGATAAACTCACATGGAATTTCATGCACAAATCTTTTTTTTTTTTTAAAGATTTTATTTATTTGACACAGAGAGAGAGAGAGAGAGAGAGGGAGAGAGAGTACATGCACAAGTGGTGAGAGGGGCAGAGAGAGAAGCAGACTCTCCCCTGAGCAGGGAGCCCAACCTGGCGCTCTATTCCAGGACCCCGGGATCATGACTGAGCCAAAGGCAGATGCTTAACTGACTGAGCCACCCAGGTGCCCCATACATGGACAAATCTTAAGAGTACACAGGGCAAATTTTTACAAAAACCTGTTTCTATCATCATCATCACCCAAATCAAGGTAGAGAACACTGTCTAGCACACTTTTGTGCCCCTTCCCAGTTGTTACCTACCACAAAGGTAAATGCTGTTTGGACTAGCATCATAGATTGGTTTTATGAAGTAAGAGATTTTAAATGAACATTTTCTTCCTAACATGTTAGTATTGAGAAGATAAAAACAGACACAAAAATGTTAGGTGAGACAAAAGAGTGAGTTCTCTGATTATATTTGCTAACAACTCCCTCCTTATACAAAGTAAATGCTTGTTCATAAGGTTAATTCATTTCTTACCACTCCTGTGAAAATACTTCTTCCATTGTGTAGATCAGGCTACAGTACCCTGATTTAGGCAAAATGGAAAGTAATTAGAAGATGGCTGGAAACCCAAACTCAAAAGGGCTCAGAAGCACAAAGTCTTGTCTCGTCACCAGTGGAATTTGGGTTTGGTGGTGGTGGTGCTGCTGGACTGTGTGGCTGATTCCCTTTGCAGTCACTTCTGTTCATGGCATGAACAATCTCTCTGACCTCTGGGTCTTCATGTCTCCCCCCAAATTTAGAATCTGAAACGGGACACGCTGAGCTGACCCTAGGACATAGGACTGCCAAAGACCAGCACAAGAAATGTCCATTTTTGTATCATGAGGTAGGGTCTCACCTGCCATAAAGACCCAAATAATGGATGATCCACTTAAAAAAAAAAAAAAAAGAAGAGAAAAGGAAGAGGTTTAGATGTCATTCAGACAAAAGAGAAACCTAGCAAAACCAAAAAGGCAACTGTCTACAATACTTCAAAGTTTACTTCCATTATTTTAAATCCTTTATTTGTGGCAAAAAGAAATTTTATGTAGAGGTCACCACACATGTAAAGTACTAGGTGTTAAGTAGCAGATTCCATTTACCTTCAGGACCGAGCACGACTATCTCAATATGCTATTCACTTGGCATGGGGGAGCTATTAACAGAACTCCTAATGCCTGTCTCCTAGGAGTAATGCCTTGAGTCTTCAAGTAAAGTTGTCTAGGTGTCATTTGTCTTGCATAGGGATCTGCTGTCATTGTAAAGAAATCATCCCATCCTGTAACTGAGTGGTGACAGGTGCTAATCACAGTTGCCTCTTGATGTGTCTGGATGGTCTCAGCTACCAGAGCCCAATAGAGGGGCAAGCAAAGCTGAGGTGCTCCCAGCTTCATTTATTACAAATCTCTTCTGATATAAACTATAGGCTTATTTTGGAATGAAGACTAATCTTTTCATTCCTTGCCATTAGACTGTGGACTCTGAGGAACTAATTGAGGGTTTTGGAGGGGAGAGGGGTGGGAGGTTGGTTGAGCCTGGTGGTGGGTATTGTGGAGGGCACGTATTGCATGGAGCACTGGGTGTGGTACATAAACAATGAATCTTCGAACACTGAAAAGAAATTTAAAAAATAATAAAAATTAAAAAAAAAGTTAAACACTATCAGGAGTAGGACTGACTTCTGTTTTTGTTCTTAATGACAAACCGGGCACCTTTGATCCCTTAATGTCCTCACCCAAACAGTTGTAGCTCTTGGCTGAGAATTGTTGGTGTCTTTGCTTTGGTGGCAAGTTTTCAGAGTTCTGTGACAATTCTGAGTATATTGGCTATGTCACTGTACAGTATTTTGAGCGCTGAGCGTATTGTTCTTGGTAGGAGTCTACATGGTTATCCAACCTGTTGTGGGCTGGATTTTGCTTGTGTTTATTTTGGTTGAACCAAGTAGGGGGACAGTAATACTTTACTGCTGGTGTAATCTGTTGGACTACTCAGCCATGGTGTCCTGTTCACCCAGGGTTGCTGGCCATTTCTCTCTGGCCCCAAAGACCACACTTCTCTGTGATGGTGCTCATGGGCCTGCATTTGTTTCAGTTTGCTTTGTTATGGAAACACCATTGCTCTCCCAACTGGCCAACCCCAGCAGTTGCAGGTTCTTGGTTATATTCTTGAAACTCCTCCAGAGTGCATGTTTTTCAGCTCCCCAAAAGTCACATCATGGCTTCATTATGAACATGATTTGAAGGACTGTTTGATGGCTTCAGAGAAAATATGTTTCAGCTAAGTTAATTCAGATTAAAATAGTAAATGTTTCTTAATATTAGGGGAAACACGTGAATTCTAATTGTGAGTAATTCTAAAGCTGATGTTGAGGATATAAGGCTTATTACTGAAAGATACTCCATACTTCCTGTGCTCAGAATTTCTAAATATTTCCCACTATAAAAAGCACACTGCTGCTGTTATGAGTAACCTGTTTGTATCCTTTAAATATATTCTTTATTCGAACAGCCAGTGAATCTAGAGCATTTATTGAGACAGTGGTTGCAGAATGAAGTGCAAGAAAAAAAAAAACCAACAACAACCAATAAATCCACGAAAAATTGACCCAAGGAGAGGTAAATGAACATAATCGGACTGCATGTTTTCATAGTTTGTAGTTCTGGTCAATTTTGGAAATGCAGGCTGATATGCATATTACTGTGACAAATTATTTGATGTACTTGGTTTGTCCCCATCCTAGACCCCAGCTGAAGGTGTTTTTTTATTTCTTTTTTGTTTTCTTTTAGGATGAGAAGCCCTACTTGCTTTATTTAATCCTGTCATAATTAACGTACAGTGTTACATTAGTTTCAGGTGTACAATGTAGTGATTTCATGGTTCTCTATATTACTCAGTGCTCAGCATGACAAGTGCCCTCCTTAATCCCCATCACCTATTTCACCCATTCCCCCACCCACTTCCCCGTTGGTAACCACCAGTTTGTTCTCTATACTCAAGAGTCTGCTTTTTGTCTTTTTTCTGTGTTCATTTGTTTTGCTTCTTAAATTTCACATATGAGTAAGATCATATGGTATTTTTCCTCTGACTCACTTAATTCACTTAGCATTATAACCTCCAGGTCCACACATATCGTTGCAAATGACAAGATTTCATTCTTTTTTTTTTTTTTTTCAAGTTTCAGATTGTTATTGATCAGTGCAAGCCCCAACACAATATACCACCATGATTTTGTGCATTTCACTGGATAAGCGGAATACTGTGCGGATGTCTTCTTGAGACCTTCATTCTAAGCAGCTTTGGAGTGAAACATTTCATTTAGAAGTCTGGACCTTCTTTCTTCAGTTTGCTGTAATCCCCGTTCACTGAGTAGGACTTGTATTGATCGTTGGGACCTAGTTTGTTCCAGGGTTCTGGGTTATTCTCTTTACCCCAGCTAACATCTGGATTGGACAAAGCCAGGCACAAGACATACAGTGCAGCTCCAGGACCTCCAATGAATATGGTCCAATGAGTATGTAGAACGGGATCAAGCTTGGGTGCTTTGTGGCCTGACCCAAGATTGGCTTAACGTGGTTGTGGTAGAGGCCTCAGATCCAGAAGGAGAAAAGATCGAATTTGCAAGGCCCACCACTAAGTAGTCCCTATACTAGGAATCCATTTCATTCCCTTTTATGGTCGAGTAAAGTTCTCTTGTACATATACACCACATCTTTGTTATCCATTCATCTATGGATGGACACTTGGGTTGCTTCCATATTTTGGCTATTGTAAATAATGCGGCAATAAACCTAGGGGTGTATATATCTTTTTGAGTTAGTGTTTTTGTATTCTTTGTGTTGATACCCTGTAGTGTGATTATTGGATCGTATGGTAATTCTTTTTAATTTTTTGAAGAAGCTGCATGCTGTCCTCCACTGTGGCTGTCCCAGTTTGCTTTCCTACAAATAGTGCATGAGGGTTCTTTTTTTTCCCTGCATCCCTGCCCACACTTGCTCTTCCTTGTGTTTTTTGATTTTAGTCTTTTTGACAGGTGTGAGGGGATATCTCATTGTAGTTTTGATTTGCATTTCCCTGATTATTAGTGGTGTTGAGCATCTTTTCAGCCTTAGGTGTTTTGCCCCTCCTTTTCTCCTTTCTTGGTCACGTGACAGATTTTCTGGCAATCTGCCCTGTTAAGCTGCTTATGTCGTTTGGATTGTCAGACTTCCTTATTTCCCTGTTGTCTTTAATCTTGTCCTCTTCACATTGTGGTTAATTTCCCTACTCTCTTTCCTGTAGCTGCCTTTCTGGGTTTCTGCCTTTCCCCTTCTGGGAAATCTCTTTATTAGAATATCAACCTGGTATTTGAGAAAACTGAAATGATGACAGTAACTTAGGTCATGTACAATATAACCACAACACTGAAAAGTAGAAAGTGGTCATGGTCATGTTTTTATTCATCACTGAATATTTATTCATTGCTACTTTCGGTAACGAAAGTACAGGTTTGAGTGCCAACTGAAGGTCAGGTGTTACCCGAGTATTGGAAATTCAAAAAGAAGAGCGCTTTTAGCTTTCTGGGCGTGAGATATGGTAGAAGAAGGGTAATCTATAATCATCATGTGTCAGCATGTGAAAGAATGCTACTCATAAGTTTCCTGTCATATTAATTAGAGCAGCAAAGAACTATTGTTATGGGTTGTGGAAATGATGCTCTTATATCGGAAATAGTGTTAATTAAAATGGAATTTTTCTTTATGCTAGTTAGGAAGAGTTTAGCTCTCCTCAAGCTATATTCCAATATGCAGAAGAAATAGAGTTTATTCACTTAAATTCTAAGGAAGCTGTGTTCTCCTGCCTCCCTGTCCCCTGGGCAGTAGGAGAACACAAAATGGGTCTCCTCCAGTATATATGGTCTGATGCAATGATATGAATAGTTCCTTTAGGTTTGTACACCCCCTTATTTAGATAAAATTCTCAATTACTCAGATATGTGGCTTTCTCTGTTCCTATCTGGGATGCTTTCTGCATGTATGGGGAAGGGAGTGGGGGTTGGGTGTCCCCTGCCTTCATGACAATTCTCAATGAACTTTTCCATCTTTGGGTGTCTGGCTGGTATGTAAACCCATGAAGGTTGTGATTTGGTCTCTCCGAGCTATGTCAAGCCTCCCTTGTGATCCTCCACTGACCTAGACCCCACCTTGCAGCTCTTGCTGATACTCTTCTGGACCTCTCCGGATCTGTCACCTCCTCCATCCAGTGTATGGCCTATGACATTACCCTGGTAATCTCTGCTGTGGATTATCTTTTTTTCTAGCCAGGCCTGTTGCCTCTCAGCTCATTTCTGTTTACATCCTCCTTAGGAGTGCACAGGAACTTCTGGTCCCATCCACACCATATCAGAACTCAAACTGGCTATACTGTAGGTCAAATGTGATTTACACTCTTGGGGTGTCCCGTAATTTATCTGACACCCTTTTCCTGTGCTAGTACCAAAATTCAGAAGAGAGATGAGAGCTCAAATATTTCACCTCCCACCTCCCACCTCCACCTCCCAGAGCAGGTGAATTTTAGGCTTTCTGCTCTCATTGGTTCTTTTTGTTCTAGGGTAGCAAGAGCCACCCCTAGCCTTAATAAGAAGCAGCTTTGTCTTTCATAGAAGACAACACAATCTGAATTTTTCAAGTTTTATTCTTGATAAAGCTGACTTTTCCAGCCCATTGCCCTAATGTAAAATCATGTTTTCAATGTCAGAAGCAAATAGTTCTCTTTTGTTTTTTTGCTGTAATAGTGCTAAATGTCCTCTCTCCTCAGTATAACGTTCCAGAGCTCCAAGGCTTCAGGCTGACATGAGAAATGTGATAGGCTTAAATTAAGTGTGTGTGTGTGTGTGTGTGTGTGTGTGTGTGTGTCTATGTGTGTATTGAAGGTGGTGGAGGAATCCCTACTTTTCAAGGTGTTACCCTTGTTATACTAGGTATCAGTCACAAGTAACTTCCTTTGTAAGTTGGAAAACATAAGTATCACATCCATAGTGGGTACATGTTCCTAGAAAGAAAGTCCTGTGTTGTATGTTTATAATGAAAACCTCAGTAACAATGGAAATTATATTCTTATGTAGGAACAAAATATTAACTGGGGATTATATTCCTTAGTACTAGATGTGACTCATTGCCAGGTGTCATTGAAGGAAAGCCACAGACTACCAGGCGGTAGGGACGAGGCACCGGCAGAAGAATGGACAGATGTAGGTGCTCATATTAATCCTGTCTGTTGGACCATATGCCTCAGGGGCAGATGGGTTCAACTAAGACTGTGTTGTTGTAAAAGACAAATGATTTAATGTGCATTAAGTTATTTTGAATCTGGCATTTGCCTTAAATATTAAGTGATATTGAAAATGATGCAAATATTTTTTTGTCCCTTTTGATTATGGAGATCCTTTAATAATGGTGATATTTTACAGGTATGAGTAAATGACCACATGAGTAGACATGACAGGTGGTTCTTAGAGGCAGCACATCTTTCTTTTCGATGGATTTAATCAATGATGAGAGCTTGCAAAACTAGGGTGGTTCAAATAGGATAGAGCAAGTGATGCATTGGAAAAGGGGGGATGGGAGAACTTCAAGAAGTGAGGGATCATAAGAGTTAGCAGAGAGGTCGCATAACATGGCATTTGGCTGTTAAGATGTCGGGGGCGGGGCTTTTATCTAGGAGTTGGAGGTGTGGTAGGATGTTGACGGGATAGTAGTGACTAAGAAAGGGTGATGGGGATGGCAGACCTTGATGATCACAGGAAGGAGTGAGGGGATACAAGATGAAGGAAGAAGTTGACTCTGAAATGGTATTGGAGTTGAACATGTTGATAATCTCTTTAAGGTGCCAGTTGAAATGCAAGAGGAAGAGGGCAAATAATGGGTGGGATGGTAAAACCTGATGAGCTGGGAGTGAATGCATAGGTGGACTTCGAAGAGTGCTGTCCTCCTCTGAGACCTGGAAGTGCATTAGGGTCACAGGTTGGACCAAGGTTCTGGGTCCAAATCTGCCAACCCCATTCTTCGTTCTTCCTTCTGACCAACTTCTTTCAAATGGCACATACTTATCTCAAAGTGGACACTAGAGAAAATGAAAGTGCCACCTATGCCAGAATTAAGCAAACATATACTTTGTCACTTTGCTGACTGTCTTAGGATTTGAAGAACATTTGGGGGAATTTGAAAGAGCCATGCCTTTGAAAATAGCAGCTTTATACAAAATGTGGTAGCTCTCCAATTCCCCCAAAATAGGAGGCTTGAGCTCATAATAATCATTTGCTTTAAAAGAGACATTAGAATATTTCTTTACTTAATTTCTCACTAAGGTCTTTTTTTGAGAACCTGGAGAGTAGGAAACTGCTGAGTCTGGACTTCTTTGATTTTTCTTTCTCTCTTGGGCTGTAAAGGGCAAGGAACACAGGGGCTGTTCCTCACAGTGTGCAAGGGAACATGGGGGCTCTGGAGTGTGAATGAGATGCAGTCCCTTGCCTCAGTGTCTGTGAAGAGTCTATATAATACGAACTTCAGGGCTTTGTGGATACCCATTGGCCAAAGCCTTCCTTCTCCAACCCTCCACTTGTATCGACCTACAGAGTCACTGCTTACGCCAGCCTGTCTTGTACAGAGAGGGACAAATCTAAAGTGTTCAAAGTGCCGGTGGGTTTGGCCTGTTGGTCAATGACTTTAGGTTTATTTCCCTCCAGAAGCTACCTCTTCGTGAGTGCTGTGGGGGCCTTTGTGTAAAATGAGCCTGAATTTGGCTTATCTGGCTAGTTTTCACTTGGCTTTTATTTTTGAAATGACCATTATTATTTTTATTTTTTCTAAAGATTTTATTAATTTATTTGACAGAGATCACAAGTAGGCAGAGAGGCAGGCAGAGAGAGAGGAAGGGAAGCAGGTTCCCTGCTGAGCAGAGAGCCCAATGTGGGGCTCGATCCCAGGACCCTGGGATCATGACCTGAGCAGAAGGCAGAGGCTTTAACCCACTGAGCCACCCAGGTGCCCCTGAAATGCCCATTTTAAAGGCTTTAATTATTTACATTTATTAGTGGTGTCTTTTTTTGTTTTTGTTTTTAAACCAGGGAGCTAGCAGTTAATCCTATGCCTTTTGCTTGGAAACCGTTGAGGAATCTTGGTCCCATCTGTTCGTATACGCCTTGTCTGAGATGTCTTGGTGTAAAAGGCTTAGGAACAATTCCATCATGCCTCCCCTGCCGGCTCCACCCTAACCTGGAAAATTTTCTGCAGACCTAGACACATAGTCAGTGTTTAATGGTCCCATCTGAAAGCCTGTCAGCTGTGGACTCTTGAAGCTTGTCACTTCTAGTTGAGAAATAATTAAGCAGTAGCCTACAGATCTGTCCGGCATATGTGGACTCAGAGATAGAAAAGCTTGCTTCTCTGCTGGACTGTTCCTTAGACTAAGCAGAAAGATTCATTGTGAATGTATAACAAAAGCTTTTCAGAAAGGAGAGAGGGCGAGAGATAATTAATATTCTTGAACATCCACTCCATACCAGACACTGTGCTCAGTGTTTTGTAAACCTTTTATCTAATTCCCATGACTTGCCCAGTGTGCTAAGTATGGTTTTTTTTACTCTCAAAGGCTCAGAGAGATTATAAATGGTGTGTCCAAAGTTGCACAGCTATTAAATGGATTCCCTGAGACCGTCAGACTGGAATGACTCCATAAGTGTGGGGAAGGGATGAAAACAACACAGGGCCCCAGCTCTCTTGACCTGCAGCCCAGGCAAATTTCCATGTTACCATTTTGTCTCTCACCTCACCTTATATTTTTCAGAACGTACAATGCTTTATTTTTTTTAGGAAGACCCACTTTGAGTAGGACATGAAAATAATGGATGTGAATTTTCTTGCTCTCATTTATTATTGGACATTCGGTTACTAAGTTAAACCTGACAGTGCTAGTCCTGACAAGTTCAATTCCCAGAAAAGCCCTGACAAGCAACAGACAGGTATTTTATGGTCCATCCCTGTTCAGAGACCATGAACACGATGGTTAATGTGTGTATGTGTGTACATATATATATGTTTATATATAACAGGACTAACTGAATTCTAAAGTAGCTGTTCTTTGGTGGTCCAGTTTAATGAACAGATTAGGATGATCTCCCTTGTTTAATGGAGACAGCCCTTTTAAGGACTTAAAATTAATTTAATCTTCTAATTAGCCAAAACATTCTCTTTCAACAACATTAGTTTGCTAGTCTCTGTTTTTCATATATTAGAAGATAGGTTTCTTTTTTTCCTTTTTTAAAAAAAGATTTATTAATTTATTTGAGAGAGAGGAACATCACATGAGCAGGGGGGGAGGGGCAAGCTGAACCCCCACCCCCCACCGGGCCACACACACACCAGGCAGGGAGCCTTATGTGGGGCTAGCTCCCAGGAGCCCGGGATCATGACCCAAGCCGAAGGCAGATGCTCAACCTACTGAGCCACCCAGGCGCCCGATATATTTTACTCCATAGTTTAAGAAGGTTTTGCTTTTATTTTAGAAGTGTTCAGAGAAGAGATTAATGTAATTGTTGTCCTGTAATAATTTCTGTACCTGTCCTAGGCCACTTTACTCCCTTATCTTCTCTACAGATAAAAAGAATAGGTCAAAGGAATAGGTATCACTCTCTCATATTGAGAGTAAGAATTATTTCTTAAGAAAAAGAAGTCTCTATAAAAACTGGTTTTCGTATCTCTGTTCTAATTAAATTCTTTTAAGCTCATGATAAGCATCAGTTAAGGCTTATTTGTATGCTCTTCTAAAGGTGTGTTGGGGGGGGAGAGACCAAACAAAACAGAAAACCAGCTCCCTCACTAAGCTCTAGAGAAACTTCCTTGTTTCCAAATCCGTTTAGGAGGATAAGCCATTCTAAATCTCTTCAGACCCCTCTCAGAAGCACTTTTGTACTATCCAGAGGTGCGGAGGGCATTTTAAGCCCTAAATTGAGCAAACCAAACTGGCCTGGTGACTTCTCAGTCATGCCTTAATCTGTCTAGAAGTGGTGCTGGCATGGGCATAAGGGTTACAGGTGCTGGGTCACAACCACATCTTGGCTCTCTGGAGTGGATTTCCCAGTGTGCATTTGGTTGCCTCCTGAAAGTATCATTCTAGAAAATTGTGCCTGCTGTCCTCTCTTGCTTTTAAGCACCTTCTCTTCCACTCTGGAATCCCTTGTGTAGTCTCTTGTGAGTGGACCACAGAGGTGCCCTTGCCAGGGTCCTCAGGGATATTATAGACAGGCCTGAGTGTCTTGAACAGTATTTAATCTCCTCACTCCTATGAAAAATTCTCATTTCTGTGTCCCACTTCTTTCAGAATTCCATGCCTATGAAGTGATAATTATGAAAATACCTAATAAAATAATTAAAATTAATAATTAAAAATTTTGAAGAAACATAGGTGCGTTTTGGAAAAAGAATCACCCAGAACAGAATACAATCAGGACACCTTTCAGTTCCAAATGGGTTTTTGTTTTTGTTTTTTTTGCAAGTTTGTTAAGGATTAATGTTTTTATGGTAAAATCCATCCTTCTTAATATATAGTTCTTAGTTTTGACAAATGCATTCAGTCCTATGACTAGTGCCACAATCCAGTTATAGAACATTTTTATCACCCCCCAAATTCTCTGTGCTGCCCCTGGGTTGTAGCCCATATCTCTCCTGATCGCAGGCTCTGGCAGCGTTGATCTGCCCTCCTCCCTCTATTTTTACCTGTCGCAGCGTGTCCTGTAGACGGAATCCTAAATCATCTAGCCCTTCGAGCCTGGCTGTTGGCGTTCGGCACAATGCATGGGAGAGTCATCCATTTGTTGTGTGTCTCAGTTGTTCATTGCTTTATATTGTGAACAGCGTTCCGCCATGTGGAGATGCTACAGGCCATTTATTCTCTGACCAATGGATATTTGAGGTATTGCCACTTTTCGGTGATTAAGAGTACAGCTGTATAACCATTTGTACAGTTTTTGGGTGACTGTAAGTTCACAACGATATCTACATAAATAACTAGGAGTGGGATAGCTGTATGACAAGTTTATCAAAGGGTGATTGTTACATTTACTTGAAGTTTTATGATTTTTCTCTTAATCATAAATAGGATGTTGTAGGGTCACTGTAGAAATCTTGAAGAATATAGAAGTGACCAAGAAGGTTAAAACAACAGCAACAGTAATAACAACACCACCCTGATTTCCTGTATCATTCATTTTATTCTGGGTATATACATTACTTGAGCAAAAATGTTTATTTACCTATTTTGTGACCTATTTTCCCTTCACAAATGTTTTTCTGTATCATTAAATATTATCATAATTTTGAATGACTTCGCAAATACCCAAGGAGTAAACTTGATGATAGGAGTATCAGAAATCCTGGCACACCAGTACAAGAGAGGTTTTGGCACAGAAGAACATAGAATCCCTCGGGTATAGCTCTTTGCACATAGCTCATCCTATTCTCACAGCCCTGTATTACATGAATTCTTTTTAGGAACACTGAGTATGACCAATCGCCTCTCTGTGGATATGACCTTTAAGTTTAAGGCTTATGGGTGTGAATAGAATTTTGGTCCACCACATTTAATTTTTTCTCTTGGGTGAATTCAACAACTGTTAGCAATAATTGAAATGGTGACTGTAAGAATATTGTTCACTTTCATAAAGGAATTTGCACTTTCTTTCTTTCTTTCTTTCTTTCTTTCTTTCTTTCTTTCTTTTTTTAAAGATTTTATTTATTTACTTAACAGAGAGAGAGAGAACGAGAGCAGGAATACAAGCAGGGGGAGTGGGAGAGGAAGAAGCAGGCTTCCCACAGAGCAGGGAGTCCGATGCAGGGCTCCATCCCAGGACTCTGGGATCATGACCTGAGTCAAAGGCAGACGCTTAAAGACTGAGCCACCCAGGCGCCCCTGAATTTGCACTCTATTTAAGTGAAATTAAAGTTAGAGACTATCATAGGTTAAATAACCAGCTAATAACTACAGATTTTTATTGTCTTTTTAAAAAATGCTACCTCCAGGGCATCTGGGTGGTTCAGTCAATTAAGGCTTCTGTCGTCATCTTAGGGTCATGTGATGGAGCCCTGGCTTGGGCTCTACACTCAGCGTGGAGCCTGGGTGGGATTCTCTCTCTCCCTCTGCCCTCCTTCTGTGTGCTTGCTTTCTCTCTCTCAGAATCAATAAAATCTTTAAAAAAATGCCATCTCCATACTGATTGAAGTAAGGTCTCTGTACTGAGATATTCCATGAGTTTGCTTTTTTTTTGCGGATATTTTGGAAAACTTAGGGATGTTCTTGGTGGGGAGAAGTGCATTCATTCGCAGGCCTGGCTCACAGACCCCGGGCCTGTTATGTTCTCTTAAGAGTAGCTAACAACATTTGGTTGGATAATGAAGAAGAGTGTGAAAAGGAGTTGAGAAGAGTTTAAAGACTTGGCTTCTATTTTGGGTGTCTGGCAACCCTTTTTGCTGCCAGGCCTCAACTTCAAGATGTATATTTCTTAATTTAAAAAAATCATTAAAAATAAAAAGCGTCCCAGAGTCTTCTTGTTAACCTAGTAATCAAAGTGACAGACTTGGGCAATGTGAGTTATTCCCCATACTGGGCCATGACCATGTTTGGTTGCAAAGACCAAATCCTTCCTGGTTGAAACCAGGGGAGAAAGTGTGTGTGTGTGTGTGTGTGTGTGTGTGTGTGTGTACCTCTCCAGAGATTGGAAAACTCACTGTCAGAGGAGAGGAGCGCGTGATTCAGTCTTGAGGATGAAAAGGAAGTCCTTTGAAGCTTCTGAGCTCTGAGCTTCCCGTCTCTTCAATGGCTAACAAGCTCATGGACAGAATTCCATTTAAATAGATACTAGTTCATTGTCTTAATTCTGGACATTGTCTCTTAGAACCTATGGTATGCTATGGTAGTAACAAAAACAATTTCTTCTCAGAGAGCTGATTGACAGCTTAGCTTTACTTTTATTTTTGTTAGGGAAGCCTTGGGGGGAAAAAGCGAGTACATGCTTCCAGTTAATTGGGAAGTAAGGAGTTGACTAGTAGGCAAATTGGTTTGTTCCTGGAGTACGTCAACACAGTATGTGATAAATTTACTAAGCACAGTGCAAGCTGCTAGGAATAAGGCGTGCGAGAATTCTGCGCTGAGCGTTGTTTCAAGGCAGCTTTTGTATTTGGCGGCTTTATCTATTTCCTAAAGAAAGGAGAGTATGACAGGTTTTCCTGAATTTGTATTTTGGTATCTTTTAAACAAACCAGGCATTTTTGAGTACTCAATGTTATCACTAACCTTTTAAAGCTGTCCCGTGTTCCTGCCGCCCAAGTGTTGTTTCCCCTCCGTTTTGAGTGATTTTAATCTAAACATATTAAGGTTCAGTCCATTCATCCTGCATAGAGATGGAAAGTGGGGTCTGAAAAGAATAGCAGAGCTCTTATACAAGGAGGTCTGTGTCTGCACTCAAAAATGAAAGTGTGTGTAAACCAGTCTTGTCATGGGTTTTAGAACTGTTCTGAATGACATTTGACATTTAGAGATTGGAAACATTTCAACATTCATTGCTTCACATTTAGTCTTTGCAAATGTTTCTTTATATGTTCTATGTCAAACATTATTCTGTCATCATGACCGAGCTCATTTAGTTATCCATGTTAATTGATATAATTAGAGCAGGAAGAATTCAGATGAGACATGAGGAAGAACTTCCTGAAAAGCTAAGACTGGGGATACTAAGAAAATAGGGAAATCTCTTCTTGGAAACATAAAGCAAAATTTAAAGTGCTTTTTGTGGGTCAGTTTGACTATCTCTGTGCTGAGAACTCGGGGGTGGGGAGCGTGCATGAAATGATCTTTTGTGACCATGTCCACTTTGTGCTTTTGTGGTGCTCTGAATATCAGCAAAAGCGGAGACTGTTAATCTCATGAAACAAAGTGAGGGTTGCCAGGAGAAGGGGGGTAGGGAGAGGGTGGTTGGGTTATGGACATTGGGGAGGGTATGTGCTATGGTGAGTGCTGTGAAATGTGTAAACCTGATGATTCACAGACCTGTACCCATAAAACAAACAGTACAATATTTGTTAATTTAAAGAAAATGCCCCACGTGTTCAATGCAAGTTGGAACCAATTTTGTCATAGAATCTTGTGTGTAGAAATTCTCTCTGACAACAGGAACAGATGTCATCTGCTTTATTATCACGGTGGAGAGAAAACTCTTCACCCCATCATGAAGAGAGTCTGTATTTAGACAGTTGTAATTATTACAACTTTATTATTACAAATTTCTAATTGTCTAAAAATCTGTCTCCAATAATTCTCTCTATTGGTTTTAGCTTTGCCCCTGAGACATTGTGAAGAAACTCTGCTCTTTCTTGTATAAAATTCTTCAGAAGTTTGAGAACAGCTTTTTGTGTCTGTCCACTGAGTGTTCTCTTTGCCAGAGTAAACTCCCAATTTCAACAGCCTTTCTTGACTGGATGTGGGTTTGAGAGTTGTTCTCACCTGGGAGGCTCTAATTAAACAGGAAACCCCTGGCGAGGCTTGACTTCAAGCGGACAATGGAACGATTTTCTTTCTCTTCTGGACACTGTCCTGCAAACTCAGGTAGTCTTCGCTTGTTACAGGCAGCTGTGTCACCTGTCGAATGCCCTAGGGTCACTGCCTTATGAAATCTCGAGATCCTTTCCACATCAGTGGTGTTCATCTGGTGTTCTTCCATCCTCTGTTGTGCTGCTAAGCTTTCTTAAAGTACAGTACTTTCATTCGTAGTTGGGAAATCCATCTTGTTAGTGTTGGCCCTGTTTGTTTCAAGTCTTGATTTGTAATAACTGATCCAACTTTGCTCCTGCCATTTGTGCATTTGACAAGGACATCTATGTCTCCGTTGGTAAGCAGGTACAACAAATGTCTTTTGGCAAGACATCTCATTCTTAATTTTTTGTTTTATCAAAATGTAGTAAGGAAATGGTTGGGCTAGTGGCTCACGGAATCATGGGTCACAATTAGTGGCTTCCTTTTGGTGCCTCCACAGCTCTTGAATCAACTCCTTAGCTCTACAAGTTGAAAATTCAATTTTTCTTTAAATTCAGGTGTGATAGTTATGTCTATTATTGAAAACTTTAGAAAACGGTTTTCAGTGATAACATGTTGGTAATAGAACAGTGTGGAAAATAATAGAACAAAGCCCTCTTTGGTGCTATCACATAGAGTTAGGACAAGGTGAAAGGTTACTACTTTCTCCTTTTATTCTGAATGCTAAAGAATACTCTTAGCTACAGAGAATTAGTGCACACCTAGAAGGGATCCTGTGGTACTGAATGTTCTAGCTGAGGAGAGGGATCCTGTTGGGAATCCTGATGAGATCCACGAGTGACTGCCAAAGCAACTCTGGGTTAAGCGTGTTCTGTAAATCATGTTTGCTGTCACTGCTCTTTCCATCATTTATCTAGTGTTAGGAACAGTTGTGATGGAGGACGGTTGGCCAAAGGTGTGTAATGATGTGGCTTGATCATCATTTTCAACTCAGTTCACCAATTCTTGCTTGTGTTAAGTTTTTTGTTTTTCTATTTCTGAAGCACAGAATTCTGTGGTTTGATTAGCCTGATCTTGGGAAGGGACACTGTTCGCTCTTACATGCTCTGGGAATCTTGTGCCAGAGCCTGTGGCAGAGACTGAGCCAAGAACCACATGTCCCTTCCTTGTCTGGGGCACACAGCTGTACAGTGGAGTGGGAGCTGCAGAGACCAGTGCCTGCTCAGGCCTGGACAGGTGTGCTTGTCCATCATCTTTTCTCCTGGCTGGAACAGAGAGGCTAACTTGGGACCCAAGTGTTGTAGGTGGTGGAGCCACACGGTGGCAGGAATCTGGGTCCTTGGAAGACTATTAAGAAGCAACATCTGCCTGGGGCTCTTATGTGAGCAAGAAATGAGCCTTTACTCGGTTACTCCAGCCAGCTTTCAGGTCTCTGTTTTGGTAACCAGGTGACTTTCCGACCTAGCCTGTCACTGAACTGAGGGCAGTGGAGCAGCTCCCTTCATTTCATTCCTGTGTTTGGGGGACAAAGCCCCCACCCCCGTTTTTAAGAGTTTATTTATTTGACAGAGACAGAGAGGGGGGAACGCAAACAGGGGGAGTGAGAGAGGAAGGAGCAGGCTCCCTGTTGAGCAGAAAGCCTGGCATGGGGCTCAATCCCAGGATCCTGGCATCAAGACATGAGCCAAAGGCAGATGCTTTAATGACTGAGCCACCCAGGTGCCCGCCCTCAGTGTTTTTTGCCAACAGATTTGCCTTCTTTGCTGACCTAGCCTTTTTTTGGTGTCCTTCTCATTCACTCCATTCTCATTGCTTTTTCTTCCTTATTTAAAAAACAAAATGAGGGGCACCTGGGTGGCTCAGTGGGTTAAAGCCTCTGTTTTCTGCTTGGGTCGTGATCCCGGGGTCCTAGGATAGAGCCCTCCATAGTGCTCTCTGCTCGCCGGGGAGCCTGCTTCCTGTCTCTCTCTCTGCCTGCTTCTCTGCCTATTTGTGATCTCTGTCTGTCAAATAAGTAAATAAAAATCTTTAAAAAAATTTTTAAAAACAAAACAAAAACCACAAAAAAACTTGCAGATCTCGAAATTCAGCTCTCAGCTTCTTGTCCTGCCTTTCCAAGGTTTCTTTGCCCAATCTGAAGTAACTCCTTGGACACTTGGCATTATTCTATTTTAAATTCTCGGTATAACATCATTGTTTGATATATATATTTTTTAATTATGTCTTCCCAGAGGACTCAAAACCATGAGAGCAGGGATTTGCTCAGTTTGCTGCTCCATCCCTTATTCCTCATACAGTGTGTGGAATGTACTCAACCAGGGCTTGATAAATGCTTGATGAGTGAAGTAGGAATCTATATCTCACTTGGGACATGAAAAAAGTGGTATATTAAAGATCATAGAGGAAACACACAATGAAAAGTGATTCTTCCGGTTTGCAAAAATATTCTTTGCTTTTCATTTGACCTTTTAAATTTGAGTTAACTTTTTGAGTCCTTTCTGCCTGTGAGATAATGTCTCGGTCCCCCAGAACCTGGGTTCTGACAGATAGCTGAGGACTTTGGGGAAGAAATCATTCATAAACACTGGGCCTTATTACAAAGTAGATGTACTTTACAAATGAGAAAGAAGACTCACACTTTCTGAGTTCTTAAAGTGTCACGCACAGCGCCTATTACCTGCTTGAACCCTCACTGACATGTAAAGAAGGAGTTATCTTCTGTTAATCCCATTTAACAGATGAGGAGAGGAGTTGCAACACAGACAAGTTAGGCTACTTGTTTAACGGTACACAGTGATCAGTGAAAGAGGTGGGAAGGGGATCCAAGTCTACCTGACTCCAGGTGTGAAATGCTGGGAGTCTGAATTCACGGTCTTCAGAAAGAGGAGCAAAACATGCTTCTAGGCAATTGCTACTAGAATTTGTATATAGAAGAGAAAGGAGACTCTAGTGTCTCTGACGATGTTCCACAGAGGTGCAGATAGGGTAGTGATGTAGCACAGAACATAGGTAACATTTCTTAGCGCTCTCATTGCCTGTTGCTTGTACCACTTCTTCTTCTTCTTTTTTTTTTTCCTTAAGATTTTATTTATTTATTTGACACAGAGAGAGAGCACAAGTAGGCAGAGCAGCAGGAAGAGGGAGAAGGGTAAGCAGGCTCCCCGCTGAGCAGGGAGCCTGACTCGGGGCTTGATCTCAGGACCCTGGGATTATGACCTGACCTGAAGGCAGACACTTAACTGACAGAGCCACCCAGGTGCCCCTTGTACCACTTCTAATTCTAGAAAAATCACATGCACAACTGAGATAGATGAATATCCTAGGAAGTGAGCGTCTCTAAACCCTCTAACAGACCATAGTAGCATCCAGGTCCTGAAAAACGCTATCACTGATAGATACCATGCCAGATTCTGGTAGAGTGAACTGTCCTGGAGTTCATCATGTGGGTGTTCAGGACATCTGGGGGCTGGCCCGGGAAGGCAGCACACCCATGTGCCATGAAGCTGGCAGCAAAATGAATGAAATGCTGTTGGACAGGTTCCTGGTGCTGGGGACTGCCTGCTGTTCCAGTGGCTTTCCTTGCACACAGAGGACTCACTCAGAGGGGAGGTGTCCAGCCCCAAGGTTTAGTTTTCTCTCCTGAGTAGCCAGTTAGTATTTGAGGTGGGAGAGGTGGGCTGTTGAGGATTTCTGGTGTCTGGGGTCCCCTTCCCCTTCTCCCCTGGCTCCTGGGGTTTCCTCCTTTCATTGAGCAGCTGCCTGGGGCCCTCAGCACCATCTTCTAGTAGTTTCTATCAAGGACCTGGGTGGCGGATTGGGGGGCTGGTACACACCCCCAGCATTGCTCACCAAATTATGTGTTTGTGCACATGCACTTTTATCTTTGGAGAGGGACTACGTTTTTATGGCATTTTCAATGGTAGCTGTGACCCCAGAGCTCCCAGGCCAGTGGGACCATGGCACCATGCAGAATTGGCGTGCCCAAGAAGGGGGGTTAGCACATGGCCCCCAGACACCAGGTCCAGCCAGCCCCCAGTTGCTTTAACAAGTAGTTTCACCAAAACCTCACTGAGCCAGGAGACTGCTGTTACCGGAGGGGAGCGTTCAGTGACCTACGTGCTGTCTGTACTTCCCTGGCTCCCCAGGCAGAGGCGGCCTACAAAGTATACTCAGGGGTCCTCTCGTGTGGCTGTTCGCAAGGCCCCCCACAGCTGAGACCCAAAACACCAGCATCTGGTTTCTGCTGTCACAGCAGCCTGTCCCTCCACACATGGGCTGGAGGCTGCATCCATCTGCCTCCCTGGGTCCCTTAGAGACTGCATCCCCATCCCATCAAGGGGTGCTCTGCAAAGAGGCTAATAAGGGGCAGTGAAATGCAAAAACAAAACAAAACAAAACCCCAAGCAACGTATTTTGAGAAATACTTCTTGTTTTTCTGGGGTGCCTCGGTGGCTCAGTCGGTTGAACATCCCATTGGATTCTGACTCAGGGATGATCTTGGGGTTATGAAATTGAGTCCCATGTTGGGCTCTGTGCTAGGCATGGTGCCTGTTTTGGGATTCTCTCTCTCCCTCTCTCTCTGCCCCGCCTTGCCATGTGCTCACTTGCTCTCTCTCTCTCTCTCTCTCAAATAAATAAATGAATCTTTTTAAAAACTTGTGTTTTTTTTTTAAGTTATTGTTTCTGTACTGTAAAAGGAAATTTTGAAGTAGAGAAGGTTTTTCTTGATAAAATGTGGCAACTTTTTCATGAGTGTGTAGGGCTTATTTTACTTTTTTGCTTATATTTCTATGACTCCTCTTGAGTCATAGAAATTGAGGGTCTATGTAAGTCAGGCCAAAGAATTTAGCCTTTTGGGCTCAATCTGTGAAACGAGGGTACCATCAATCTCTCTTGAGTTGTTTTCAGTAAAACAGAAGAATGCCAGGCACATGAAAACTATTCAAACAATGTTTTTTCAGGAAATAAAGAATACTAATAATGATGTTTTTAGTAGGGTGATATTAGCAAGTAGCTAAAAAGCCCTTAAGTGTCAGGTACCGATTTGGTTGACTCCTACCTGTTTTACCTGCTAAGGTGCATCCGATTTTTAGTAGCATTTTATAGTCGAGGTAACTGAGGTTGCTGAGGTTGGAGCTCAGATCTAACTTGATTGTAGATGCCTCACGTTCAACCTCTATGTTCCTTCCACTAATGCATCAGTGCAGGTGGACAGCCAGACTGACATTTCTTGTCACATTGACCCAGACACATATTTTCCTAACTTCTGGGGTTATTTTTGGTATTCTTTAGAAGTGACTGAGCAGTAGAGAATGGGGAGAGAGACTGTATCCCCAGAAAGGCCACCTCCATAGCATCCTTTCTGGTGTGACCTTTCTGCCCTTTAGATAAATACAGAGGTGATTGGGTCACTCCCTTGCTCAAAATCAACCACCCTCCCCCAGTGATTTCCTGTCCCTCATGCCCTCTCCGAGTCAGCCTCTGCCTTCACATCCAGCTTCCCCTGTGGTCTTGCTTACCACCTCAAGCGTAAGACAGCCTGCCTGCAATCAATTGTCCTTTCCCAAGGAACCATTCTATAGCCAGTCTTCATGCTTTACTTTGAATTCCCTTTCCTAGACAAAGTCCCCTTTCTCCTCTAGGGGAGGGCTTTTCTGCTGTTGCACCGTGGGCCTGGATCCGTTTTCTTCCAGCTGTGCAGGGTGCCCTGTACTAATGTGTGTGTGTGTCTGAGCTTTTGCTGCCTGTGAGGCTGTGAACTCTCTGAGGGTAGGAGCAGGACTTGTCCCCTTACTATCATCTGTGCCTGGCACAAATAAGGGATCTGTTCAAAGAAGGAAGAAGAAAGAATAAAATAAATGTGGTCACAGTATTCATGCTCCTTCAACACAGATCATTTCTTCTGAGTATTCCCAGTGTATTGATGAGTCACTGAAGAGCCCCCTTAAGTTAGAACTAGGTCTGGTGACATGGCTGGGGTCCCTCAGTGCAGTGGGTCGGCCCCTGCAGAGGCCTTGCCTCCAGGTAACAGAGCACTGAGCACAATGGCAGGATGGAGCAGGAGTTAGGAGGGAAGCAGAGCCCGCCTCGCAGAGATGGCCGTGACTCCCTGTCTTGCCCCTGAACGTTCAGATCACTCTGGTCAGAGTACTTGACCTCTGAAAGCCTCAGTTCCCTCATCTGTAAAACGAGGATGATGGTTTCTACCCTGAAGAGTGACGGTAAGGACTTAGTAAGATGATTAACTTAGCACGATGCCTGATCCATTCCCAGCCACAGTCCTGTTAATGAAAACACAAAGGGTTCCTTTCACGGCCATTTTTATCCTTATGGGTTACTAAGCAACCTCATTTAATACATTGATAAATACTACTGCTTTCACATTGAATTTCCATGTCAGGAAGTGAGAAATTTTGTATTCAATGTGAGTTAAAACAAATTCTGACTTTTTTTCTTGAGGTTCTTTTAGTAATGTCTCTATGGGGGCTTTGTCAGTAGGGAAGTATCTGCATGTAATAAGGTTTGTAAAGCAGGTTTCTGTTTCTAGATTGAAGGTTCATGTTTGGCCTTATAAACAGAAGTTTCTGTATTATAGAAGCTGGTGTGAGAGTGATCCATGCTCAAACCATGATCCTTGTTCAGTTGTAAAGCCAGATGGCCATGACTGCACTTGGGTCACTTGATGTAAAGTGGTGATAAAGGCCAGTGGAGAGATGAACGAAAACTCTCTCTCTTTCTCTCCACCCACCTCCATCCTTCTATCATGCATCTGTAAGAAACGGAAGGTAGGGCCCTGGATTTCAGGTCAGCTCTTGCACAAGAGCCTGGACGGCTGCCCACTTTCCCATGGTGAGAAGCACCCATTTTTGCTCTTGTGGCTTCCCAGGTCATCTCCATGATACGGGGTTCCTGGAGGTGCTGCAGCAGAGGATAAGCGGAGCTGAATAAAGATGTGTTCTGCAGCAAACTGCTGCATTCACTTCCTCTTGGCAGAGAAAATCCTCTCGAGAGCCCCGGTGATACGGCAGAAAACGTCTGGTAGTTTCTCGCCTGGTTTTTGTTGTGGGCCTCTCTGATGTCACCTTTGCCCCCTCAAGATCTCTTCTCAACTGAGCAGTTAGGGGGTCCTTTTATTTTTATTTATTTATTTATTTATTTATTTATTTTTTAAAGATTTTATTTATTTATTTGACAGAGAGAGATCACAAGCAGGCAGAGAGGCAGGCAGAGAGAGAGAGAGGAGGAAGCAGGCTCCCTGCTGAGCAGAGAGCCCGATGCGGGGCTCGATCCCAAGACCCTGAGATCATGACCTGAGCCGAAGGCAATGGCTTAACCCACTGAGCCACCCAGGTGCCCCGGGGGTCCTTTTAGAGTGAAGTTGAGATCTTGTCACCTTTTTACACAGAGCTCTGAGATGGCTTCCCGTGGCAGAGGTGACAGCTGTGCCCTTATGATGAGCTTTACTTGTCCTTGACCTTGCCTCCCATTTCTCTCCTCTTCTGCTTCATCCACCAGGTTACCTGTCTCACATGCTCACCTGATGGCCTTTGCACATGCCAGTCTCTCAACATGAGATTCTCTTTCATATTCACATGGTTCACGTTGTTAACTTTATTCAGGTCTCCAACAGAACATCAGCTCATTAGGGGCGTTTTCCTACTTTCCTATCTAAAATATCTCTCTTGGGGTGCCTGGGTGGCTCAGTGGGTTAAGCCTCTGCCTTCGGCTTAGGTCATGATCCCAGGGTCCTGGGATTGAGCCCCGCATCTGGCTCTCTGCTCAGAGGGGATCCTGCTTCCCCCTCTCTCTGCCTGCCTTTCTGCCTACTTGTGATCTCTGCCTGTCAAATGAATAAATAAAAAATATTAAAAAAAAAAAAAGAAGAAATAGTCTTTGTAAGGGTCAAAATTCAGCTCCTCCCTGCCCCACCCCCTTCTTTTTACAAAGGCATTTCAGATTGCAGTTCCTGGGTATTTTTCTTCTCATTGTCATTTTTTTCCCATCTTTCTTGCCCTTTTCCTGCTTCAATTCAGTTTTCATTTGCTTCATTTTTCCAGTCATTTCTCCTCTTGCCACCGCCATCACTCCCGAGCCCATCGCTGCTGCTGTTTTATCCTTTTCCTCCTCTCTGAGCTTTGGTCTCTTTCTTCCTTGCCTCCCAGAGACTCTTTGGGAGCTGGGCTGTGTGGAGTTTCTGGGCCCTCTTTCGTCATTGCCCCATGCCCCTGTTTTTGCGGTTTGATGTTTACCATGCTGTGGCCTGGTCGTCTTGTACCTGCACTTGTTCACATTTGAGAAGAAGAGCAGTGGGCCCTGAGAGTGTACTGTCGTTCCACAGAGGGATGACAACCGAGGAAGGGAAGAGACAAGAGCATGGGGCGAGATGGGTGTTGTGCAGTGAGTACTGGGCAACCTGGACAGCACTGCCTGCCTCTGCTCCTGACTTGTTTCCATGAAGGCCTTTCATTTCCCAGGCCTTGGGGTAGGAGTACAGGGGTGAGGTGGTAAATCTTCCAGCCTGCAGCTTGGAGCATGAGAAAAGCACTGGCTGCAGGGTGAAGACCTGGGCCCCAGCCCTGGGTCTGCTGTGTGGTCGGACTCAGAGCACATCACCTGTGGTATGGACCTTCAGCGTCCTCATCTGTGAAGTCGGATTGATCACATGCGCTCTGAGGCTTCTTACAGCTCTGTCTTTTGTACATTTTCGAATCCCTTCTTCTCTGAGCGAGCGTTCCTGATGCTTTTATCCTGGGCTGGTCATTACTCGGTAGGTCCTTCAGTGTTCTTGTTTAAGAATGGCCTGTGTGTGTGTGTGTGTGTGTGTCTGTGTGTTGGTGGTGGAGAATTGAATTTGTATTCTGGCACAGATGCTGGTCAGATGAGAAGGACAAAGGGCACTATTCCCTTCTTTTGTACCCTCCTAAGAGGGACTTTTGTGGAATGCAGGACCTCTGTGTCCCATTCTGAAATAAGAATACAGATGATCATGTCACTGTGATTTTGTTAGTCTTTGCCCAGGGGTTATCAATTCTTGAAGACTTAGGGTTCCTTGTATTCCTGATAGTCTTGGTTTTAGTTTGGCACAGTCAGTGCTCTCGGTGGACCCAGACTGACCTTCACACGACGCATGGTTTGACATACGTATGTAGACCTCAAGCATTACGTAAGAACCCAATGAGATTCTTGTCTGCTTAGATTCAGTCTGAATCTGGAGTTGATGAATTGCAGTCTTGGAGATGGAAAGCTTGTTCAAGATGTGAAATAGAGGTGAACTTGAGCTTCTAATACAGATGAGCAGAGGGTACCCTAGAGTCAGAGGAGCCTTGCAGACACTAAGTAGGTGGCATTGAAACATCTTTCTTGAAGAAAAATCATTTTCCCCCCTCAAAGGAAAACCATTTTCCCCCAAAGGAAAAAAGCTTTTTTCCCTAAACAAAGTTATCTGGGGGAACTTTAATATATAAAATGGATAAAACTTCTTTATTGTTAAATATGCCCTTGAAATTTAAATATATTACCTTTATTAATTCACTGAAGACAGTGACTCAGCCTGGCAGTTCAGGTTCTCACCAGTATGTTAAAACTTGGTCATAATACATTTAAGTTAATGCAGTCTTTTTAGGTGTAAAAATAATTAGAAGCCTATTTTCCAAAATGAAATTTAAATGGAATGCTTGCGAACTCTCAACATTGTCTCTGTTAGTCTCCATTAGAATCCAGAGTTCCCCTGATCTCAATTTGAAAACTACTAATGCAGAGGATGAAAATGAACTAAGCTTCAATCCAAGGAGCTAGGAAATTGGAACAAAAGAATAAGGGAGAGATTAAGTACACCAAAAAATACCGCTTATCTGGAGCCACATTTTTTTTTTCTGTGTCGAAGCTGTTAATCTAGATTATATACCAGGTATCATAGATTCTAGGTTTGTAAGACTTGATAGGTCTGCATTTAGCCCCATTCTCTTTTATGATACATAAGTAAGGAAAGCAAATAAAACAAAAGCAGTGTCTTCTGGTTGTGCTTATTCCTACTAAGCTAAAGCTGTCTTTGTCATCTTTGGACATCCCTGATTCTTAGAAGGCTCTCATTGTAGAATTGAACTCTGTGCCCTGTCCTTCCCTCCATTGTTCTGGGCTTTCCCTCTTGGGGCCTGCAGAACATGTCAGAGCCCCTGTCTGCAGGACAGACCCTCAGATATTTGTAACTGTGACCATTTAGCCATGATTCTTCTCTTCTTTGGCAAAACAGTCCCAGTTCCTTCAATTGTTCCTCCTATGACAACATGGTTTTTGTGTCCCTTTGGCATCCTTGTCCTTTTCCTCTGAATGTGTTGTCAGTTTTGTCTGTATTGAAGTAGTCCATGGCCCAGGTACGTCTGATGGAGAGCAGAGCCAGACCATACCCATTCTTAATGGATTTCCTAGGTTTTCACCCATGCAGGATAGGGCAGAGTAAGCATTTTAGGGTGGCTGTGTCAGTGACAAATCAGGCTTAGTTGATTATTGACCCAAATCCTAACTGGCATCCAGGTGTTAAACTGCATTTTGCTTCATTCCTTATTTATGTACTTGATTATTTGGGAGCCACGGACAGGACCTTTCTTCCTCAAGGACTACTAGGATAATTTAAGAGTACAAATTATCATTGGAATTTTCTTATACCCAAGCCAGTATATTTCCTGCAGCAATCTGCTGAAAGTGTCACATATATTTTCAATTTTTAGGAGTTCTATGTTTTCATACATCTGTGAGTATGTTAGTGATTTAATTTAATTTATTATTTCTTTTAGTGACTTTAAAAAGGAAGTAATCTAAAGAGACTTTTTTTTTTAAAGATTTTATTTATTTATTTGACAGCTAGAGATCACAAGCAGGCAGAGAGGCAGGCAGAGAGAGAGAGGGGGAAGCAGGCTCCCTGCCAAGCAGAGAGCCCGATGCGGGGCTCGATCCCAGGACCCTGAGATCATGACCTGAGTCGAAGACAGAGGCTTAACCTATTGAGCCACCCAGGGGCCCCTAAAGAGACTTTTAAAGCCTACTTGTTTTTCTTGAGGAATTGGAGTAATTTACTGACCTCTGTCATGATTTTTTTTTTTTCTCCCCTCATTTGAACTTTGATACAGAAACAAAGGCTATTTCAGTTCTGTAGTGGTGAATCATCCCATCCAGTGTGAAAGTCATGGAGAATTTTGGATTTGTGTGTTTATGTATAACTGAGTTTATAGCACAGATATGAAAATGGGTGGCTTTTTAATATTAACATATATATTTAGTTTATGGTAATTGCTCCTTTTGGTAAATAATTGTGTTACTTATGTAATTCAGATCTTTTATATCCTTTGTCATTTTTTTGGTCTGCTTCTACCATTAGCTACTAAGAGAGGCATGTTAAAGTCTAACTTGTGGTTATGGATTGGCCTAGCTCTGTGGCTTGTTACTTTGTAAAATTTTTTTAATGTTTTGAAGCTATGTTATGAGGTGCGTACAGATTTAATATGACTTTAATCTCTTTTTCAACTGTGATGCAAAGTTCCTCTTTCTTTACTAATATGTCTTCCTTTGAAATCTGTTTTTTCAGGGACATCTGGGTGGCTCAGTCATTTAAGCATCTATCTGCCTTTGGCTCAGGTCATGACCCCAGAGTCCTGGGATTGGATCCCCACATCAGGCTCCTTGCTCAGCCGGGAGCCTGCTTCTCCCTCTGACTGCCACACCCCTGGTTGTGTGCTGTCTCACTTTCTCTCCCTCTCTCTCTCTCTGACAAATAAATAAATAAAATCTTTAAAAAAATATACTTTTTCTGATACTTTTTTACTTTTAAGCTTTTTGTGTTTTTCTTCTTTCATTTTTGAATTAAAAAATTCTGTACTGTGTTGGTATTGTATGCGGATCAATTCATTAACACTTAAGATAACTGTCGGTGTATTTGGATTTATATCCTATAACTGTCTGTTTGACATACGTTTTATGTTTTTGTTTCTCTTGTTTTTGTGATTACGAAAATATTTTCTAATAGGGTTTTTCTTCTGTAACTTGTTATACATTTTTCTATTGTTACCCTCAACTTAAAACATATGTATTTGACATAAACATAATAAGCTATTATGTTTAATATTTTCCCCAAACTGCTAGACACTTGAATCGCATTTGCCTTTTACATTATTTTTGTCAGACATTTTAGTTCTATAAGTATTTTAAACTCCATGACATAATTCTATTTTGTATATTAGATATTAATTATATTTACTCCACTGTTAGATATCTCCTCTTGGGTGTCTATGTTGGAGATCATTTTATTTCTGATTGAATAATTCCCTTTAAGTTTTTCTTTTAGTGTTGGCCTGCTGGCAGTGAAATCCCTCAGTATTTATCTGAAGCATTTTAATTTTAGTGTCCTTTTTAAGGAATTTTTTTTTTTTTTTTTGAGAGAGAGAGAGAGAGAGAAGGGTGGGGAAGGGGCAGAGGGAGAGGGAGAAAGACAATCTCAAGCAGAATCCCCTCTGAGTGTGAAGCCTGATGCAGGGCTTTATGTTACAGCCCTGAGATCATGACCTGAACTGAAATCAAGAGTCAGACACTTAACTGACTGAGCCACCTGGGTGGCCCAAGGATATATTTGATAGGTATGGAGTTTTAGGACCTCTGTTATTTTATTTCATCACTTTAAAGATAATATTCTGTTGTCCTCTGACTTCCATAACTTCTCTGAGTGGTTCTCCCCTTTCTGGAATTTTAATGCATTTGTTCTTTTTCCCAGTTCTCTGATGCCTTTAAGAATATGACTTGTTAATTTTTCTGTCTTGATTCTCTAGCTGTTACCAGCAAGAATGTTGGACTTCTGTGGTCTGTTTTATCTTGTCTTGAAATGGAAACCATTCCTACTTGAAAGGGTCTTTGTGGAAATAAGTGTTGCATTGTCTCATGTGGATTTAAAGAAATGCTTAAACACAGTAATTTGGAATAAAAGACTTAATGCCCAGAGCACTTTGTTTGAATTGTGCTTGAAGAATATAAAGAGGATGACCTAACTTGCAGGTTGGGGTAGAAATCAAGACACTCACTATTGTCCATCTGGCTCTGGGACCTTGAGCTAATTAATACTAACTGGTTCCTGTACTTTTATTTACTTACCAATAAAATGGGAAAATACACTTCTAAAAATTCTCAAGAATCTCACAACACTTAACATGCTGCTCTGCAGGGAAGGTTCTGTGTAGAATTACTATCTTTTGTTGTAAAGACCAGTTTCAGATGTTGAAAATAATAAAATTTGATAATTCACTTAGAGCATTTGTTTATATTAGCATAATGGTTTTCAAGGAATGTATTAGTAAACTTGCAATACAATATTTAACCCCTCAGTTAACATGTTCCTTTAATGTGCTTCTACCCTAAAAATCACCCCATATAAAGGCTGTGCAGAATACCTTGAAAAATAATAGTGCATGCCTTACTATCCCAAAAAGGTCACCATTGCCCTTAAATGGCATTTATTATGTTCCCATTATTATTTTGGTTCTATAGAAGTTAGAGTTGAATGGCATAGATGTGAGAATACAATGAAACACATAAACCTTTACTCAGAAAAATAGACACATACACATACAAAGAGAGTTTTTGCTAACAATTTTAAAAGGTGCCCAGATCTTCTGAAAGCCATTTATGGATTCTTCCTGTGGCCCCAAATTAAGAAACACCACTATAAAAAGATGCATACTTTGTTCTCATTGTCATAATTTGCAACTACAGTATTTATTGCCTATTCGTGCCAGGTATTTTAGAAACTAGATGATTGGTTAGCAAATGACGTTGTTAGTAACCAAATGTAATTATACGTAGATATATTGTCTATAGAGGGTGAGACGGAAGACAGTAGGGAGAACATTAGCATAAGGATGTTCAGTGATTAGTATAATACAGGCATTAATCAAGTTACTCAAGGTATTTAGAGACCTCGTTTAAGGAAAAAATATTTAGAATGTGCACGTTAGTGCTGACCATTTCCATCTTAAATGTTATCAGAAGAAGAGTAAAATAATTGGATGAAAGAAATAGTATATTGGGGCAAAAAGATTGAATACCTTTTTTGGTTCTGTGAGAAGAAATCCACAGATGTCAGAGCATTTTAGCAGAAGGCTTGATCTTTGACTGACAATTATTGGTGAGTTTTACAAGCAGAATTTCTCAAAGAGGAGGCTTCTTGGTAAATTGGTTTCATTAACTTGCGTGTGTGTGTGTGTGTGTGTGTGTTTATATTGAGTTGTATTCAGTATGGTTATAGTCCAGCTTTCCTACTCAGTATTTGTTCCCATTTTCCATGTTACTGGCCTGCAGACATTTTACAGGAGTATTTGAGTACTTTTTATATGGCCAATAGAAAAATAACAGGTGGTACACCTTCACTGTTCAGAGAGGAAAGGGATGGACTGTGATGTTCATCTCAACTAGTTCACTTGAGAAAGTGAAAATTATGACCTGCTTAAGGCAAACATGAATGCAGATGTGAATAAAAAAGGGAAGACCAGAATTCTTGAAGTTGTAATTTGAACAGGCCACTAACAATGTTGGCACTATTTAGCAGTAGTCTTTAGTAAAAGTGAGACATAATTTAAGGGGTGGGGGGAATAAGTGAATGAAATCGACGAGGAACTGTTCGCTGTCCATAAATTAGGAAATAAAAGTTTTGGCAAGGTTGTAATGAAAATGATACTCATGACCAGCACTGGTGGCCATGGAATTTGATAGAACATTATTGGAAAGCAGTTTGGCGATTTGTGACAAACTTTCACATTTTTGGACCCATTTCTGGAATTTTGTTCTACAATAGTAAAACATAAAATAATGCACATGAAAAAGTTTCTTGTAGTATCATTTATAATGGTAAGCTAGAAACACTCTTCAAGTACAACAATACAGGGGTAACAGAGGAGAATAAAGAACATCTCATTTGATGGAATGCAATTTAAAAGGGTGCCAAAAATCAGAAAATGGAAAAGTACTTTTGCTGGAAGAGATAAGAACGCCATATGTGTACTTATGCTGTGAGGTTAGCTCTGTAAGAATTAGCTGTGCCTTGCACGAAGCCTGGAAGGCAGTAAAGGAATGAAAACAAGTTGGTACATTGGAGTGGTGTCATTTTGATTTCTTTAATCCCTATCATTTTGTTTAATACCGAGAAATTTTATTTTTTTTAATTTTTTTACTGAGAAATTTTAGACAGCCTTCTAACTTAATGTGCGTATGAATTTTTGTGTTCAATATTGAATTGGAAATTGAGATATGTGATATGAGGCCTGTTTTGGCCCTAATAGCTAACAGATAGCTGTTGTCCCAAAAAACAATTTGCTGAGCCGATTATTTTTTCCCCACTGGCTTGAAATGTCACCTTTATTACATAACTGCCATGTGTCTGCTTCTCAGCTCCATACTCAGTGGTCTTTCGTGCCCAGGTTGCACTGTTTAAATTATTATGGTTTTATTGCAAGGTATGCTTTGTGGTAGGGCAAATTCTGACCTCACTCTGCACAGCTCAAGCGTTATCTTTCTCTAGACTGTTCCCACTCTTGTGAATCTGTTCTTCCAGATGCACTTTAAAATAGCCTTCTTTCATTTGAAGATTAAGTTTGGGTTTTGGCTAGAGAACATTAAAGTTTTAGATTAATTTGGGGAAATAATTTTGCCCATTATGCCTCTTACTATGTCTGGAATTTTCAGCAAAATTAGAGTTTTTTAAAAATTTTTTAAAATTTAAACTCAGTTAATTACCATGTAATGTATTATTAGTTTCAGAGGTAGAGTTCATTGATTCATCGGTTGCATAGAATACCCAGTACTCATTATATCATGTGTCCTCCTTAATACCCATCATCCAGTTACCCCATCCCCTCACCCACCACCACTCCGGCAACCCTCAGTTTGTCTCCTACAGTTAAGAGTCTCTAATCCTTACTGGTTTCGTCTTGTTTCCATTTCCCTCTGATCCTTTGTTTTGTTTCTTAAATTCCACATATGGGTCATATATGATAATTGTCTTTCTTTGATTGACTTATTTCACTTAGCCTCATACTCTCTAGTTCCATCCACGTCGTTGCAAATGGTAAGATTTCACTTATTTTTTTTTTAAAGATTTCATTTATTTATTTGACAGAGAGAGAGAGAGGGAGAGACAGTGAGAGAGGGAACACAAGCAGGGGAATCGGAGGGGGAGAAGCAAGCTTCTCGCCGACAGGGAGCCCAGTGCAGGGCTGGATCCCAGGACCCAGAGATTATGACCTGAGCTGAAGGCAGACACTTAAAAACTGAACCACCCAGGCATCCCCAAGATTTCATTTTTTTGGTGGCTGAGTAATACATAGTTGTATGTGTATACACACACACACACACACACACACACATATGTATATATATTTTGTGTATATATGTGTGTGTGTGTGTGTCCCACATCCTCTTTTTTCATTCATCTGTCATTGGACATCTGGGCCCTTTCCATAGTTTGGCTATTGTGGACATTGCTGCTATGAACATTGGGATGCACTTGCCCCTACCGATCGCTATATTTGTATCTTGAGGGTAAATACCCAGTAGTGCGATTGAGGGTTTTAAGGTAGCTCTATTTCCAACTTTTTGAGGAACCTCCCACTGTTTTCCAGAGTGGCTATACAAGCTTACAAATAGACACCTGAAAAATGCTCACCATCGCTTGGCATCAGGGAAATACAAATCAAAACCAAAGTTAGATACCACCTCACACCAGTCAGAATGGCTAAAATGAACAAGTCAGGAAACAACAAATGTTGGTGAGGATGAGGAGAGAGGGGAACCATACTGCAGGTCGAATGTGTGTTTCTTTTAAAATGTGTGATATAGTGAATTGACAGAAAGATGATGAAACATGTTTTGTATTTCTGCATAGAAGCAGAGTGATTCTGACATTGATGACAGTAAATTCACTTTGGAAAGGTTATAGCTTTAATTGCTTAAAAGTGTGAAATTGATCCCAGGGGGGGAATAGGTGCAAGCCCACTGGAATTCTGTAGGTTGGAATTTATCCTTGCCATTAATAAAGTTAGTGGCCCTTTAAGAAAAAGAGCAAGCTTTCAGTGGCCAAAGTGGTTAGAAAGACCCCAGTCTGCTCCCCCAAGTTGTAACTTGTGGCTGGTTATTTATACTGTACTGGTTTGGGGGAACATTTTCAGAAACCCATTTCTCCTGATGTGTGTAGCTTAGTCTGAATCTCCTTGGATCATTCACTTTCAGGAAAGAAAATGTTCATGTTCTTTCATATTCATATTTTCTTTTTCTGTCATCCTCTCCTGCTTACCCTCGATCCCATTTTTTCTCTTTGAGTTTCTCTCTTAATTCCTGCATCACCCCCATCCCTCCTGCTCTCAGAATGCCTTCCGTGTCTTTCTGATCTCTTTGCGATTAGCAAGTAAGAGGACCTGTTTTATTGCTGACTAGTGTCCTTAGTGCTAAGACTGTGGGCATCTCACTTTAATGCATAGGTCTTATTTTTGACCTATTTTTGTTTATCTTCTTTTATCAGTTTAGCGCATGGTGTGGGCTCAAAAGGAAGGCACACCTGAATTGTAAAACTCTTCTCTTTAGTGTTGCATTGTTTTTGAAAGTCTTGGAACTAAACTCCTTTATAAGTTGTGGTCCTTGGTCACCCAACCAAAGAAAACAGGCATGTGATGGTTGTTTTGATTAGATGCAGATTAGATATTCTTCTGATCTGTGAAAAGCTTTGACCTGTTGATACAATTTCTTTTCTTTAAAAAAAAAATGACAAGTCAGGTCAGATTCTGTTCGTGGACAATTAACAGTCCCTTTAGCCACCAGGAACATGACGAACGCAGGCTGTTCTTCCTTTTTTAGGAAATGGAATTTCATCTAAGTTTCCTCTCTGTCATGTCAGACATTTGTTACTGTTTTTTTTTTTTTTTTTTTTTTCTTTTCAGATCCTCTTCCTGAACTTTTTTGGGAAGCTGTCATATGGTGGATTATTCTTGGCATGCTGTTTTCTATTGATTATATTCGTGTATGTTTGCATGCGCTCACATGCAGAGAAAGGACAATCCAAAATTGTGTTAGCTAGTGGTTTTTTAAACCACAATTTGTATTTATACTACTTCATAATTTAAGATAATGCTTTGTGTGTGCTAGATTTCAAACTGCTAGGAAAACATTGCCTTTTTATTTTTAAAGTTTGGATGAACTATCCATGTGATTATTGGAGAAAGGAGTTCTGCAGTGATTTTTTTTCTGATACTGATTGGCCTACTTCTTGATATCCTACAGAATATAGTGCTGATAATAGCCATCAAAGGCAAACAGATGGTAAGAAGACTGTGTAGAATTTCCTTTGTTTCCTTTTCTCCCCTATCACAGGGGGAGGAACTTGCCAAGAGAGGGTTTGTTTTTGTTGGACAAGCACACAAAAGCCCAGATGCTTCTCAGCCGTGGGCCAAGCTCTGGAAGCCTGCCAAAGTGGGCGACCCTTTCCACCTCCTAGTTTCCATTTCCCTGCCACTCCCACAGGCTGGGTGGAATGTACCATCTCCCTGGAGGACTCTGGTTGTATTGCTTTTTTGTTTTTGAGTGGAGGGAGTATCCTGAATCCTTTGAGTCTTCCAGCGTCTCAAGATGGTCTGGCAGGCCTGTCTACCGGTGCTTCTCCCTTGGTTGTAGCAATGTAGGTCTAGTCCTTCCACACAGCCTCTGGATGATAATGTCCGTTCAAGCCCTCACCTGCTACATGGTTCCTTGATATACCTTCTTTCCTTGACATACATCGCCTTCCTCTGTGACCCAGGGGCAGCTTCTCTCCTTGGAACTGGGGCACTTAGCAGGGTGTGTGCCCACTAGAAGCTCTCAAGAGAGAGTGTGATGCCATGCCAGCTGAAAAAGAGGAGTCGGAAGTCTCTCAGAGAAGACAAAACTGGAAATGGCACAGCAAGGGTGGTAGCGTGTGGAGCTGTTTATTGGGCACAGTGTGTGAATAGTTAAAGTTCTTACAACCTGCTGGGATCCAGTACAGGGTAAGGCGATGACTAAAAATTATTGTTTTGAACCTTGGTACTGTGGGGTATGTCAGGTACAGAAAAAAAAAAAAAAAAGGAATCCGTGATGGTCATCAGGTAGGAATTCAAATGAAATATAAGACAACAAAGTTCAGTCCCATTTATACAGCTAGTAAACGTAAAAACTTTCTTCCCTGTGCTCTGGACTTCTTCAGCCTTCAGAACAGAAAAAACCAGCTCTCACACCATACTTTCAAATGTCAGAAAGCATCTCTCTCTGTCATCGCAAGTGTTTGCTGTTGGGAAGGAGGATTTGTGATATTTGAGTGTCAACCACATGATCTCAGTGTCACAAATAACGTTGTTTTGGATCCTAGACCTTCTTATTTATTTATTTATTTTTTTAGAGCCAGGACAAGAAGGTGTGATGATGCCTCAACTTACTCATTTTTTTTCGTTTCTTTTTTCTTTTTTTAGGGGCAGAAGACCGTCTATGCAAAGTTTGGCAAAAATGTGTATCTTCCTAAAGATGCCGAGTTTTACTTTATTTACAATGGATCTCATCAGAGACACATCGTGATTGCCGAACGCGCTGAGGATAATGTTCTCCGGTCTAGCATTCCAGGTGAGGTGTAGTCTTTACTCTGCAGATCTGTCTGGAAGCATCTGTCCTCCAGGGACCTAGGCTGGGAAGAGGACCAGGAGGAGAAAGTAAACAGTGCTGCAAAGTGAGATGGGTGTGTGTGAGAGGGGGGGGGGGGGTGGTGGTGCACGGGGCTAGGAGGCGGGGAAGGGACAGAGCCCATGAGGACACTGACACTGGGTCATCTTATTTGTGAGCTTCTTTTGGCTGTGTCTGCCTTGCTGAGACTGGGCAGGCCCATCCTACTGATGGCACCCAACTTTGAAAGTTGGCTATGCTTTGCGTGTAGTCCAGTGGAGGAGTCTCTCTGTCTTGGTATCACCTCCTGTTGTCCCAGGGCCTATGGCCAGGGATGGCTCAGGCAGAACTGAGACATTGGCAACAGGTTGTCATTCTCCCTCCCTCCTTCCCCTGTGGTCAGTCTGGCAGCCCCGGTGTTCACCGCTCTCCTGCTTGCTCCTTTTGGTGGCTGGGTTCCTTCCTTGGGCCTCTGTGTATCCAGACTCTTCCTTACTTGATCTCAGGCTCCAGAACTTTCTCTTCCCACCACCAAAATGTTCATGTTCAGAAACTTGTCATTCTCTTATATTCTTCTTCAGTTACCATGGTGACAGATGACTCATGAATATTTCATGCCAATGTTTGTTAAGAGCTAATAGTTGTCAGATACAGTTGCATATTTTCATTGGGCTGTGGGTTATGTGTCTGAGACATGAAGCTGTAGTCCAGAAGCGTAATGAAGATATTATTACTTACAGGAAGGGAGGGTTTTGTTGTTCTGGTTTATTGATGGGTTAGTTTTCCTTAACTAGGGGTCTTTGAGGTCCTCTAAATTGCAGCATGTAGGGAACCTTCAGTATTTTGAAGGGTAGGATTGGCCACATTTTTAGACGGAAGATATTTCTAAGTGTTTCTGCAGTATAGGCGGATAGTAAACATGCAAACAACACAGACATAAAATTGCAGGTATGTACAAAGTCTTGTCAGCCCTACCTGGGGTTGCACATCAGATCAACCTGTTGCCCCATTTCTGAGACCATGAGCATGTTTTTAAACATGCTGCTGTAATTGATGTAATGCTTTCTATACAAGTTAACACATTTTACAGATTCAGTTGGGCATGAATATTGTTCACCTTTCCTTCTTTTTTTTTTTTTTTTAAGATTGTATTTATTTATTTGACAGAGAGAGTGTGCACAAGTAGACAGAGCAGCAGGCAGAGGGAGAGGGAGAAGCAGGCTCCTCGCTGAGCAGAGACCCCAATATGGGACTTGACCCTAGTACCCTGGGATCATGACCTGAGCCAAGGCAGATGCTTAACCAACTGAGCCACCCAGACGCCCCAAACTCTCCTTCTGTGAATACACAAGTAGCCAAGTAATAAATATTAACCAACCATTCTTTTGCTCTGCCTATGGATGTTTGTGTGTTTTCACTGGTAATGCAGGCATACATCAGGTGCAGGGTCGTAGGTGACTTTACAGAATGTAATGCGGTCCATAAAGAGTGATGAGTCTAATGTGCAATGAAAACCAAAGCATTCTATGTAATTTGGAAACAAAACGTTTTTTTTCTGAATTACATCTGTGTTCAAATTCTAAATTAAGTTGAACAACTTTAAACAACGAGTTGAGAGCAACAGTGGAAAACCAGACCCAGGCAGTATGAAGCATTTAGAAACGAGTAATTTTCAACACTTCTCTGTTTGGCCTAGTAACTACCATACTGACAAGAAAAAAAAGTAGACCTCATTAATGGCACAGAATCACTTTAGCTCTGTCTCTTCTGCCTCGACCTTTTGGTTTTGGCCTTTATGTTTTTACTGCCTTTTGTTTCTCCCTCTTGGTTTTCTTTTACGAAGCCTCTTATGGAGGAAGAATGAAAATAATAACTGAAGTGCCAATCCCAGTATCAAAAGTTTTATCATTTTCTTTACTTGGATGTAGGGATGAGTCTCCTTCTAGTCCTTGTGTGTTAAAGAAGATCTGTTTGATGACATCTTGGCCTCCTGCAAAGTGAGGATTCCCACCTTTGATTTTAACAAGGGTGATTTCGTATAGATGGGTGACAGTCCCTGTTTCTGAACCTTATTAAATGTCTCTCTCCTGTTACAGCTTTCCCAGGGTAACCTTTCAGAAGTATGTAGAGTGGATTTCTGTAGTCTGTCCTGGAAGTGTATAGTCTGGGGATGGAGGGCTGAATTCTGTGCCTGGACCATTGGGTCATTTTGGAAGAGGTGGTGTGAGCGTGACAGTCGTTATCACTTAGTGAGCTGGGATGCTCTTGTTCCTATGAAGGATCCTATTAGCCATTTGCTTGGGGGCCAGTGGTGGCTGAATGTTACCCCTTCTTCTGTCTGGCTGTGACTGTAGTAATCACAGCAGTTTGGTGATACTGATTCCTGGGTATCCTGGCAAGTGCAGCATAAAATGTATCTGGCTAGTCGTTCACCCACCTTGGCCAAATGAAAGAAGATTATAAGAGGGAAGGACAGGTGGCAGGATTAGATAACCAGCCACAACAGAATTATTAACACCACCAAGACACAGAAGCCATTCTCAGAAGTGGCAGGAGTGGGGGCAATGAACAACGTTGGTTAAGTGTTTCTGTTGAGTTCTCTTCACCCACCCTTAATCACATTCAAGGGAACTCTTTGGAGCTACATTATGAAACTGTCATCTAAAAAAATACTTAAAAATACAGGACATAGGAGGAAGTGGCAGAGGACGAAAGGGCAAAGGCCTCTAAGAGGATGAATTAAATTCAGGGGTTGGGGTAGAAGTACAAGGTGAAGGTATGCCAAATAACGACATTTTGATGATGATAGGAGAATAGACATTGAAATGCTCAAAACTCGTAAAAGTTACTTTTTTAAAAATCAGGAGTCATTGAAAGAAGATGGAATCTGCTTTAATTTGGCCCCACAAACAGGGCAGCATTTAAAGATAACTAGGGGTGCCTGGGTGGCTCAGTGGGTTAAAGCCTCTGCCTTCAGCTCAGGTCATGATCCCAGGGTCCTGGGATCGAGCCCCGAATCAGGCTCTCTGCTCAGTGGGGAGCCTGCTTCCTCCTCTCTCTCTGCCTGCCTCTCTGACTACTTGTGATCTCTGTCTGTCAAATAAATAAATAAAATCTTAAAAAAATAAAAAAAAAGGTAACTGGCTGCATTCCTTTTCTGCCTTGCTCTCCGGGAGCAAGAGGTCTCCTTTCGCAGTGTAGTGAGTCTGGTGACCCCTGACTTGGACACGAGGCAAGCATCTCCTGTAGGCTCTAGGTGAACTGTTTACTGTCTTGTTGTCCAGGCCATGGGCTTCAGGAGACGGTGACGGTGTCTGTGTGCCTCTGCTCAGAAGGTTACTCCCCAGTGACCATGGGCTCCGGCTCAGTGACTTATGTGGACACCATGGCTTGCCGGCTGGCTCGTTTGCTGGTCACCCAAGCTGATCGCCTCACAGCCGACAGTCATCAGACCTTGCTGACTCCATTTGCCCTGACGGTGGGAGCCCTGCCTGCCCTGGACGAAGAGTTCGTGCTGGCTCTGACCCATCTGGAGTTGCCTCTTGAGTGGACGGTGTTGGGAATTTCTTCTCTTGAAGGTGGGTCTTCACCAGAAAATTCAGATGTCTTTCCTCAGTGTGAAGTTGAGAATGTGCTTTAGAACTTGTTGTCTGTCTCCATGGGTTTATGTTTGTGCCCATTTTTGTCCTGAGCCTTATTCTGATGGGACAGGGTTGCCTGAGATCCTGAGTCCCTCATCCCTGGGCTGGGTGATGCTATCTGGCTCTCTTCTGGGTGATGAAGAGCTTTGCCTCAAGGAGGGAAGGACCGTTTCTTGGTGGCAAGCTCTTGAGCCAGCTGCTTTGGACTGTGGCTCTACTTCTTTTGGCCTTATTGGGCCATCAGGCAGCAATCAGGAGGAACAGGTGGCCAGCTCTGTGGGAACACTGCGAACAAATGTGGCATGCAGGAAATAAAACTAGTGTGTTGACATCTTTAAAATGCCAGTGTCACTGAGAGCATTCGAACATTTGTATTAACTTTGGGAGAAAACTCTGGGTGGCCCCTGTTTTTTAGGAGACTGAATAGACTTACCACCAATCGTGGAATTTGTGTGTGAACAAAGAGGGATGTTTTATGGAAGTCCACACAAGGCTCGAGGGCAAACTGTTCAATAGATACTTCTTTGGTTGATTACAAATCACAAGATTTTATCAGAAATTGATGGTATTTTGTATTTTATTGAACACATGTACTTTTGCTGTCTTTCTCTATTTTTGTGTGACTAGTTATTGGATAATGCTGTTTTTAAGAGTTTCTACTTTCTGATAAAGTCTAATTACAGATTGGCTTAAATTAAATTGGATAAGATTAAATGGGCTAATCGAAGTAAAGGGATGTGCTTTTTGTAAACAAAATCTTAAGGCCTTATGCTACACACAGAGAAGATCTCCATTTGTTTCTTTCAGTCAGGGTTTAGTAAAACTCTCTTGGGAAATGGAAGATGTTTCTTATTGCTGAAGAACTTGGATGAGACAGTTTACAATCCTAGTTCATCATTGAGCCAGGCCTGACTCCTGTGTGCTGTACTGGGCTTTATAGTGGCTGATTGATATGTATGAAGGATTGGTACCCTGGAGACTAGGTGGTACCCATTCTCCTCACCAGTATCTCCAAGACCTCCCAGATGGCTTGGAACATATCAAGTGTTTAAGAAGTATTTGTGGTATGAATGCGAGTTGTATTTTGGGACCTTTAAAAGAAAGTCACATATCCTAGATAGCACTATTATAATTCATATGTATATGAAAAAAGTACATGTTTTCTGGCTAAGGAAATTTATCATGTACATACACATATACACACGTATACATGTGTGTTCCCATACATTCATACATACATGTACATATACATGTATGCTGATATTCATGGATGTACTCACACATGTAATGATTTGTGTATATATGTGTTTTCTGACTAAGGAACTTTATTTTCTTAAGCATCCTAGCCTTTTTTCTTTTTAAACTAATATTGGAGGGTGTTTTACTTTTTGGAAGGCAGATTCATTTTGACAAAGGCATAAAGTTTTCATTCTTTTTCTCCAGTCACTGCACGCAAAGCCACAAGTAAAATGCCCCCAAGCCTCCAGGAGCAGCAGATGCAAGTCAGAAGCAGGGCTCCCTCCCTAGTCCACTGCCTCCCTCAGCATAGCAGCTTGGAGTCAGCAGTGGACTAAGTTGTGCCTCTGCAGATGACAAATTGTTCAATGTTATGGGACTTAATTACTGCACATGAATAACTTAAACTAAGAGCCTTTAAAATGGGATTCCTGTTACCCACATGCTATATTTTCATCCTACAATTTAGGAATGAATTAAGAGATCTTAGTTCTGTGGACTGACAATAATACATGCGTACCATTTTCTGTGTTGGGGGTAGATGTCTGCACAGTCATTGCTGATAGATATACATAACCAGGTAAGTTGGGTGAACAGTAGCCTAACTGCCAAGTTGGCAAGGGTCACCCAGCTGCCATTTTTATTGCTATTTAGAAATGTATTAGTGTTTTCTAAGCTTTCATTGGTCATGACTTCTGTTTATCCAGATCCTTAAAGTAGGCAAATTTATGTCAGTAAGAGGTTGTTTACTTTGCATGAGATATATTTTATGGGAAAACAATTCTAGTGTCATAGTCATTGGAAATCTATGTTTTGGAGTTGGGTTCAAATCCTGACCCTGTTGCTATGGGGCTTACTGGGCAAGTTACTTTACTTCTTGTGTCATAGAGTTTTAACTTCTGAAATGAAGCTTTATAGTATCCCTCTCATCAGCTTGTTGTAATGATTAAATTAGATAATATGTAGTGAATCTTCTATAACAGTCTCTGAGTATACTAAGTTCTCAGTAAAAGTTGACTTTCATGTGCATATGTGAATGGATTTTCATATATGGAGTATATTGTATGTACATATACAGATGCAAAATTTGTACAAATGCAAATTAGACTTGGTTTGGACAAATGAAGCTACAGACAAAGGATAAAATCGTGGTATTATAAAAAATTAATTGTATATGTGCTGCCAAAGTGAGCACTGTAAAAAATTAATTGAAAATTCCTAGGAACTTTTCTAGACTTTCTCTTAGAACAGTTTACAGTGCTGGAGGTAACATTGCCTGCAGCCTAGACTTATAATGGAACTTCTATACAACATCACTGTTCAGGTAGAGTTAATACACTTTTTTTCTTCTGCCTCCTCTGAGTGAATGAATTCCACTACCTTAGTTTGCTGATCCTTTCTTCTATTTGATCTAGTCTGCTGTTGAATCTTTTTTTTTTTTTTTTAATTTTCATTTTATGTGTTATGTTCTTGAGCTTTATAATTTCTGGTTAGAAGTTGTTTATATTTTCTACCTTTTTTTGTTGAAATTTTCACTTTGTTCACACATTGCTTCCCCAGCCGTGGAAAGGATCTTTATGACTGTTATTTTGAACTCTGTATTGGATAAACCACTTACCTCCATTAAGAATTGATTTTTTAGGGGCACCTGGGTGGCTCAGTGGGTTAAGCCTGTGCCTTCAGCTCGGGTCGTGGTCTCAGGGTCCTGGGATCGAGCCCCATGTCGGGCGGGCTCTCTCCTCTGCAGGAGGCCTGCTTCCCCCTCTCTCTCTGCCTGCCTCTCTGCCTACTTGTGATTTCTTTCTGTCAAATAAATAAATAAAATCTTAAAAAAAAAAAGAATTGATTTTTAAAATTTAAAACATTTAAAAAACTTACCTTGTTCTTTTGTTTGGAACCTGTTCTCCTGTTTTTTTCATTTTCTTTGACTCTCATGTTGGTTTCTGTACATTAGATGAAAGAGACACCTCTCCCAGTCTTGACAAACTGGTCTCCTGTAGATGAACCTTGTTGGTCAGCTTAGCCCAAGTTCCTGGTTGCTTCTCAAACTTTATTGATTGTCCAACTTGCTGTCTGTGTTCTTAGTGGTACCCAGTAGCTGGGGATGTGCTAAGACCCATCAGTGTCTTGTAGGGGAAGATCTCACTCACAACCCAGATAAAAGCTCATTAGAAACCCTATGGGTAGGCATAAGCTGGGACAATATGCAGTCAAATATCTTCCAGGAAAAGGGTGGGAGATGAGCATTCTTTGTTTGCTCCCTCTGTGCTGAACCCTGAAAGGATAGTTGCCGCCAGGGTTTCTGTGTGCATCCATTAACAATTACTTCTTTATTCAATACAGTCCTGCAGGACTCATGAAGGCAAACTACATTGGCTATCAGAGCGAGGCAGTCTGGGACGCTGTCCCTTAGGTGGCAGCTATAAAACCTGGGGTGCCAGATGTGTTTACAAGCTGCTTGCAGAGAGATGCTGGTGACCTGGACCTATTGTTGGAATGAAGCAAACCCAGAAGGGGTTGGGGGATTTCCCATTGGCTCCCTTGGGGTTCAGGGAGGATCATAGTCAGATCCTAGATGCATGCCAATGAGCAAATGGACCCTTAAGCAGCAGTTTATAAAGTAGGCAGTCAAATCCCTTCCAGGAAAAGACTGGGAGATATGTCTTTCCGCCTGCTTCCTCTATGTTATACCCTGAGGGGATAGTAGCGGTGAGTGCTTGTCTGCCTGTTAAGAACTACTTCTTTGCTCTAGTCCTGCGGAACTCTTGGATGTATTGTCCCCTGGCTATCAGCTTGGTGAAGTCTTCAAGAGTTGGGGTGCTAGATGTGATGCAAACCTTTCATTCCTCAGAGAGGAGCTGGGGTTCCTTCCTGATTGTACGGCGCTGTGCTGGGGAGGAGTTTATGGTGAGCTTGTCTCAGCCTTTTGTGCCCATTCTGATGTGGTGCTTCCACATTGACCATGCGTATGAGAGAAGTCATTCACTGAGTTCCTGGAGTTCTCTCAGAGAATTGCTGTGTGTGACACCGTACATTAGGTGCCACCATGGGAGAAGGAGCGTTCAGGAGTCTCCTATGTCCACAGTGTGGTCCCTCTTTTTCAGTTTAGTAGAAACTCTACTAAACTGTGAGCAGTCGAGACTCTTGTACATGCTCAGTGCGTCCTCTGCTAATGAACCTATTGTGCTGGTGCTGCTTGTCTTTAAGGTAGTGAGGTAACAGCAGACGAAGAAACAGTGGCATATGGGGTGCCTGGGTGGCTCAGTGGGTTAAGCCTCTACCTTTGGTTCAGGTCATGATCTCGGCGTCCTAGGATCGAGCCTTGCATTGGGCTCTCTGCTCAGTGGGGAGCCTGCTTCCTGCCCTCTCTCTGTCTGCCTCTCTGCCTACTTGTGACCACTCTCTCTGTGTCAAATGGTGGCATATGGCCTGCTGGAGTTTACTGTGTGTTAAGTGAGAGTGGCATCAAAAGTGGAAAGCAGTTTCTTTCCTAGCAATTATTTCTCCTAATACTTATCCAGAAACGATTTAAAGCTTCACCATTTGTGCTTCAAATTCTTTGGGTTTACTTATTTATGCTTTTTTGGTGGGCTAAATGGAAGTGCTGAATGAGTATTAATTGATGTCTGTAATGACTCTGTCTTGGAAGAGTCTAATGGAAGCCTTAGTGGGAAGCCTGAGTGCGTTTCCTTGCCTTTGGCATTTTATAATCCCTCACTTTTTGCCTTTTCAATCACTGCGCATTATCAGGAAGGCCTGAGATCCTGGAGAAGGGCCAGGCTGAGCAGAGTGTTGTGTCTCATCAAGAAAAGCAGAGATTTTTCTTGGCCCTGCTTCTTACCCATCATTACTCAAAAGGCAACTTTATTATATGTTCTAGGGAAGGAAATATCGCTGGTTTTATTTAATCTTGTGCCATAAGTAAAATTGGATTTCTGTTTCATAAAATTAAACCTAGTTCTTTGAAATAGCTTTCATGATAAAAAGCTCTTGCAGGATGTTAGGACCCCATATTTGCAGTAAAACTTGGAGTAGAATAATATATCCAATAAAATGTCACAATTTATCCTTTTTTTTGTTTTGGGTACATTTTTTTTTTTTTTTTTTTTTTTTTGACAGAGCAATATTTCTCAGAGATAGGCATAATTCTGACAATTAGATTAACTGGCGTAAGGTATTTTGTTTCATTTCCTTGGAACTCATGTAACTTGTGAGTTAGTTTTCCCTTCCTGCTCAACCAAATTATTTCAGTCGTGTTCCCAGAAGCTTGACATGCCTGACTAGCACCAAGCTTGCCATCTCCACAAGAAGGCCACCATTTGAGTAAAGAGCCCAAAGGGACTACAGATACCATTTCAGAGGACTGATGACATTGCCTTTAGGAACATAATAGTTCTTAGCCCAACCTATGGCATAAGTAGGGGTTGTCCTAGTTGAGCTTTCTGACAGAAGAAAAATGAACCCACTTACGTTAAAAAACTAACAAAGTCATAAAGCCTACCTCTCTCAGTGTATATTCACATTTACAAGCCAGTATGTAGCAACAGGTTACAGATTTAAGACATTTTTGCCAAAGTAAATTATTACGAAAAGTGAATTTGGAGTTTTCTACAGTTCTCTATGTAAAATAGTTCATATATTCAGAGGTCTCATTATAGGCACAAATTTTTTAGTTAGGGAAAAGATGGAACCCTGTTATAATGATTATGAAAACATAACTCAGTCTTTTTTTTGCCAGCTTTTAGAGACACAGTTGGCATACAATATCGTGTATGTTTAAGGTGTACAGTGTGTTGGTTTTATACACTTATATATTGCAAAATGATTACCGCTATAGCATTAGGTAACAACTCCATCCTGTTACTTAAATATCATTTCCTTTTTATGGTAAGAACCTTTAAGAAAAGTGATATCATGAATTGGATCTGCAGGGCATACATAATATAATTTTTAAATAAATTAAATTTTATCTGGTAGATTGTTTCATCAAGTGAAAAGAGTTAAACTTGACTCTTGCCTTTATAGCTGATTCAGTGAGTGGAAGAAATTTTTAGGGTAAGCCAACTGAACTTGTGAAACTTTTCAGCAGGGCTGTCTTGGACCTAAACACAATTGCTGTATTTAGGGATCCTCCTTCTCTTTCTGGAGCTGTCTCTAAAAATGATTGGGAGGGAGACAAACCATAAGAGACTCTTAATCTCACAAAACAAACTGAGGGTTGCCAGGGGGTAGAGGGGTAGGGATAGGGTGGCTGGGTTATGGACATTGGGGAGGGTATGTGCTATGGTAAGTGCTGTGAAGTGTGTAAGCCTGATGATTCACAGACGTGTACCCCTGGGGCAAATAATACATTATATGTTAATAAAAATAATGAAGTATAAAAAAAAGTAATGGGTGGAAGTGGTAGAACCCACTGAAAGTGCCTTAGATAATTGATTAATATAATTACTGATTTCAAAGATGAGAATACTTGAGAATTGAGAAACTTAAGAAATGTATTAGTTGAGACTACATACATATTGTAAGGGCAAGTCCAAGTAGTATTAGTCTATACAAAAACAAGTTACGGGGCGCCTGGGTGGCTCAGTGGGTTAAAGCCTCTGCCTTCGGCTCAGGTCATGATCTCAGAGTCCTGGGATCGAGCCCCAGGGATCGAGCCCCACATCGGGCTCTCTGCTCAGCAGGGAGCCTACTTCCTCCCCTCTCTCTGCCTGCCTCTCTGCCTACTTGTGATCTCTGTCTGTCAAATAAATAAATAAAATCTTAAAAAAAAATTAAAAGAAAAACAAACAAGTTACATTGTAATTAATATTGACTTAGAAGAAAAGTGGAAACCTTGTCAGGGACCACAAGTTTAATGGATATAGCATGCTGTTACTAAGAAGGGTGGTTAGCATGATGGTCTGTTTTATTAATAGGGTCTTCATAAATGAATTCCCATTGAAGGGGAATCTTTGCTTTTCTACACTTTACAACTAATGGGGGGAAAAGGGAAAAAATGCAGAAGGCCAAAAGAACTTCGGAAGAAATTTTATAAAAGTGGGGGTCATTCAACAATTGTTAAAATGTGTCTTAATTGGGGGCACCTGGGTAGCTCATTCGGTTAAGCATCTGCCTTAGGTTCAGGTCATGATCCCCGGTTCTGGGTTCTCGGATTGAGTCCCACATCAGGCTCCCTGTTCAGTGCAGAGCCTGCTTCTCTTTGTCCCTCTTCTGCTTCCCCTGCTTGTGTGCTCTCCCTCTGTCAAATAAATAAATAAAATTTTAAAAAATACATCTTGTTTAGTGTTACCTTAAGGTGTTTAAAGTGCAGTTATATTGCTTTTTATCTCAGGAGACACCATTAAGTGAGAAGTAATTGTTCATAACTAAAGACTAAGTGGGAACTGCCAGTTTTCTGTGACATCTACGTGGTGCTTCAGGCCACACACCTAGAATCTTCACCTTCTTTCTAGGCAACAGCAGAAGGAAATGTGTGGGCCAGCAATGTTTGACAAAGGAAAATATCTGTTGACCTCTCTTTGAATAGAGGAAAGAGAAAGAAGCAAGATTTGAGTAACACTTGAAATAGAGCTTGGCTGCTGTTTTTATCCTTTGAGTACAATTTGCTGGCTATATAAATAGAAAAAAATAAGGCAAGGCTCAGTAGCATGCCTTGTTGGTTGGCCTCAACTTATGTTCTAGGTCTTATTAACTAGGGGATGACATATTGAACTATAAGAATGACTTGCTGTCCTGCAGACTGTGAAATGTCAGCTTTGTTTTTCCGACCCAAAGCTTTGTACTGGACAGCAAATTTGAAATAATATCAGCTGGTGTCCTACCAGGGGTTAGGAAACCCACAAAGGACAGATTTATTACAAAATATAAGTTTTCTGTTTAAAATTTCTGTTTAAAATTGAGGAGTTTTGAAATTAGTGCATGACAGGTACCAATTAATGCTGAGGTTTGAGTGTTTTTCTTGGAAATCTTGACATTTTTCAATCAGTTACATATACACTCAATATTCCTTTCTAGCCCTCTGTTACTTTTGATAGTATCTCCTGGAACAAACCTCTCCACACTTTCTTTTCTGACATTTTAAGCTAGGATTCTATTCCTTCCATTGCTAAGGTAACCCAGTGCGTGAATGCTAGTGGTGGAGAGAATGTTTTTTAGAACAGGTTCCATGTTAAATTGATACTATTGTCACACATTACTTAGGCAGGTACTCAAATAGTCATCATTTGTGAAGTCTTAAATCTTTAATTAAAAAATGTTTTCTCTGTCTTCCATCCCATTTTTAGCCATTCATTTTTAAGGAGTGGGTTTTCTGGCAGTAATGAATTTTATATGGAATTGAGCTCTCAAGGAGAAAAAGAGTGTGTCATTAAATAATTTGAATTTATTTTTCAGTTAAACTCATTAATCACATTCTCTCTTTAAGGTATTACATTTTAAAGATGAGAAGGCAGCTTAAAGTTTTCCCTAAAAAATAAGCCTCCTACTTTTATCTGGCCCCAATGGCCCTTAGATTGGAATTAAGAATTAAATATTTATTCTCACATCAGAGATAGAGCAGAGGTTGTATTCAGGTTACTTTCACCCTCTCTCATAATTTTCAAGGAAAAAAAGTAATTGGAAGCTCTTATTTTTTTCAAATAGCCTACCGTAATGTACTTTTCAAAGGATTCAGGATGGTGGAAGGTTTTGGAATTCACCTCTGGGTAGCCATGTCCCACCCGTTCTTCTTTTTCCTGGAAACCCTGTAAACACTATAAGATGCATATGACAGTTTTTGATTGCACTCAGGGAACCAAACTTGAATTTGCAAATGACAGTATCCAAGGATTCTGTTAATACTTAAGTCAAAAAATTAAAATTTTTGCTTTTTTCTTAGATGTAAGAGTATGTGAATGCTGGCAGCTATCCATGTATTACTTTATCTAAAAAATAAATAATTGGCTTTGAAACTACCTATGTTTGCAGGTTTAAAGGCTGATGGTTGAAGAGCTATGTGGGAGAGCCTTGGGAAGAGGGTGGGTAGAGTGTGGCAGAGAGAAGTGATGAGATGTTCTTAGGGAAACGACCAACCCAGATCCTTTGGAAGTGCTCTACTCTATGGGTGCCAAGTGAACTGTGAAAGGCCTTGTCTTGACTCTATAAGAGGTGGGCCTTTATGTGTCCATGAGTCCAACGTAGGTAGAACCACCCGTCATCCCCAGTCTTTTGTAATCCTGCCCTAGGTCCTGGTTCACAATGATTCCCACATAGCTGCTTTCCCTGCCCTAGATTTGTAGCTGTTGCAACTTTTATTTTGCAGGTTTGTCATGAGAATGTACTGTGTGTGTGTGTGTGTGTGTGTGTGTATGTGTGTGTGTGCGTGGTGACCTATCAGGCTGACATGTGCAGAGTCTGGTAAGCCCAGCCCTTAGGATTGGTTTAGTTTGTTTTGGAGTGGCTTAGTTCCTTCTGTTTGGTTTCCTCACTCTCATTTTGTTGACTTGTTCAAGATTCTGTCTTTACTGCCCTTGTTTTTGCTATCTTTGACATAACATTTTTTTGCTTGTAAGAATTTTAGTTTTGGAGGTGGAAGAGTCTGAGTTCAGAGCCTCAATGCTGCATGTAGTGAGTGAGCTTGGGCAGTTGCTTGATGGTATCAGAGCTCAGTTTCTGCCCCTGTGAAATGGGGATGATCATAGGCTTTACCTTGTACAGTGGCTGTTGGGATCAAATAAGATAATACCCGTAAGTTACTTCCTAAATGTTAGATGGAAACAAGGGCTGTAAAGGAATGTAAAGTCCATATAGTCATTGGCACCTAATAAGCATTAAATAAAAAGGAGGTTGTGGTGGTTTACTTCTTTGCTTTCATTCATATGGGACAGCTGCCCACCTAGAGTTCTAGTGACCTTTTTCCAACCTCCCCACCCTCAGCCTCATCCCAGGTAGGGAGCACCTTCAACACCTATTTCCTGTTTGCTTATCCTTCTCCCTTCCTCTTCTGCTCACCTCGTGCTAAAGGATGGGATGAGACTTCCCAATGAAGTTGTAACTCATAACCATGGAGTTGACTATTTCTCACTCTAGCCGTTTGGACTTGGGACTCTGGCTTCCAGTGTAAGGGCAGTGAGTGGATCCTACCACTCATGCCTTCTCACTCAGATGAGAAGTCGCTTTCCTGGTTGGTGTTCAGTTCAGATTCTCAGTGCAGATTTCAAAAGGCCATTGCCAAGCTATGAGGAGTCTATTCTTTTTTCTGCTTGTCAAAATAAAATTAGACTGTGGGGCACCTGGGTGGCTCAGTTGTTAAGCATCTGCCTTCAGTTCAGGTCACGATCCCCGGGTCCTGGGATCCAGGGTCCTGGGATCAAGCCCTGCATCAGGCTCCCTGCTCAGCAGGGAACCTGCTTCTCCCTCTGCTTGCTGCTCTGCTTACTTGGGCTCTCTTTCTGTCCAATAAATAAATAAAAGCTTAAAAAAATTAGACTGCAGTATATTTTTGTCTCCCAAACAGAATGGGGTTCCTAAAGGGTCAGTTGGGAGTATGCCTGGCAATTCCATAGGCTACGCTGTGGTGTGAGGGGAAAGAATGCTCAGTGCATAGTAGGCTGTCAGCAAATATCTAATGAATGAATAAATGGTGGACACAAACCAGAGCTTAAAGAAATATTAACAAATGATTTAAAAAAATCTAATGCACACACTGGAAAGTCGGTATGATACAATAGTTGCTTATGGCGCCTAATGACTGCCTGCTGCCCAAGGCATGGGGCTGTCACACATTTGTCTCAATGGCACATCTGTTATCTTACACAGATGCAATTATAGTGCCTCCTAAGCAGACATCTGGTTGCCTTCAATTATGCTTTTAAATTACAACCAGAGGAAAACTGTTTTGGAGTAAACCATGTCTCTATCTAGTGAAAGTTGTACTTTTTGTGTGGAAAATATCAGACAAATGTATACTACTGAGAAGTTACCCCCAATACTGGCTTTCATAGTTCTTGACAACCTTGTCTTATACGGTATTTTCATTATGTCCCCCTGACACTCCTGGGTAGTAGTCTGGGAAGATAACACTCAGCTTCTCCATTAAGCCCCTTAAAGGTTGAGAATTAAGGGGTCTTTCCACAGCTACATTTCTGTAAGTGTTCAAATCCAGATCTTTCAACTCTTCTGTCTGTCTGCCTTTGCACTATGCAGTATCGTGACCAGATTCTTAATAGATTCTATTGATGTGTACATTGTATGGTTTAGTCTGGACATGTCCCCAGACAGTGGAGGCCAGAAATTGGATTGCCATCTTTGAGTTCTGATAAGGACTTTTTTTTTTAAATTTTATGTATTTATTTGACAGATAGAGATCACAAGTAGGCAGAGAGGCAGGCAGAGAGAGAGGGAAGTAGGCTCCCTGCTGAGCAAAGAGCCTGATGCAGGGCTCAATCCCAGGACCTTGGGATCATGACCTGAGCTGAAGGCAGATGCTTTAACCCACGGAGCCACCCAGGTGCCCCCTTTTTAATGTTTCAACTGATTTAGTACTAGTTCCACAAGGTAGAATAAAGTATATCCAGCCTAAAAGAGAGGCAAACTCCATAAACTGCATTCCAGCATCGCATATAGCAATGTGAATTTGATGGAATGAAACCATGTGATTGGTGTTTTCCCAGACTTGCAGTCAGGAGTTGCCATCTGAGTGTCTCAAATATGCCTGATGCAGAAAAGACATATCAGGAAGCTAAAACCCACCCTTGGTCTTGTTGCCCTTCTCTTCTTCTCCCTTTGCCTTTACTGTCCAGCCATACCTGCCATGTTGGTATTGTGCTCCTTTGGCTGTTCTGTTTCAGTATCTTTCCTATGAACCTGTTTATATTTTCAGTTTCCATTTTGGACTTAACAACCTCTGATCTTCTCGGTGGAGAAGTGATTTTTTTTAATGCACCAAAGCCCTGATTAGACCACTTGAATGAAAGATGCCATAGTACATGATCTCTCCTATTTCACTGAGAGTCCTGAAAAAATAGGAGGTTGTATGTGATGCTCATACCACATATTCTCTTCTGTGTTCCATAAAATTTTTGGCAATATTTTTTTCATTCTCTTTAGTTTTTCCTCATCATTTTGCCATTGGATAAATGTCTCAATTTTCAAGTCATCATACATGAGGGAGGTAGTAGGTCCAATACTTTCCTTCTTTTTTTTTTTAAGATTTTATTTATTTATTTGACAGGCAGAGATCACAAGGAGGGGGAGAGGCAGGCAGAGAGAGAGGAAGAAGCTCCCTGCTGAGCAGAGAGCCTGATGTGGGGCTCGATCCCAGGACCCTGGGATCATCACCTGAAGGTAGAGGCTTTAACCCACTGAGCTACCCAGGCGCCCCTACTTTCCTTATTTCTGTTCATACTCTGTGTCTATGCCTAGAGCTGCAACTCATCAGTCAGTGGTTTCATGAGCCAGATATTTATTCCAAAGAAAAGTGGGAGGCAGTATGGTATTCAAAGATAATCTTTACATCTACAAGATCTGGCATATAGTACTGGCATTGAATACTAGTTTCATTTAGTGTTTGTCTACTGTTTGACTTAGATGCAAAAATTGAGACCTCCATAAATGTATACGTGGTTTGGAAATGAGAGCACAACTTATTTTAATGATTTGGATATATGTGATGTATTTTGTTCATAAACTTACAGTATTGAATACATTTCAACGGCTCCACTCAGTTGTTGTGAAACATCAGTAAATCCTACAAAGTAGAAGTACTCCTGAATTAAACTACATTTAAAAGCATTTACTGGGGCGCCTGGATGGCTCAGTCATTAATCATCTGCCTTCAGCTCAGGTCCTGATTCCAGGGTCCTGGGATCAAGCCCCACATCGGCTTCCTGCTTGGCCGGAGTTTGCTTCTCCCTCTCCCACTCCCTCTGCCTGTGTTCCCTCTCTGTGTCTCTCTCTGTCAAATAAATAAAATATTAAAAATAAATAAAAGCATTTGTTTCTAGATTATTGCCCACTCACGCTTATCTTTAATATTTTGCTTACAGTGTTTAAGGATATATCTTGGTTTGGGAGCAAGTATTGTAGATTAAGAATAACTTGTGAAAGTCACAAACCTTTTTTTGTTATTATTCATTGTTGAAATTATTAGCTAATAGATCTTAAGAGATGATAGGGAAGACAGTGGTATAAAAAGGAAGCATTGACAGGTATTTTGTTAACCACTTACTTAGAGAAAGTAGCAGATCTTAATTCTGGTGTTGTATTAGAATCACTTGGGAATCTTTGGGAAAAAGTAAGGCTTGGATCCCAACCCTGGAAATTCTGTTTTAATTGTCCTAGGGTGAGCCTTAAACACGGCTTCCTGTGTGTGTTGGTGGGGAGATAGAGGCACCATTGGATCCCAGAAGTAGCACCATTCATGGTCTCCTCTTTGTCCTAGAGAAATGATGCCCACTTGTAGAATCACTGTTTCCTTGCTTTTCCTTAAATTTCTACTACCTATGTGTTCTTAAATAGTATGCCTTAGCTGTTCACTTTGTAAAATTTCATATTAACCAAAACATATTCTGTGAACTCTTTTGTGACTTTTCTGCAACAATAGTATATTTCTTAGTTTTTTTCTATGTTAGTCTGTACTTTTTTTATTGATGTTAGGATACTAGTGTGATTATACTGCAGTTTATTCTATTGTTGGTGGATGTTGAGATCCCTTCTGTTTTTGGACAGTTATACATTTTTATGTGTGTTTGCTGTGACATGCAAAGCATGGTGCTCACTAGGGTTTATATGTAGGAGTGGAAATGCTTAATCACTGAAGACTTCAGTTTCTTCAGATTTATTCGATGATGGCAATGTATTTTCCAAAGTGGTTATACCCATTTACATTTCCTGTAGACTGTGAGTTCCTGTGGACTTGGTAATTTATTTTTCCATATTCTGCTGTCTCCAGACCTTGTGAAGCTATAATGGTCCCGAATTTGGACTGAACAGTATATAAAATCACTTTCCTTCAGCAACAGCCTCACCAGCTACTTCAGCCCCTGTGCTCGAACACTGTTGGAAGACCGTTGGGGTGGGCTGTATTTCCTGCATCCTTGATCCTCAGCAAGTCAGGCTGGGATGAATATTCTCAGGACCTTGGGTCTCTGATGTGATTGCCTTATTTTCTGGGCACAGAAACTGAGGTGTGGTAGAACGAGAGGCATAGGCTTTGAGCCTCCGTCCCTGTGTGGGTCCAGTGGACTCCCTTTATGCCGTGATGGGAAATGCTGATTGAATGGCACAGCCTATTCACTTCCTCTTTGTGTCTGGGTGATTTTGCTCCCAGGATGTGACAGGTCATACCTTCTCATGTTTGCCATTAGAACAATTACAAGTAATTCTGTTTTAGTAACATTAGTTCACATAACTCCTGGCATTAGCTACACAGGAAGAGACATATTTATTTGGTTAAAAATATATTTTAAACACACCTCCTCCCACTTCTGCTAGATTGAATAACCCCTTTTCACAGCTTGTTTTCCTGACTGCTGTTAAGAATCTGAAACTCTATAACAAGCAGAATTATTTATATATGTCATGGTGTTTCCTATTTCAGGCTCTTTGCCTGATTCTGGGCTCTGAACTTTCAAACCGAAGGAGAAGGCTCTCTCAAACCATCTTGGTCAGCTTCTTATTTGTTCCCTTCAAACATCAGAAGATCCTTTCTACCCCTGCCTTCCCACCTTCCCAGGAGTGGACAGATTGAGAAGGAGGAACATTTTCAGCAGTGAGCTGTTCTATCCTGCAAGTTTGCTTTGCTCCTCTGTGAACTAGGTGTGAGATTGGAGCCCAGGGAGGGAATGGGGAGCTGGGCTAACAGAACGTGCCCGGAGGGTGTTCCAAAGGAGAAAAACTCCTGCCACCCACACTGTCAACCAGGTAGAGTAGAGTGAACTCCTGCCCAGGGTCAAGGGTATCTGGGGTACTGCCCCAGGCAATGTATGGAGTTCCATTTAAATGGTTGACCCCATACTTGCCTTTACCAATAGTTTTATTTTAAAAGGGAATGCAGATAGTTTAGATGTTCCCCTTTGGTCTTTGTCCTGGAAGAAAATAGTATCTCATACAGCCATGCAGTGTTTCTTACCCAGATGAGATTGGGATCTATGACTTTGAAATTCCATTCGAGGGTGGCTGGTTGTGAGTTCCTGCCGACATACGTGTTGGGGAGTGTCCTTGTGCATTTGTGTTTGCTTTGTTACCTGATCCGAACAGTCTCTTCCTCCTTATTACTTAAGAAGGGGGAAAAAAAATGGAAATGTTCTCAAACATGCCTTGTCAGGAGTCTGTTAAGTATGAAAACACTACCTTCTAATAAAATGAGTTTAAAGGTCAAAAACTTAAAGGGTAAAGCAGAGATAAGTTCTTCAATAGCCTTTTGAAGATATCAGGCATTTTAAGCAGATATCTGGCAGGTGTGCACTGCTTTGTCTTTAGATGTTTTGGCATTTCAGATGTTATTTGACCTGGACGGGGGTGGGGGTGTGCGTCTGCGCTATGTGACACAGACAGGTGATAGAGCAAATGCACAGTGGAGTCAGTGGTATTTCACTTCGAGGGCCTAGTTACAAATTTGAAATAGAACACTTCACCTTCTTGATCTGGATAAAGTAATAGTATAAACCACTAAAAATGTAAGCTAAGCATTTTTCTTCTGCATTTGTGCAGTGGCGTAATTCCTTCTGATTGTTTCAAATTAGAGTGGGGTTGGATGCTGGCTCCCCTGATAGCATCCCCACAGTCTGCTGGAGAGACAGAGCTGAGCTAACTGCCTGGCCTGGTCAGGGAGGCTGCCTCCATGCAGCCTCAGCAGGCTTTTGGTGGGGGTGTGGGCAGGGTTGGAATTTAATGCGAACTTGAAGGTTGGTTTAATGATGGTCTTCTAATGCAGAGAAGGGGGGGTGGGCAAGGCAGGGAGTTGGATTAGGAGAGGATAAGGATCATGGTATAATATAGATTGGTTTTAGGGCTCAAATGGATGCTTTTTACAGAGGAGTTGATGGGTCTTAAAGGAATAATGAACAGACCATCATTTGCCCTGGGAAGAATCTCCTGGAGTAGTGAAGTTATGCTAATGAAGACAATGGAAAGGTAAAGTCATATTAATGCAGACCTCTGACTTGTGGAGCAGTAGTTTTTTGTCCTCAGTGTTCTAGGTCTGAGAGAGTAAGTAGCTTTTGTTCACAGATTTTAGTCAAGGTACCAGAGATGGAACTAAAAATGATAGGTGCTCCAAGTAGCAGCTGCAGCCATATCCCTAAAGCTCACTTTTCCTGGGTAACTCATCAGGGAAAGAGCCCCCTTGGTCATATATTCATTCATTCATTCATTCATTCATTCAATATGCAGGTATTTTTAGACCCATACATGTGCAGGGCACTGTATTGGGGTAGAAAACAGAAGGGGTCCCTCCCCTCTGGCTTTTCCTGCCAGAAAATCCAGTGCAATATAGTGTGCCCTAGACATCCTTTCCATTGTAGCTACAGCCAATAACATTATTCAGCTTGAGGGTAGATGTAATTCACATTCTGACTGCGTTCATTCCAGCAGATCTTGAGTGTTTGGATTTTCAGGTTTAGTTCGTGACGATAAGGTTTGTTTTAAGGTATATCTTGATGTCTGAGGAGTTTATGAGTCTACCTTTTTTTTTTAAATAAATGTAAACAAATTTATTCTTTTCCATATTTCCAGTGTAATATCTATCATGAGCCAGCTGTGTTCCAGGCACTGAGTATTGCAGTAGAAATACAGGTGTACAAACTATATGCAAATAAGGCAATTTGAACATACACAAATGACAGCAATTTTAACAGTTGCCATTCAGCTCCACAAACACTAGACGACTTCAGTTTGTCAGATATTGTATTAGGTGTTGAGAATAATAAAACCCCTCAGCCTCTACAATGGTATGTACCCCTTAATGTGAAAGCTGCAAACCACGGTGAAAACTCAGAACACAGATTAACCAAGAGCCCTTTGTCAAGGGCCATGTGAAGAGGCCCCAGGCTGAGCCGTTGAAGCAAAGCATTAGGGCGGTTTGCCAGCCCTGAAGCAGTCCCAGGAATCTAATAGATGCACCAGAGCTCCTCCGTAAAGTTGGAGAACGACCATGATCTCCGGTTTTCTGGACATGGGAAGCCCGTTTCTGCCCTACCTTCTCATCAGGGGAGGAGCAATTCTGGCTCATGAATGGGAACAGGGACTCCCTTACGGTTGTGGCTTCTGAGACATTGCCCTCCTGAAGTAGTAGCATGTCTTTCAAGAGCAGCTTCGTGTTTCGAAAGGGTGGTGTGCTCCTAGTGCTCATTTTCCTGTGCTGACTTCTGCACAAGTGAAAGGGAATGTGAATGTGTGCTACAGTGGCTAGAAACAGCCCTGTACCAGTGATGGGCAGACCCAGCACCACTTGGCTGCCTACCTTTGGACAAATCACTCGCCCTGTCCTCAGCAGTAAAATAGGAGCACCTGGGTGGCTCAGTCGCTTGGGTGTCTGACTCTGGATCTCACCCAGTACAGGTCTTGATCTCAGGGTTGTGAGTTCAAGCCCCACATTGGGGTCGACACAGTGTGTGGAGCCTAATTAAAATAAGGTATTTGGATTACATGCTTTTGATGGTTCCTTCCAATTCTGACATTCTTATTATGTCTAAATCTATGGTATTAGAGATAAAACATATAAAGCACAGGGGCACCTGGGTGGCTCTGTGGGTTAAGGCCTCTGCCTTCAGCTCAGGTCATGGTCCCAGGGTCCTGGGATCGAGCCCCGCATCGGGCTCTCTGCTTGGCAGGGAGCCTGCTTCCCCTCCTCTCTCTCTGCCTGCCTCTCTGCCTACTTGTGATCTCTGTCTGTCAAATAAATAAAAATAAATTAAAAAAATATATATTTAAACATATAAAGCACATTTTTGCAAGTGAAAGAACTAATACCATTTGTTTTTATTCTCAGTTTCTTTATGCAGAGAGTCTCTTCTACACCTGGCTATGAGATGGGGCCTACCTAAGCTCTCTCATTTCCTCCTGTGCCTCCCTGGGGGAGTTCAGGCTTTGTCTTTACCCAACGAAGAAGGTGCCACACCATTAGACTTAGCTTTACAAGCTGGACACTCCAAGCTGGTTGAAGACATCACAAAGTGAGTTTGGCTACTTGATGGATTAATTCTCTCTTGATCTGTTCCTATAAAGTGTTCCACATACTGTGGGAGAATTGAAATAACCAGACCACAAGCTCTTGTTGGTTTCTCTTTTACCATTATTTCTCATGTATAGAGTACAAAGTACATGAGCAGATGTACAGACATATTTGGTATCAACATTTCATGGAGAGGGAGTTAGAGATAACATGTCTTTAAGGGCTTTGTTGGGGACTGTAATCAAGGAAAAAGTTGGGAAATACTTGCCTAAGTTCTACTTATCTTTCAGGTATCACCTTAAGTAACAATGCTTCAGAAAGCCATCCATGTTAGGACCTTTAATGATTATGAATAATGTACAATATGGTGATTAAAAGGACTAATTTACAATATTAATCATAGTTTATAATTTTAAATTTAGGCATCATTTGTTACCTAGGTTTCCCTCCTGTATCACTTGAGGGCTGAAAGTATTTGTTTACCTACTGTAGTATTTCTAATACAGTTTTGGCATATGACACTCATTGAAAGAATATAAATGATTGTTGAATCAATAATAGACATACCCTAAGGACAACGTGGCTATTAGGATCTAATTAAATAATGTAAATGAAATAATAAAAGAACTGTTTCTTATGTGCTTCATGATTATCAGCATTTTCACTGAATGAGGAATGTGTGGTTTATTACCTAGAATAGTTCAGACTGGTCATAATACTTATGAAAAGGGAATTTTTATATAGTGATTTCCTTGACTTTGGCCAGTATTCCTATGAAAAGAGGATTCATATGTAGTGATTTCCTTGATGTAACAGGTGTTAAAAAATAAATGGGAAAGTACCTTGAAAATTACAAAGTACTGCATAAATATTAAATATCATCAGAGTACTATTATATGGTGTGTCTTGATAGACTGGTTTCTCTTGTTTGGCTCATGAAACTCAATGCAATTAATTTATGGTTTAATGGTACATAAATGAATATTAGAGTAGAAATTTCTGTTTATTTTTTGTTCTACTTTGGTCACATGACCACCAAGCAGTGGAAGAGCCCATCAAAAGGAATTGTCCTTTTCTTGACTCTAACGTGACCCTACTTGCTTGGCCCAAGAAGCTAAGGCAGTCCTGCTTTCTTTGACTTAGTCATTTTGGATGGTTCATTGTTAGATCAAAGTCCTGGCTGACTTCATCTTGGGTAGCCTAGTACCTTTCTACTATCTCCAGGACTGGAAGATATTGCATACTTTAAAGGTTTGCACATCTAACAGATCTATTCATGAATGGTATTAGAAGTAGACTGTCAGCTAAATTCTGAGTATATGGTGAAACTTTCATTTTCTAAATTAATAACAATTTTTTGGCTCAGGCTCAGAGTCCATTTATTTCAGTGACATGTTAACATGGAAAGTTGTTTTCTAGAGGATTCTAGTAATTAATATCAGGAGTGTGGAGAGATACCCCAAATCTTAGAGTGCAGGGATCTCTTTTTAGTGCTCCATATGATGGAGATAGCATTTATTTGGTTGGAAGTATATTATATTTTCGTGAGGTGTACATTCATTAATAAAATGGGGCCATGTAAGAAGAGGAAGGAGGCATAGAGCTATCTCTGTGAAGTGAGGAATCTGGGAGCGGTCTGTGGGGCTGTGACAACATGAGGTGGCCTGCCCTCTGGAAGCACTTGCATTTTCCTCCTGATGCTCCTTCACTGTTGCAATCGCATGACCTTGCGAGCCATCCAGAATAGTACACTAACCGTGACGCCTACGTGTAGCTAATAAATGTGCAATTGTTGTTGGTCAAAACAGAACAGAAAGTAAGTTTACTTTCAAGAATTTAGTTTGGGAATATTGTTTCTTTGTTTATGGATATTTTCACAAATACAACAAAATCAAATACATGCATCTTTTAATATGCATGATAAAATGATTTACAACAGTGGACCAGTGTGCTATGAATAACCCACTTGTTTGTAACCTCCAAACCTCACCGTGCTCCCTGGAGATCATATCTGTTTTTCACTGTAATCACCTAATAAGCTGTTGGCTGCCAGCTAATTTGTTCTACCACATATGACCCTGTTAAAGCAAGAGGGTCTCTTTTTGAGTTAAAAGAGAATGAAATATTGCAATAAAATACGACGTTTCGAAGTCAGTAGTTTCATTCATGCTACAAGTAATGGGTAAAGTATAGTGTATGTGATATAGATATATATATCTATATATATATAAAGTAGTGTATGTGAATAGCTCCTTACTTGGCATCTTGTGTAGGGGAAGAAAGTGGCTTTATTATTAGCGTCTGTTTACATGATCTTATGTATTTGTTGTCAGTAGGTGGCTTTCATGGATCGTTTTGCCAGCTGGATTGGTAATACTGGGGGCCGTGGGGGTAGTGGGATGTTGGGGTTGATGTCTCTGAAACTGCCAGTGGGTTTTGATTTGTGACATTTCAGTTTCCAGGGCAGACGTTCCCCAGGCTTCTCCAGAGTGCAGCTCAGTGAACAAGCTTTCCTGCAGTATCTTCACTCATCAGAGACTTTGACCCTGACACTGAACCACACAGCCGAGCATTTGTTGGAGGCAGATATTAAACTCTTCAGGAAATACTTCTGGGACAGAGCCTTTCTCCTCAAGGTGTGTATGTCTCTTCATTCTGGTGTATAATAACTCACATTCCTTGAGAGTATACACTGCAAAGTCATTATTTTGGGAACTGTGTTTTGGAGGGTAGCACTTTTTTTTTTGGTAAAGATTTTATTTATTTATTTGTCAACGAGGGAGAGAGCACAAGCCGGGGGAGAAGCAGGCAGAGGGAGAAGCAGGCTCCCTGCTGAACAGGGAGCCCGATGCAGGGCTCAATCCCAAGACCCCAGGATCATGACCTGAGCCAGAGGCAGCCGCTTAACCAACTGAACCACCCACACATCCCCTTAGCTACATTTTTCAGTCATGTTTTAGTTCTCTCCTCATAACAGTTTTTCCTGTTTATCAGAATGTTGAGAATTTAGTTCTAGAACTTGGCTAAAATTAATAAGGCGACTAGGAAATTTAAGTGTCCTACAATTGCATCCAAATGGACTAAAAAGAATAAAAATTGTTTTAATACACCCCATGAAAAAAAAAGTAGTTTCCTATTTCATTTTTGTTTTGTAATCAGGAAGCAGCATTATCTGATGCCCTTTTCAGGTAGGCTTAGCAGTTACCCTCATCGGAAGACTAGGATTTCAGGGTGAGGGCTGACCCCAGGTAATCATGTGGGCTGCTTGTGTTGGGCCTTGAGCCTGAGTGGTGAGACCTTTTAGGACCCTAGGCACTCAGGCTCCCACCTCCATGGCGCTTCCCAGTACGTACCTGCTCCGGTCCGTCCTGTAATTCCATGATGTGGCCTAGAAGAGACAATACTGCATCTTGTGAGTAAGGCAGGTGGGAGTTAACAGCTACGGGGGCGGGGTGCAGGTGAGTGGGCACTTGTTTCCTGCTCCTTTGTGGTTTGGTTAACTGTATATATTTCCATGGCTTTTTGTTGCTCTTGTTATTGTGGGCTCAGGATGTTGTTCTGAAATGGTCAAGAGCAAGGCGCTTGATAGACTGAGTTTAATTGATAACATGCCCATGAGTATTCAGGGGTCTGGGCCATTTGTAGGGCTCCCTGCTCAAGGGTGCCCATCCGTCTGCTTGGGAATATGCATGGATGCAGTGTTGGGCTGTTTCACTGTTTGGCACACCAGTATATAATTCTGTGGCTCTTCATCGTTCACTGGCTGGGCAGTAACCATTTGAAAAGAAAATGCTAAGAGCTCCAGGAGGGCACTTTGTCTCTGAGGCCCCCAGCTTGCTCTCATCCAGGTCAATCTGCAGCAGCATACACTGGCTTGCCAAGCAAGGCCTGTGCACAACCTGGGTCCTCCCTGTAATGGGGGTCCTGCCCCCCAGACTCCTGTGTCTTACGGCATGGGGAGGGGTTGCTCAGGATGGGCACCTGCAGAAACAGTAACTCTAGTTTACAGTTTCAAGATTTTCTGTCCTTCTGGCCCCTTTTTTGGTTCATGCATTATGTGCCTGAGGCCCTTCTGCTTGTGATGTGGGACAGTAGAAGATTCGTGGCAGGGACATTTGTAGCCCATGCCTCTTGGTTCCCCCAAGTGTCTCTCCTCATCTTCCTGGGTGCTGCTTGAGTGTACTCCAAGCTGCTTTACCCACCCTGTCTTTCCAGACCTCCCCAGACTGGCTGGCCTGTCCCAGCTCCCAGACCGATGTTTGTGATTCCATCTCCTTGTCACATATCTAAAGCCACTGATTGTTTTCATTGACTTTTTTTTTTTTTCTTTCTTAGACTCTTGAAGATCAAGAAGCCAGGCCAGAGGAAAGACGAGACAAACCATCCAGTGCTGCAGAAACTGAAGAAGGTACACAGGCTCCTTCCCCGCCCCGAGAAACCCAGAAAGTGCTGAGGACTAACAAGTTAACTGGTGGTTGAAGTTGAAGTGGGCTGTGAAGGTGGCAGGGACCAGGGGACTCGCAAACAGGATCGGGACTGTGGGACACAAGGACCTTGGTTCCTCTAACAGAGCTGAACGATGTAATCTGCTGCCACTTTTTATTCAATTAGCATTTACCGAATGCCCTTGACTAGGCCTTGCCACCCTCCTGATCTTAAGGCTACTTTCCTGACTGAGTGTATTCTCCTTATGTTCAAGTTTGGTGTGATCCTTCCAGGCTGTCCTTCCTCAGTCACTGGCCCCTTAGCTCATTCCATCTTTGTGGATCCCTGCCCTGCCCTGGGCTAGTTGGTCTTGAAGGGGATGGAGATGACCACTGGCATGCAGGCCCGAAGGCAGGGGAGGCTGGATGAGCCACAGGGTGCAGACCGTCGTACCCAACCCAGGTGGTCCCACACAGTTGTTGACAGTCCTCGTGGGGCTTCCGAGACTGAGTGTACACAGCTACTTGGGGTGTCCCCAGCAAGAGCTATATTCTTTTTTTTTAAAAAGATTTTATTTATTTATTTGACAGACAGTGATCACAAGCAGGCAGAGAGGCAGGCAGAGAGAGAGGAGGAAGCAGGCTCTCTGCTGAGCAGAGAGCCCGAAGCGGGGCTTGATCCTGGGATCATGACCTGATCGTGACCTGAACTGAAGGCAGAGCTATATTCTTAATAATGCACTATTGAGGGGCACCTGGGTGGCTCAGTTGGTTAAGTATCTGTGCTCAGGTCATGATCCCCAGGATCCTGGGATTGAGCCCCACATCGGGCTCTTTGCTCAGCAGGGAGCCTGCTTCTCCCTCTCTCTCTCCCCCTGTGCTCTCTCTCTCTCTTTGACAAATAAGTACATTAAAAAAAAAATCTTTAAGAAAATAATGCATTATTGATCCCTCAGTTGTATATAAAACCCAGTTCATCTGCAGGAATCCTGTACTTCTTTGTTTTCTCCAATCTGGCAGTTTCTCTGGGCACGCAATCGACTTCATTTCACATTTTTTTTTTTAATTAACATATAATGTATTATTTGCTCCAGGAGCATTTCATGTTTGTTTTTTAATTTTTTTTCCTTTTTCCATATACAAGTAAGTCTGATCTGTTAGCAAGTCTTCATGATAGATACAAGTTTTGATTCTGGGGAACATATTTTTTTAAGAATTTATTTATATATTTTATTTATAAATAAATAAAGAGAGAGACACAGTGAGAGAGGAACCCAAGCAAGTGGAGTGGGAGAGGGAGAAGCAGGCTCCCGCCAAGCAGAGAGCCCGATGTAGGACTCAATCCCAGGACCCTGGGATCATGACCTGAGCCAAAGGCAGACACTTAAGGACTGAGCCACCCAGGCGCCCCTCTGGGGAACATTGTTATCTTTTTTCTTAAATAGTCCTGACTTCTTGGACAGATTCTGATTTCATGTTTGTTTGTTTTTGTTTTTAATCCCAAATCTTAGTAGTTGTAGGAATCTGACTTTGTCATTATGTCTTATAAGGTAGTTTGGGCAAATAATTTATATACTAAAATACGTATTATCTGATTATCAAGTCTTTCCTTTTCCTTTATATTTTAGAATATTTTTTATTTTTTGAAATTATGTGTGAGGATGAGGTCATATATATTAAGGTATGGTTACATTATTCCATTTCAGGAGAGTGGAGGGACATTATAAAATATCTGTTATGTGTAAAGGGACAATAGTCTGATAAGGCTGAGAACCACAATGCTGGATGCTGGAGTTAGGGAGAAAAAGTAGGGCAAGACCCTTGCCCTGAAGCCACCAAAATTGACTGCTGGTGAATAGTTTTGATTCTGCCTGTGTTTGGCAACATAAACAAGTTGGATTTCACTTATTTGTCAGGTAGTAAAATCTTCAACTCTTGACCCCCATGTTTGTTAAAAAGTAGTCTTGGATGGGGCACCTGGGTGGCTCAATCGTTAAGCGTCTGCCTTCGGCTCAGGTCATCATCCTGGGGTCCTGGGATCAAGGCCCGCATTGGGCTCCCTGCTCAGTGGGAAGCTTACTTCTCCCTCTCCCACTGTCCCTGCTTGTCTCCCTGCTTGTCCTCTCTCGCTGTCTCTCTCTTTCTCTCTGTGTCAAGTAAATAAATACAATCTTAAAAAAAAATAAAAGTAGTCTTGGGTAAGGAAGGTTTGTAGCAAGTTGTTGGAAGTCTGTGGGGCCCATCCATCCTGCACACACTTCTGGATTAAGTTCAGCAGCTGGGCTTGCTGTTTAGGCTGGACCTGCTTGGGCCCCCATGGAGTTGCCCTCACATCTGTATTCTCTAGATGATGTACTGGTGGGTTGGAGTTTGCAGGGGGGCAGTTCCTGCCTGCCTAAGGAGGTGGTGGGTCACCTTGTGCTTTCTCCTAAAAACCTGTAGGAGAAACCTCTTTCTGGTTTCCTGTCAGGAATGCTGCCTTCTCCTGAACGTTTGACTTGCATTTATTGCTCTACCTGTAACTTACCAGGTGTTTTTCTTGTAGCTGGTTGACAAAAACCAAAAACTTGGTACTAAGTTTCTGGCCTGCATATGTGTAGGGTACTGCTGATGCATTTTTGTGTGATCCTTATTTATGAAGCTCTCATCCTTGCTTTTTTTTCTGGTCATTTTTACTTGTGTATTTTCTTCCCTTCTAATCCACCTTTAAACTAATTGAGAGCAAACTAGGGTCTGAATAAGTGTTTAAATTCTTGCCCTTAAGGGACTGACAGTTGGGATTGGGGCAGAAAAACAAGCTGCCCCAGCACATTATGGTAAGTCCAGCAGGAGTCATATACAAATATTGGTGTGAGGAATCTGTGGCTTGGGATGGTGGAGTGGTCAGGGAAATCTTCCTGGAAGAGGTGGCCCTGGAGCTATGATCATACAGAAGGAAAGAAATCCCAGACAATGGAAATGCACACAATACAGAGTTCTGAATCACACGATGTATAAAGGGAAATGCAGATCATTTTGTACTCCTGTTGATTAGGGGTGGTGTGTGTGTGTGTGTGTGTGTGTGTGTGTGTGTGTGTTGCCAGTAACACAGCCTTGGGAGGGAGGCATAGTGACCTGGCTTATACACAAGGCAAGGAACTGGAGCTCCACCCTGACAGCTGTGGGAGCTGTTTCAAGCAAATCAGGTTAGATTATTACTTTCAGAAGGTTGCTGTGGAATGTAGAGTGCAGACTGGAGCGTTTGGCAGGGATTAGGGAGAATGGAGTGGGGGGGGCACACTGCTCTAAGTAATACAGAAGAGGGTCTGCACCACAGCAGTGTAATGATCGTGGAGAGGTAGGGACAGGTGGGGACTGTCCTGAAGGTGGTGCATGTCAGCGGTGAGAGAGGAGGGTGATTCCTCCAGTCCTTGTATGTCCCTAACTGGGATAGACCTTACAGGAAGCAGGATCATGGCAAAAAATGTACCCCATTTTAGATGGGCTGGGTTTGATGGGTCTAGGAGCAGCCAAGGTAATACAGCTGGAGTCATGCAGGCAGTAAGCAGAAAACAGCAACTCAAGTGCTCCAACTTCAAGTCATTCGTGTGTGTATTGGGTAGACCTTCTAGGCAATGCTTTAATTTGTATATTCTTGGAGGACATATTAGAGACTGTCCTCAGGTTCAAGCAGAGGGCAGTAGTCAAGTAAAGAGAAACTACTCTGTTTTTGTCCATTTATAAACCTGTAGACAACTCAACTAGAAAAACAAAGCATTTCGAATGTCAAAGTCTGCTTTTTTTCCCCTTCTTATTTAACCCCCCGAAGAAAACTTTCCCTTCGTGACCTACTAGAAGATTCTTTTTTTTCCCCCCCTGCTAGAAGATTCTTAAGAGATCATGTTTTTGTGTTTCTCCAGAGTCAGAGAGTGGAGGGGGAAACCCTAAGCTTGTATCTATAGCTGCCATCGGTTAAAAGATGAGGGCATTATCCTGGAGATGGGCTTTCCTGTCCCCATTAGGGTGATAAATGGTGTCATTATTGTCAGCGAGCCAGTTATGTTTCCATAGTTCGTAACTGTAATCATACTCCCAGAAGGATGGGCAGTTACTCCAAATGGACGAAATGACCAAAACGTCTTCACATTTTTAATTTGCTCAGAGGTGTAAGCTAATTATTAGTATTAATCCACCAACTGACTCTTTTGTCCCTTGCCTTCTTTGTTCCTATTTGATATCCTATTCTAGGATTTCCTGACAAGCATTGTGAAAACCCCAGTTGCGGGAGATGCTTTGAAAAATAAGGATTCTCTGACCAAATATGTTGAAAATGCCATCTATGAAACCCCCATTCCTTGTGGAAGCTGAGAGTACCTTAACTAGAAGCTAGATTTTTAGCTTCTAGTTAAGTCCTTCCATCATGGCTCCTGTGCCACATTATGTAAAAGTTCTCTAAATGGTTCATGGAAGAATCCCCTTTTCACGGTTCTTAGACCATCTCATGGAGGTGATCTGGGTAAGGAACAAGCAGTTGCTACTCTTTCTCATGTCCACTGCTCCTGCCCTTTCCTTCCCTTTCACCATCACCTGGGGCCTCCACATCCATTAGTATGGTAGTAGGTAATGCTCACACCGGGAGCTGGGCTTGGGGGGTGTCTGTGTTTGTAAAACTCATAGTTGTCCTGACTATTGAGAACACCCATGCCTCACCACACACCCCGCTGCGCTTTCTGGTGTTGTTTGGAAGGCTCATGACTGCCTTGAGTCTCTGAGGCTGTAAAACAGACAGAACCACCACAATCCCATTGACTATTACATGACTCCATTTTGTTTCATATTCTTGTGTAGTTAATTAAAGAAACCACAACCAGATCAAACCAAAACCACGTGTGACTGGCTGTCTCAACTTCTGTGTTAATAGTCCCTCCCCCCCCTTTTCCTCTCCATTAATTATGTTCCATATTTTCATTCACAAGGAAAGGGGGAGCTGGGACTGGAGTTTGAGGTGTAGTCACAAAGGACGGGAGGCAGACTCCATTTCTGCAGGGCTGAAGCGGAAGTTCCCTACAGGGCAGAGTGGCTTCTACTTCATGACCCCGTGAGAAAGGCGGGAGAGTCTGTGGATCCAAGCACAAGGCACAGCCCAGGCAGGCCATCGAGTGTCCTGCAGGCTCACTGACTGACCCGTCCAGTGAACGTTGGAGTGCTCACTTGCTGACAGGCAGCGTTCTAAGCACTGATGACATAGCAGTAACTGAAATAGCAAAGGCAAAAACCCTCATCTCGAGGAGCTGACTGTTACAGAACTGCCCTCCAGTATTTGTGGAGGGCTGGCACTGTTCTAGGTGTTGGGAATGCTGCTGTGAGCGGAGGAAAGTTGGGGCGTTCATGGCATGCACTGGCCAGTGGTTATGGAGAGGGACATTTCTGAGTGTCGGGAGTGGGTTTTCCCAATTTTATGCACAAGGAAGTGGCAGCACAGAGAGATCACGTAACTTGTCTGAGGTGAGGCAGCTTGCCCAGGCAGTCAGAAGGTCAGGCCCATGTACTCTGACCTTTCAGCCTGTAACCTATCCACCACCCTTAGGTAACAGAACACTCAGCTAGGTAGTCTTGGGGCTGCTGGTGGAGAGGTCTCTCCAGCATTTGTGCGATGGAGAAGTGCAAAATTGGAATCATTGCCTTGAAATGAGCTTTCTTCCACATGGCTGACCTGTCTCATAAAGTTCTTACAAGGAAGATTTATGCCCCACATGTACAGGCATGCCTCGATGACACACACCAGCTACAGGCGGACTCTGCTGGAACCTCAGCTCTGCCGTGATCTGGCTTCTGGACATGGTGCAGGTTGTTCAGCTGTGTTTCCTTTTGTGCGAAATGATGACTTGGGTGCATCATTTAATACTTCTAGTGAGGCTTAAATGAGCAAATACAGCTAGAGCCCCCGGACTAGTATCTGCCCATCGATGCTTAGCCACGGGCAAGCATCATAGCAAAGCTAGCTCGTTATAAGTGCAAGTTGTAACACGTGCTGGGGTGGATTTGGTGGTAATCGTGCATGTATTGGGATGCCGAGACATAGCTCTTCCTGCCATAGTAACAAGGTGAGCAGATTTTTTTGTTTGAACCGTTCTTTAGATGAAGATGCAGCCCTTCTCTGTGTGCTCTGGGTGAGTGAAAATGTGAAGAGGGAGTTGGGTGGGGGAGTCTCCTTCTTTGAGTGTCTCCTGTGAATTATGGGGAAAACAAGAGGGCTTTTCCAATGCAAGATTTCCTTACCAAGAGCCTTCATTTTAAATACTGTAACTGAGTGCTTTTTTTAGAAGTGATGATATGGTTCCATTATCTGTCAAGATGCAGGTCCTTTCCACCAGGATGGCTGCTGGGACCTGCAGAGTTGGGGATTTCAGGATGGCAATTAGGCTGATCTGTGGGGGTGGTTACTCAGTTGGACACGGAGTTCTTATCTTAACCCCACAATGGAATATCCATCCAAGGACTTGATCAGCGTTGTTGACCTGAATGTCAAGTATTTTAACATTTTCGAGACAATACAAGTCATACCCAGGGAATGTACTTACTTTCCAGCCCTGGGAAGTGATTTGGAATTGTTAATTTCATCTTACAGAACAGCTCAGCTTTTTCTGTGCTTCCTTTAAAGGCTGACTTTGCCAATCTACTTTCTCCTCCTACCCACAGAAGAGAGGGATTTTCATCATCAAAGGGCCAAGGATAAAAATAGGATATCAAGTTGATATGATGCTCATTTTGTTTGTTATTGCAATACTGGTATTTTCTCACACATAAGATAAATTCTTCTCCTTGCCTCCCCCACTTATCAGGAGAATCTTAGCTAGAGCTGGAAGGAATCTCAGCTTCTTCAGAACTCACCCAGATGTAACAAACTCTGCTCAGTTGTACTGTGGATACTGGTTGTAGCTGGGTCACATCAGCAGGTTAGAGGCAAGGACTAGCATTAACGGAGCCTGATTGTATCAGGAGTCTAATACAATTGAAATAAGCTTAAGATGAAAATATAGCTAAAGAGTTTATTTCCTGAGTTTAATTAGAATCTAAGTGGGAGGTCAGAAGGACAGAAGAGTATTCAAAAAATAAAGCTGAATGTTGTTTGTGTCTTTCCAGTATGACTTGCCTCATTTATTTAAGCAGTTGAGTAAATCAGGGAAATTACCTCATGACCTCAGTGTGAGATGGCATGATTTAGAGCTTCTGCTTATGTGGTAGTTACAACCAAATTTTTGGGCTGAGCATCATTTTTTCTGCCCCGTAAGTTCTTCAGTGTTGGAGATTTTAAGGGGAGTGGGCAAATGCACACTGGAGATGTCAACAAAACAAACCCCAAACAATATTATAAAAACATATTATGCATAGTTACCATATGACCCAGTAATGACACTCCTAGATAGAATGAAAACCTCCTTCTCCATAATAACCTGTATGCAAATGTCCATAGCAGTATTATTCATAACTGTCAAAAAGCGGGAGCAACCGAAAAGTCTATCGGGAGTGGATCTACAAAATGTGGTCCGCCCATACAATGGACTGGCATTTGGCAATGAAAAGGAATGAACTACTGATGGATGATAACACGAACGAATCTTAAAAATATTACGTTCTGTGAGAGAATCCTGATACAAAAGACCGCATGTGGTGCGATACCATTTATAGGAAATATCCAGCACAGACAAATCCATTAAGACTGAAGACTTCATTAAGAATGAAGGTTGGTTGGGGTGCCTGGATGGCTCAGTGGGTTAAGCCTCTGCCTTTGGCTCAGGTCATGATCTCAGGGTCCTGGGATGGAGCTCCACATCGAGCTCTCTGCTCAGTGGGGAGCCTGCTTCCCCCCTCTCTCTGTCTGCCTCTCTGCCTACTTGTGATCTCTCTCACTGTCAAAGAAATAAATAAGATCTTAAAAAAATAAAAAAGAATGAAGGTTGGTGGTTGCCTTTGGGGTGGGTTGGGGGCAGCTGGGGAGAAAGGGGTAGTAGGTGCTAACGGGTACAGGGTTTCTTATTGGGGGTAATGTAGATGTTCTCACATTGTGGTAATGATTGCAAAATTCTGAATATGTCAAAAATAATTGAATTGTACACTTTAAATGGGTCATTAGTATGTTATACCTTAAAGCTGTTAAAAAATATGCATGTAGAGAAGACGTATGTTCTAAAACATTAACAGTGGTTTTATTTATTTTTTCCCTTTTCTTAATTATTTTTTGTGGCTTAAAAAAAAGTGCCACAAGTAATTTAAATTTAAAAAGTTCTTAAAACAAGATGTCAAATTCTTTTTGAAAGGATGTAGAGTGCAAATATGAAAATTACATTTAAATAACCCATTGGGAGTTGCTTTAGGGCAGAAATTTCTTCTCTCACCTTGATGTCCTCACCCTGGCTGATCCTGTGGCTCAGCAGGGACCCAGCAATGCTTGTTCACTTTGAATGGACTGTTGGGGCTCACAGACTAATGGGGCTTATGCTGATATTTCTATAGATAATCACCTTATCCTTTCTCCCAGTCCATATTTATACTGGGGATTCCAAAAGATAGTTTTTTGTTTTGTTTTATTTTATTTTATTTTATTTATTTATATTTATTTGACAGAGAGAGAGAGAGAGAGAGAGATCACAAGTAGGCAGAGAGGCAGGCAGAGAGAGAGGGGAAGCAGGCTCCCCGCTGAGCAGAGAGCCCAATGTCGGGCTCCATCCCAGGATCATGACCTGAGCGGAAGGCAGAGGCTTAACCCACTGAGCCACCCAGGCGCCCCCAAAAGATAGTTTTTACTAGTATTCCCACTTTTAGGAAAAAATGGAGTAATCAGGATACTGAAACAAAAGGGCCCAGGGTTAAAATAGTCTCTGAGTGAAAGAGTAGGAGAGTTTCTTAAATTTGTCCCCTTTGCCATTTTAGTTCTCTGGGATTTGTGAATTATAGATACATAGTAGGATAAAACCCTGAAGTCATAAACTGAAGTTGTTAGAAGGGAAACACCAGTGCATAATTGGAAAGGAAAGGGTTGTTTGGGGCATGAGCTGGAGGGGTGGGAGGCAGCAAAGGGAAAAGCATTCATCTGTCTGCTCAATCTGGCAGTTCAGAAGTTGTGATAAACAGTGCTGGTATTCAAAGTGTTTCAATTAGTATTTCAAAAAAGCGAACAACTTTCCCTTCCCTGTCCTGACCTAGAGGTTGCCTAATGATTCACTACATCTCATCAGCTCTTTTGGGCCACCAGATTGAGGTGGAAGAGAGAAGCATTTATTCAGTGCCTTTAATATGCTAGGCACTCGCTTGGCACTGGGGATTCAAGGGTTGGGCCAAAATCAATTTGGACCCAGCCTTCCCAGAACTCAATCTGCTGAGAGAAAAGGATCCATTCAGACTCTGCACCACTCTCAGTCCCTTTGGGCCTTTGTGGAGGAGGCAGCGTGAGCTGAGAGCAGGACCCTCGTTTTTCAGTTGTACTTTTGATGGTGCTCTGCCAATCTAACTCTCTTGGGAACTTGATTGTGCACAGTTGAACCTGAACCAGGAATGAAGCAGGAGTAGTTGTCTGGCTGGCTCTGATCATAATTCTTTTTTTTTTTTTTTTTTTGCCTCCTTCCTGGGAGGAGTCAGATGACACAGCAAAGGGTAGTTAAGGAGAATACCAACCGTCCTGTATTTTCAGTGTGAGCTTTTGCTTTGCATAAGTGTAGCCTCTGTGGTCCCATTTTTCAAAAAGGGGAGGGTAAGACTTAACACAGAGTTGAGATCTATTAGGCTAATCTGTTTCTTAACAAAACCCTGGTAGTAATCTCAGAGCTACTTACCCCTATTGTTTGAAAACCCTGTTTGCCGGTGCAGTGTCACTGGTGAACATGAATATTAGAGATTATTTATTGTTCCATTATAGTTTGGCAATAAGAAAACATGTCTATTAAGTTTGGTAAATCGGATTTAGAAGGGATAATCCTTCTGGGTGGGCCATGCAGGCAAGATTAATAGGCCTTTAAAACAGAAGAGTTTGAATTACTGATATCATTATCTGCCGGGAGGTTGCTATAGCAATGAGTGGTTTGATTGGTGTTGCAGTGGAGTGAGTGTAAAAGGATCCTAGTCATTTAGCAGAAACTCTCCTAGAGCAATTTGATTAAACTCCGGTCGAATGAGTTCCCAGTTCTTTAAAAGCTCTAGGACGTAGTTGTGTGCTGTCCCAGATTAATTAAAGATACTTTATTACTCTGAATCTATACACTGTCACGAATATTTTTAATAATGTTCGCATAAAGGTTTAATAGCTTGGAAAGCTATTTTTAAAGTGATGAAGTACAAATTTTATAAACACTTGCCTTCTCTGGTATAGTTTGTGGCAAAGTTGCCTTTAATTAGATTATACCTGAAACAAGAGAAAAATGCAGTAGATGATATGGAAAACTGTAGGCTGACAGTGTGCAAACAGTGATATTTTGAGAGTGGCAGGAAGCTGGGCCATGGTGACACTGCTTCTGTTACTGCAAGCCAGGTTTTCTCAGCTGCTGTGGCCTTCTGCATTAGCACAATCTTGAGCAAAATGTCTTGTTTCTTTTCATCAACACTCTAGGTACATAATTCTTTAGAAATGGAGAATCCTAAATTCAAGAGCATGTGGCCTGAACAGCTTTTTTAAAAGGGGTATTTTACAGTAGTGTAATAAAAATGTGTGCGACTCTCTTGCTGTTGAGGTTGAAGTTTCTTTGGAAACTTGGGTTCTCGTTACCCTCCCTTTCTTCACCATCTTGGCGCTCTTTTCCCCACCTAGCCAACTTTTAGGGTTTGGGTATGTGTATTCAAAACAAAATCCCTCGTATGTTCTATAGAGGCTTCCCATCAATGTCTGCATCTGTGCGATGGGGCAGAGAGCTTTACATTAGGGTTTTGCATTTTGGCACCTGAGCAGCAGGCTTTGGAAGGGTGAAGCTGGTTCATTTTGGCATTCCCAGTGCCGGCCGCGTTGTTCTGCAAACGTTACTCTGCTGCCACCTGGAGGCCCTGTGTGGGATGTGCATTTATAGGTAGATGGGGGCGCCAGAGAGCCGAAGCTGCCCAGGCTGGGTGTCCGCAGGTCCTTAATCCCTGCTGACGTCAGTTGACAGGACCATGTGAAATTGAAGCTGTTATTGTTCCATTTTGAACTAAGGGGCTAATAAGGATTATAGATTCAAGAGCAGTAAACTGTGGAGAATAAATACCTCATTATTTGTTGGTAAATGCCAAGGTTCTGTTATGCACATTTTATTTATTTTTATTTTTATTTTTTAATTAACATATAATGTATTATTAGCCCCAGGGGTACAGGTCTGTGAATCGTCAGGCTTACACACTTCACAGCACTTACCATAGCACATACCCTCCCCAATGTCATAACCCAACCACCATCTCCACACCCCCCTCCCCCGGCAACCCTGTTTGTTTTGTGAGATTAAGAGTCACTTATGGTTTGTCTCCCTCTGGATCCCATCTGGTTTCATTTTTTCCTTCCCTACCTCCCAACCCCCCACATTGCCTCTCAAATTCCTCATATCAGGGAGATCATATGATAATTGTCTTTCTCCTATTGACTTATTTTGCTCAGCATAATACCCTCTAGTTCCATCCACGTTGTTGCAAATGGCAAGATTTCGTTTCTTTTGATGGCTGTGTTATGCACATTTAAAAAAAAAAACATCAGGACAGTGAGAAAGTTGATTCTTCTGCTCTATCCTTGCCTTACTATGACCCGTCAGGGAAGTACTTTACACTTTTTCTAAGCAAGGACTTGAGTGAACCTCCTAGCTTTGGTGCCTGGCAATAAGGGGAGCTTGAATAAATCCACCGGGAGGTCTGAACTTCAGTTAATTGACTGGCAAAGCGGTGTGGGGACCTATCTAGGTAAACTAGGGGGTATTCCCCAGAATTGGCACTAGGCAGGGCAGCTGAGGGGTCCAGAGGAGTCCTTGGGTCCACATAGTGTATATTTGTACGCTTGTTGGTAAAGTTCTTAGCTATCTGCCCTTGCTAGGAGTGTCCAGTGCTTATTTTCCCCAGCCCCAAACCTGCTTTTGGTGGTTAAATATCAACAACAGTGGCTCTTATTAATGGGCAACTCAGTGGGAAAAGAACCAGTCCAGACCTGGAGAAAAATACCCCTTAAATGAACCTTCCTGTTTAGCCTGGAACATCCTGACCACTAATATTTCCAGGAAAGCCTTTATTCAGAAGAAGGGTACCCAGTGTGCTTGGGGCCTGTCAGTGCTCAGCCCAACAGTCTCTGCGGTGGGAGCCAAAGGGTTGTGTTGGTGTCGCGGACTTACAGGGATGTCCGAGGAAAGGCCAGACCTCATCTGGAATGAATTATGCCCTTTTGAAACATGAAATCTGTGGTATTTGAGGAACTAGACATGTGGAATATCCTCAGGTAGGTACCAGTCATGTTCTTAAAATCTCTGCTATTTTGAAGAGCCTTTATTCTGTGAGCAGCCTTCCTTTTGAATCAGGGGCATTTGTTGATTTAATGATTTTTTTTTTCCTCAGGATTTCCTGCAAGAGGTCCTGGGCTTGTTTACCTTTCGGTCCACATAAATATTACCAGAGTGTGGCAGCTGGGCTGTCACATATTCTGTGGAGAGTTGATTTTTAAGAAGCCTAATCTAGGCTAGCTCCTCACAGACAGCTCCTGGGGCAATTCATGTATAACTGTTGTCTACTTTTTGGGTTTTCTTTCCTTTTTTTTTTTTTTTTTTTTTAAATGAAAGTTCCTATCAGATCCTGATGAGGATCATTCCTTTTGCAGAGATTAAGAATTTGGCAACCAGCAGATCATCACCTGAAAAGGAGAATGTAAAGGTAAGGATTCTCTGTCCCTCTTTCTCTTTGGAACTTCCCCCCCAGAGCTGCTGTAGAAGTGAAGATCTAGTGGTAAGAAAAAAATCTACTTCCCCTCCCCCACAAAAAAATAAAAAACAGACCTCTAGCGGGGTAGACCATGTCACGTTCAGAATAACTTGAAATTTTTATTTACTTTTTTATTTATTTTAAAAATTAAAAAAATGTGTTTTTTTTTTAGTCACCATAAAATACATCATTAGTTTCAGAATAACTTGAATTTTCAGTCTCTGTTCTTTATGACCCAAGCTGGCTGTCTTTCTGGTTTGTACTTGTATATGCAAGATGATTATACACATTTTCCAAAACAAGTTTTTCTTTAAAGATGCAAAGCTCCAGATGTTTGCCAGCAGTGTGGCTGCAGGAGTATGCCCGGGAGACGGCCTCTGGGAAGAAAGGACCTCGGGAGGGCTTCCTTGTGGGGCAGGTCCTTCCCTTTCTGTAGCTCTTGAATAATACAAATTAAGTACAAGACTAGTTTTGTTGATGTGTGGTGAGACATGTGACATGTCTTCATTGATATTTTCTGAGGTGGCTTTTCATGAGTTGATAAAACTCAACAGAATTGGGGCCCATAAGTAAATTTTGTTAAAACCCTGCCTGACTTTATCTCTTCCAGCAGATGGAAAACTTGGTGGTTCAACCAAATGAACACGGAGACCAGGACCATCTAGATTTGGGTATGTTCCAAAAGAGCACTTTCCCCTGTACTCCTCAGAGTATGCCAGTCCTGGGTATAAAGAGGACTGGAAGAAAAGAAATTTTAAAATAAAACCTTCCTTCCTGGGAACTTTGTCTAGTTTTTGAAACCAACACAGATACATTTTTGTTGCAGCAGCAGTTAAAATACTCTGAGTTCAAGGGTTGAGGATTCACTTACAATCCTTTGAAAAACAAATCGAGAAAAAGCAATAAAGGCTTTGCCTGACCAGTTGACCTCTGAGCCGAACTCTGTCTTGGGACTAGTCTTGTGTTAGTTACCTCATAACTTCTCTGAGGTAGGTACCAGCTTCATTTTCAGGTGAAGTGACTGAGGCTCCTGGCAGACAGCAGGTGGTGGAACTGAGACTCCTAACTCCCTTCCTCCTGAAACCCCAGGCTTACTGCTATCCCATTTTGATGCCCAGTTGGGGGCGCCCTTGGAGCTGAGCAGATGACACCAAGGAAGGACCAGATGTTGTCACTGGGTGTGGGTTGGGGCACCAGGAGATCCCTTGGCAAGGTGACAGTGATTTTTCCCCAGGACTGGACGTTCTTATCTGCCCACGCATTCTAGGTCACATCTCCTGAGGACATCTCCCCAGAGCTCCCTGGCCACTTGCTAGTTCTCGGGGGCTAATCTGGACCCCATAGTTTCCCTTTGAGTTCAAACCTGAGGAAGCTGTTGGAGGCTGGAGGCACATAAACTGGGCCATCAGCTGATGTCTCCTGTGGGCCCGTGGGTGGTCTGTGTAGACCTCTGGGGCTGAGTGGAAGTGAGTGGGGTGGTGGTGGTGGTGGTGGAGGAGTGCTCAGGCTGATGTAAAAGGTGGGAAGACCAAGACGATCCCCAGGGTGAGTTTAATAGTGGGGGTGGTGCTGGGTCTGGGAAGCTCATGGCACACGGGTCTCACTGGAGGCCAGTGGAGTGTCTTTGGCACATTTGGCAGGCACAGGCAGAGCAGTGACAACATGGCAGGGGGTATCATGAAGAATAAAGCAGGGTGAGGAGGAAGCACCGCCATCAGCGTCCATTGACTGTGTGGCTGGTAGCTTGGCTCCAAGCCAGTGGTGTTTGCCCAACCTCCTTAAACGAGGTACTAATACTGAAATTGAAATAGAAACTTGGACTCCACCAGGTGATTCGCACACTTTTACCATTTCTGCTATATAAGGTAAGGGGAATAATGTACTTCCAGAAGAGGGGAAGAGGAAGGAGCAATGAAAGCAAACACCTCTGTTTGAATGACTCTTGTAGGCCATTAAATCCAGGAGCAGAGCTGTTGCTCACGCATACAGGATGTCTCATCTACAGATTGCATCGTTCCCCGAGGAATGTTGGCTTTGAAGAATGTTTACCGAGACAAATTGCTGGTGGGGGAAGAGTGTTGGCTGTTACAAGTATTACATAGGACGATTTTAATTTTCACTGTTAAAAACTCCATTCTCAAACTGGTACATTTGCTGGGCAGGAAGGCCCATGGTCAGGAGAGTGTAGTAGCCTGACTGAAACAGTGTGTTTTGTTAGTAGCATCATTGTGTCTGAGGAGGACCATAATATATGATTTGAGACAAACTCCTGTGACTTTAATCCCCGGCGAGTTATGAAAAGAGCCACGAATGATTGTTCCTTGGGCTAACATTGGCTTTTTTCTTCATTTAATCTTTTTGGATTGAAAAAAGTTACCTGGGGGCGCCTGGGTGGCTCAGTGGGTTAAAGCCTCTGCCTTCGGCTCAGGTCATGATCTCAGGGTCCTGGGATCAAGTCCCGCATCGGGCTCTCTGCTCAGCGGGGAGTCTGCTTCCCCTCCTCTCTCCTTCTGCCTGCTTCTCTGCCTACTTGTGATCTCTGTCTGTCAAATAAATTTAAAAAAAAAAAAAAAACGTTACCTGACTTAATGCAAAGAAAATGGTAATTGATTTTAAAAGAATCTTCTGGAACAGAACAAGACAGGAGGCAGTGAGCAGTAGTTGGATGATATTCTGGATTCTGGAAATGGAAACAGCTTTTCCACAAGGCCACTTCTAAACTGCTGTGATATTTTATGTGTGTGTACATTCCACTCGGTCTCCAAGGACATGCTGATAAATGTGGGGTTGAGGTTAATTTCTTTGCTGACTTGTATTATTCAGAATGGTATGACGTTGGTTTAGCATGCTCTCATAAACAACATCAGTGCTGTTCCATTATAACTTTTTTTATATCTGTACTATTAAAAATGGTAGCCGGTAGCCACGTATGTCTACTGTGTGTGTGATGTGTGATTAGTGTGGCTGAGGAATTAACTTATAATTTTAGTTTATTACCCTGGAAGTTCCCTTTGTATTGTTAACCACCAGGAGCATTAAAAATCCTACTGGCCATTAGTTCACACACTGAAAAGCACTATTGATCGCAGAGCTGATGTCTTGGGTGGGTAACAGCTAGTAAGCTCATCCAAGCCAGTGCCTCTGAACCACCTCAGCGAGTAGTAAGGGGACATGCAGGAGTGACGGCTCTGCTCTCTGTGGATGCTGGAAGAGCCTCAAAGGGGAGAATATCAGTTGAAGGCCTGCGATCCAGTACTGGTGCTATGAGAGTGCAGACCAGAACTTCTCATTGTGTGTTTCCTTGACATTGTAGGCATGTACAATGGAGAGAGAGGGCCGAGCATTTGGAGGTTATGAATTTAGAAAACATAGATGAGATGGGTCAGTAGAGAAATGAAGAAGGAAGAAAGGGTCCATTTGGCTCAAGTCTGCAGGACTAAATAGGATTAAAAAATAGAAGCTCAGTAGTGGGCCCCTACAAATGCTGCGCCAAGGAGAAGGGGAGTGGACACAAGCACGAGCAAGGGGGCAGCTGTAGGAATATGGAGGGATGGTGAGCTTCAGCTGCCTTCTTGGAATCCCACCTGTAAATGAAGATACATAAAACCATCGTTGGGTCAGCCAAGTGGCAAATGGCTTGAGATGTTGCTGTCTTGTAAACTCTACTTTGAAAGGGTTGAATTTGAAAAAGTAGAACTGTGTGCCTCGTTTGAAATGAAGATTCAGTTAAAAGTTAAGTTTGTCCTTGAGGACTGGGAAACAAGAGTGCCATTGTGGCAGGTGAATTACAGAAGCTCCTGGAAGGTGACCCTCGTGCTTTCTTAGCAAGTGATACTCCAGCGTGTGAGTGAAGTTATGTGTATCAGACCAGATTTGGTGACACTACCAATGTTGATTTTCCTGCAATAATTTATCCACCACGTCCTGCATTGGACAAAAGGTGGCTTGAAACTTACCTACCTATTGCTGTACATTGTGTGACTATTGGGATGGAAAAAAATGAAGGATTGGTGAAATAGATTGGTTAAAACAAGAACCATGTGAGCACGTTTTGACTTTTCTCAAGGGGCAAGATAGGAGGGAGGTAGAGACATGAGGGGAGGTGGTGATGGAATTGGCTGGCATCCTGGTTCTGTGCTTGTGAAGTCCCAGTACCTTGCAGCTCTGGGCAGGAAGCACGGCTGAAATCTACTACCCCAGGTTTGGCTGGCAGAGAGTGGGCCAGAGAAGATTTTATATAGAATATTGTATCAAAATAAGAATTATGGAAAAAATAATCTTTTTAAGTTGTGGAAGCAATAAATGCTCAACTAATAAGATTGGGAATTTTAGAAACTGTAGGAAAAGAGAAAACACTCATAGTTTGCCCGCTCAAAGAAGCTACTGTTAAACTTTCTGTATTTCCTACCAGTATTTTTGGGTGCATCTATTTTTTACATTGTTGTGATCATGTAAGCAATAGAATTTTGTGTCCTGCTTTATTTATTTAGCATGATATGCCATAAGTAAGTTCTGTTTCAGTAGGTAGCTTAAACTGATTCTGTACATTTTTCTACAGAAGATATGGCTTACTTTTCTAAGAAGAAGGGGAAAATGTCTTAGATTTTGTCATTAAGTATTTATCAGTGAGAAGAAAATCTCTTTTTTTTATAATATGTATTGTTTGATTTTATAGACTGACCCAATTTTCAGTTCAAACCCCAATTATTCTTTAATACTTTGGGTCCCTTCATTGCTATTACTGTTGGTTACTTATATGTAACATGAGAAAAAGAAAATCTTTTAATCTTTTCGATAGTAGGTGTTGGGGCCAGTTAAGCATCTGCCTTCAGCTCAGGTCCTGATCCCAGGGTTCTGGGATCGAGTCCTGCAAGGTGCCTGCTTCTCCCTCTGCCTGCCTTTTCCCCTGCTTGGGCTCGCTCGCTCTCTCTGTCTCTGACAAATAAATGCATAAAATCTTAAAAAAAATAAAAATTAAAAAAAAAATCTAGGACCCATGTCAGTAGAAGTGGGCCCTCTGTTGGCTGTTATTTAATAACACATGTGTATCTATGTTGAGATTTCAAGAATGTTAAATGAAACATGAAGGAATATTTAAAAATGTCAGGGAGAAGGGAACTTAGCAGAGCTCTCAACCTTCTGAAAAAGAAGTTTTGAAGTCTGATTTTTGGCAGATCTTTCTCTATGCCCCAGGCTACAGAATCTTCTATGGATTCCTTGGGGTGGGGAGGGGCAGTTTTCATTTCTTTACCACAAGCCCAAGCTTATCAGTGATTTGATTTTGAAATAAAGGGGCTGGGGCTAGGAATGGAGAAACATCTCAAGACCATGGGGAATTCAAAGCTATTTGGGACTTGTATTCCTTCTGCTGACTTCCATGAAATTTCCTTACTATACTTGCTAAGGTTTTAAACATTGTTTTTGGTAGAAGAAATTACTGACTTACTGGAATTCTGCTAAGTGTTACAAACTCTGGGTCTTTTACCATCAGTGTTCTGCCTGTTCTATTTGTGGCTTCATTGTTTGGACATATTCTTCTTGTGCAAGGTGAACAAAGCATTGTTCTTTATATTATTTTATTTATTTACTTATTTATTTATTTAAGATTTTATTTATTTGATAGAGATCACAAGTAGAGAGGCAGGCAGAGAGAGAGCGGGGGGAAGCAGGCTCCCCACAGAGCAGAGAGCCCGATGTGGGTCTTGATCCCAGGACCCTGGGATCATGACCCGAGCCAAAGGCAGAGGCTTTAACCCACTGAGCCACCCAGGTGCCCCTGTTCTTTATATTAAACAAGTGGAATATTTATTGGCAGAATTCTATCCCACAAATTAAAGATTTATGGGATTTTTAGATTAATATATACTATAAACTTGAACACATGAAGAAACCAAAGCCTTAATGGAGGTGTGGAGTATCATTTTGCTTTTCTTCTGATTTAAAAACACACAGAAACACTGTGTTAATCTGGAATTCCTGTTTCTACTGTCTAATGAAACCATGAGTCTTATGCTCTGCCTGTTATTAGCTCACAAATGTGAAAAAGGTAAAACCAAAGTGAGTTAAAGTTAAGAGTCACACAGGCACTCTGTTAACCTATGGTTCTAAACTCAGCCTACACATGGGGATTTCCTTGGAGCTTTACCACTACTGAAACCTGTGTCCGTCCCCAGAGAGATCTGGTTTGACTGGTCTGGAGTGTAGCCACACTTAAGAGTTCTAAAAGTTCCCCACGTGATCCCCAACCTTATGGCCCAAGGTTGAGAACCATGAGGTACTTCCTTGAGGGAGCTCTGCTTTGCTGACATCATCCTTGACATCCTGGGTTTTCCATCTTCTTGGAGTTGGGGAAATGTGGTTTTACTTGTATTGCAGTAGATGGCAAAAGCAAGTAAAGAAGCCTATTTGTATTGGGTTTGCAGATTTTGAATGAGTATCGTCATCAATATCCTCATAGGTCTATGGGGAATGTAAAACTTTGGAAAAAACTACTGAGAGAAATTCCTAACTATTTGAGCCTATATGAGATGATTAACATTTAAAGATTAATCACCTTTCAGTATTAAGAAGGAATCCCATGATTGTTACTTGCTTTCAGAATCATTTAACAGACTTGCAGGAGCACAGCTGGGGATGGAGGGAATTTGGTTTACACTAATGTCATAAGGGCTTTAAAAGGATGCCTGATGTTTGTACTCATGGTACAAGCCAAACCGCCTTTTGCTTTCATTCAACAAACAAGCTTAATTTCTGAAATGTAACTGAGGTGGAGGGATGGCAGGTTTTTTTCTCTGAATTTTAAATTTTGGGGTTTTTTTTTTTCTGTTTTATTTTTTCATCATGGTAAGTGTACTCTTTAATCCCCATCCCCTATTTCACCCATCCCTCTACCCTCTTCCCCTCCAGTAACCAACAGTTCTCTACAATTAAGAGTCTTTCTTGGTTTCTCTCTTTTTTCCTTTGGTTGTTTGTTTTGTTTTGGTTTTTTGCTTGTTTATTTTGTTTCTTAGATCCCACGTATGAATGAGATCATACAGTATTTGTCTTTCTCTCACTTGCTTTGTTTAGCATCACACTCTTTAGCTCCATCCATGTTGTTGCAAATGGCAAAATTTCATTTTTTTTTTAAGATTTTTATTTATTTATTTGACAGACAGAGATCACAGGTAGGCAGAGAGGCAGGCAGAGAGAGAGGAGGAAGCAGGCCCCCCACCGAGCAGAGAGCCCAACACGGGACTCGATCCCAGGACCCTGAGACCTGGTGACCTGAGCTGAAGGCAGAGGCTCTAACCCACTGAGCCACCCAGGCGCCCCCAAATTTCATTCTTTTTTATGGCTGGATAATAATCCATTGTGTTTACATACTACATCTTCTTGATCCATTCATCAGTCAGTGGCCATTTGGGCTGCTTCCATATTTTGGCCATGTAGATAATGCTACTATAAACATCAGGGTGCATGTATTCCTTTGAATTAGTATTTTTGTATTTCAAGGTAAATACCAGGGTGATTGCTCAGCTGTAGTGTAGTTTGAGTTTTAATTTTTTGAGGAACAAGCATACCTTTCCAGAATGGCTGCACCAGGTTGCATTCCCACCAGCAGTGAACAAGGGTTCCTTTTTCTCCACAACTTCACCAACATTTGCTGTTTCTTGTGTTTTTGATTTTAGCCATTCCAGTAGGTGTGAGGTGGTATCTCACTGTGTTTCTGATTTGCATTTCCCTGATGATGAATGATACTGAGGACCTTTTCATGTGTCTGTTGGTCATATGTATCTCTTCTTTGGAGAAATGTCTGTTCATGTCTTCTGCTCAATTTTTTAAAAATTTTTTTAAAATTTTTTTTAAAGATTTTATTTATTTATTTGACAGAGAGACATCACAAGTAGACAGAGAGGCAGGCAGAGAGAGAGAGAGAGAGAGAGAGAGAAGCAGGCTCCCCGCTGAGCAGAGAGCCCGATGCAGAACTCGATCCCAGGACCCTGAGATCATGACCTGAGCCGAAGGCAGCGGCTTAACCCACTGAGCCACCCAGGCACCCCTTCTGCTCATTTTTTAATTGGGTTGTTTTTTGGGTGTTCAGTTATATCCTATAGATACTAACCCTTTATTGGAAATGTCATTTACAAATATCTTCTCTAATTCCATAAGTTGCCTTTCAGTTTTGTTGAGGTTTCCTTCACTGTGCAGAAATTTTTTGTTTTGATATAGTCCCAATAGTTTGTTTTTTTTTCCCCTTGCCTCAAGAGACATAACTAGAAAAATGTTGCTATGTCTGATGTCAGAGAGATAACTGCCTGTGCTCTTTTCAAGGATTTTTGTGGCTTCAGGTCTCAGATTGAGGTCTTTAACCCACTTTGAGTTTGTTTTTGTATGTGATGGAAGAAAGTGTTCAGTTTCATTCTTTGCATGTGGCTGTCCAGTTTTCCCAACATTATTTGTTAAAGAAACCATCTTTTCCTCATTATATATGAATTCTAAATATTGATTCTCCAAACTGAGATCCTCAAGTCCAAATAAACTAGCTTAGTGAATGAGTAAATCACATAGACTCCATCCCGAAAGATTCTATTTTGATGTTTAAGTCAAATGATTACATTATAAAATTCAGACAAAAATAAAATATTAAGGAAACTACTAATTTATAAAACATGAAACAAATGAAAAATAGGATATATGTTCTGTAAAGAGTATTTAAAATTTTTACATAGAAGTTTAAAATTCCAGCAACAGATTTCTTCCCCTTTTCTTGTGCTGAAATCCTTGAGTATACCAGTGTGTCTATATATTTAATGAAGGAATTGCTCTCACAGAAGAATCACTGGGTTCAGGGCTTGGTATCAGTGTGTAAGTGTGCTTATGTGAGTTTAGGCTTGCTCTTTTTTGAGTACTGGTGGTTAATCTCTTGGAAGGGACTTCAGGGAAGTTAAGTTAGAGCTTGTATTCCCAGGCATGAAAGCTAACAATTTATTTGGACAAGTTGGTTTATCTTTTAGAGTGGCTAATTGAGAAGACATTGTTAAGAAATATGGTCCCCGGGACGCCTGGGTGGCTCAGTTGGTTAAGCAGCTGCCTTCGGCTCAGGTCATGATCCCAGCGTCCTGGGATCGAGTCCCACATCGGGCTCCTTGCTCATCAGGGAGCCTGCTTCTCCCTCTGCCTCTGCCTGCCATTCTGTCTGCCTGTGCTCGCTCTCTCTCCCTCTCTCTGACAAATAAATAAATAAAATCTTTAAAAAAAAAAAAAAAAAAAGAAATATGGTCCCTTACTTCAGCCATGAGCAAGAAAGCCAAATGGGATTTATTCTTCATAGTACGAGATTTTGTGGAAGGATGTGTATGAGCTAATGTATAGAGAAGTGGTACCATCGCAAATTGAACAGGAGATCTAGTACTAAATATGGTTCTTTATAATAATCAAAATAACAAAAAAATCATAGAGTGAAGCTAACATTATCGAGAACTCAAGTAGAAGACTGAGTGAGCTAGCTGGGTTTCATCCATGCTCTTGAGATTTGTCTGCCAATAAGATTTCTGTGATCTCACTGAGGTAGACGTTCCTACCCTCTGGTGCACATGGGAGCCTCTCACTGGGGTTGCCTCCTGGGAACCTATTAACTCCAAAGAGATACTATTTGTTTGTGAAAAATTAAAATTTGTTTCAGCACATCTTTTAATGTCTAATTAGCTTTGTCAGAGCTACACAGTTACTTCACATAATACCTTTGGCAAAAGAAAGTGCACTTTTATGCATAACTTGAATTCTGTGTATATGATAAGGTGATGCAGTCTTTTAGCATGAATTCCACAAACATCATCGAGGGAAAATAGATTCTGTACTTTTTGTCTCATCCTTTAAATTTTTTTTTGAGTTTTATTTTTAGAACAGATTTCAGATTTATAGAAAAATTATAAAGATACTTTGGAGAATTCCCATATGTCCGTCTTCCCCTATTAACATATACTATGGTGCCTTTGTTCAAATGAGTTAACCAGTATTGATACATTATTATTGACTAAAGTCCATACTTTATTTAGATTTCCTTAGATTTATCTAATTCCCATTTTGTGTCTAGGATCTTCTCCAGGATACCATATTATATTACCATGTTTCCTTAGGCTCCTCTTGGCAGTGAGAATTTCTCAGACTTTGCATGTTTTTAATTATCTTGACAGTTTTAGGACTACTGGTCAGATATTTTGTACAATGCTATTTTTCTGATGTGTTCCCCATTATTATATTGGGGTTATGGGTTTGGGAGGAATACCACAGAGGTAGAATGCCATTTTCATCATATCAATGGTTTATGCCATCAACATTACTTCAAACTGTTAATGATGACCTTGATTAGTGGTGGAGGTAGGGTCAGCTTTCTTCACTGTAAAGTTACTCTTCCCTACTACTCTTTGCATACTCTTTGGAAAGGTGTGCAGGCCATACTTCAGGGATGGAGTGTCCTCTGTATACTTTCTTGTGGGCAAATAAATAACTGGAAACTCTTCTATGTGGGAGACTTAGACTTCCCCATCTGTTTCTTCAATCATTTATGTCAGTATGCATTCATGGGTATTTGACACTTTGCATAGTAATTTAACACTGCTCTATTTGTTGTTGAGAAGTGGTCTAGCTTTGGCAATGGGGAATTCTTACAGTTGGCTTCCTTGTCATTTGCACACATTCCCATTATAGTGATTTTTGGTGGTGTTTGTTTGTTTGTTTGTTTGTTTTAGAGAGGTGAAAGTATTCTTTGTGATACTCTAATGGTAGTTCCATGGCACTGCATTTGTCAAAACTCAGGGAACTTTATGGCACCCAAGTAAACTTTAATGTGTGCAAATTAAAAAAATTGAAGTTGGAGGATCCTCTGATGGAGGCAGAATGTGACAAAATAATCTAACTACTAAAAATGGATGAGTTTCCTCATTGTAAGAGATGTGAAATTTTCAGACCTCTGTAACTTTGGAAACGAGATAGCGTCTGTAAGAATAAGGGCAAATTAATGTGCATAAGCACTGTCCTTTAGGTGATGAAGTTGTTTCTCACGGTATACACGTTAACAATTTTTATACTACTGTAAAAGTGCACTGGAAATGAATACTTAAGCAAATGGGTTATAGACATTATCCTTATGTTGGAGTGGATGGGAGTTGGTAGATAACCAAGGGGAGGAGGCTAGAATGTTCTGTGTGGTGATGAATTAGAGTTGGCCACATTAGTATGCACACATGATTAGTTAACATAGATATGTGTGGTTGCATATAGAAATACTTGTAGATAAGTATATAAATAGGTCAGGGCACATACGGAGCTATTTCCTTAATCTGTTCATTGAGAGGGCCTAGAAGTAACGATACTCTAGTAGCATATATTACAAGATCAGCCACCCTTGGGGCCCCTGGGTGGCTCAGTGGGTTAAGTCTCTGCCTTCAGCTCAGGTCATGATCTCAGGGTCCTGGGATTGAATCCCACATCAGACTCTCTGCTTGGTGGGGAGCCTGCTTCCCCTCTCTCTCTGCCTACTTGTCATCTCTCTCTCTCTCTGTCAAATAAATAAATAAAAACCTTAAAAAAAAAAAAAAAAGATCAGCCACCCCTTATTTCAAATTGAGATTATCTATTACATTTTGTGGGAATTTTAGCCTCCGAACTTTGGAATTGATAGATTTGAGTTCATGTTAAGACTAAGTTTTTTGCTCCTTTTATATCTCCTGGTTCACTTATATGCATGTGAATGACCATACACAAGCCTATGGTGAGTGCTGTGATTCACAGACCTGGTCCCCTGAAGTCAATAATACATTATATGTTAAAAAAAAAAAAAAAAAAAAAAGAACAGTAAACTGAACTTTGAATTTTCAAATGGATTAAAAAATTAAGTTCAAAAATAAGTTTGTGGCATGTAAGATACTTTTTGGGAAGGTTTGGGAAAATGGGAATGGGAACATTAGCAGAAAAAAACCTAAAATGTAGATGTTGCTCTCCCCAGTTGCCGTGGTACTTCTCATCCTGAGGAATCTCTTTCTCCTGAGGCTATGACAAGACACATGACTGTCCCTCTGCCCTTGCTCTTTGCAGCTCATCTCCGTTCTTCTCCCACTTCTAGACCCCTCACACCCAGGATTCAAGCTGCCTCTCCATGATAGAGTCAAAATTTCTCCTAATTCATTGTTCAGAAACATTTAGCCTGTTTGTCCTGCTTCTTTTCTTTGAGGTTATGCCAATGGATTTCAAAGTTTAAAACAAAAAGAGAGACACCAAGAGTCTTTTTTTTTTTCCTTAAAAGTATCATCTGATACTTGTAGCTGTTCTGACAGCTGGTGGAAACCTTGCCAATGTAATTCTTAAATATGTTGCTTTGTTCAGAAATCGACTTTCCTGGGGCACCTGGGCGGCTTAGTGGGTTGGGCCTCTGCCTTCAGCTCAGGTCATGATCTCAGGGATGGAGCCCCACATCAGGCTCTCTGCTCAGCGGGAAGCAGGTTTCCCCTCTCTCTCTGCCTGCTTCTCTGCCTATTTGTGATCTCTCCCTCTCTGTCAAATAAATAAATAAAATCTTCAAAAAAAAAATCAACTTTCCTGTCCTTAGCGTTTTGGATATTCTTACATTATATGTGGGTATGTCGTAATGTAAGTAATGTCATCTTGATGGACATCTAGGGTACATCCAGTTTTCCCCCTTAGGTAGTAGGGTGATGTAAAAACCTCTGAAAGTGCATGCAAGTTTTTTATTAAAGTAAACCAAGGTAATACAGGTAGATAAGAAATAAAAAGTATTCTTTTTTTTTAAGATTTTATTTATTTGAGAGAGAGAGAATGAGAGAGAGAGAGAGAGAGCATGGGAAGTGGGAGGGTCAGAGGGAGAAGCAGACTCCCTGCCGAGCAGGGAGCCTGATGCGGGACTCGATCCCAGGACTCCAGGATCATGACCCGAGCCGAAGGCAGTCGCTTAATCAACTGAGCCACCCAGGTGTTCCAATACAAAGTATTCTTATGGTTAAAGTAAGATTGCATTAGGAAATGGTGGCATCCTAAAATCCCAATGTACGACAATAGTGCTTGCCCCATGTTCCCAATTCATGTCCGTTTTATGTGAAAGCAACTTCTTGGGCTCTGTTTAAAAAAAAGAGAGAATAGGGAAGTAGGGAGAAAAATAATCATTTAAACCTTGGGATGGCTGTATGCGCGATGCCATGTCCTTGAGTGGGTGTGACATTGTAGATGTGAATGTGCTGTCCCCTCGGTGCTTCTCAGAGTGAGCGCATCTAGCACATGGATATGAGCTACGCTTTTAAAAATCCGTATTTTCTATGTAGTGTGGCATGTAGGTCAGAGCCAAGCATTTCACTTGGTTCATAAGCAAAGTCACAATGTTCTCCAACAAAGAAGAACTGCTTGTGTTGAACTCCAGGAGATGACATGGTGCCTCCTAAAGGATTTTGAGGAAGATTCTGACCATCTCTGATTTTTACCCAAGGCTACATCACGGTGCCACTGCGCTGGCTGAAGTGAACCAGGATAGGCTTGTCCTGGCATTTAGGGGTCTTATCTCCTCTTGCCTGTGTGTTTTAATGACTTTTTCCAAGAATGGTGTCTAGCAGTGTTAAAACACGTGGTTGTTAAACAATGGAGCAGAGAAGGAAAACAAAGCCTTCTGTTTCAGTCTTGGTATGATTGTTTTGGAACTTCTTTGCACACTTGCATGTCTCAGTTCAGAAAATGAAGCCATTACTCTTGAGGTCAACATAGGGATACTTCAGTGTCTTTAATACACAAGAGAATACAGTGAAAAGGAAAACTTTATTTAATAATTAAGCTGAAACTTAATGAAAACTTAGCCATTAAGTTCTTTACCTTTATAACCTCATTTGATCCTTACAACTCTTTATAGTATGGATGTTATGACCCCATTTTCTAGGAGACTGTGGAGGATCAGAAAGTATGAGTGACACTAAGTAAATAAGTGACAGAGCCGATCTCTAAGCCCAGATATATATGGCTCCAAAACCCCACATTTTCCTTTTTAGCTTGTGGCTCTGTAAAAATAGGAGTATGACACAGCTCTTGCACTCAAGGCATTTTGGGTCTCACTGGAGGATAAGAAAACTTTACAAATACTGTAATTCAAATCAAAATATAAATACCCTTCTAAGGAAGATTAATTTCACCAAGGTTGGAAGCTAGGTGATCTGTTGTCATGACAGGAGGAGAATCAAGGGAAGCTTCTCTTCTATGTGGGTGTTCCCGACAGCTGAAACTTCAAGGCAACAGCATCTGCCCTGGGTGATTGTAGCCTTATGGAGGTAATTTTCTAAGGATTTCCTAATTAAAGGAGGTACAGTAAGGCTGATGAAATCATTCCCACTCTTGCACTGTAGTAGTTGTAGGACATCCTGATGAGAAAATGGCCTTGGGAATATATCCTTGAATTCTGCCAACTACAGTTGGAATCAGCCAGGGAAAGCAAAGAAATTAATCCATTGGATATGAATGAGATGTGAATAACATCTTGAATTAATTTAAGTGCAATCATATTGGTATAATGGGGGGAAAATTGAATTCCTCTAGAAAACAAGGGGGATAAATGACCCACATTTGGGAGAGAGTCTTTGGTGAACAAGAAAATGAGCTGTCCAAATTACGTGTTAACTGAATGCTAACCTCGCTGTCAGTGGCAATCGTTCATTCTTTAAAAATATTGGTAAATAAAGCAAATAAGAATAGAGAATCTTCTCGAGCTTCTCAGATGTATTTTTTGGTAGTTCTTCTTTGTTGTCAGAATAACTTCCATATCAAAGATCAATTGATAGATAATTGGTCAATAAGGTCTGTGCTTTGGGGGAGAACTAGATAAAGAAGAATCTACTTAGCAGCCCAACTACTAGAAAATGTGTTTTACAAAGATTTTTTCATGTTTCTTTTGGGTTTGTCCTGACTTTCTTCCAATCTATCACTCATGGTCAAGAGAGGAGCAGTTCTAATCATTTGTTGACCCGGGATTGATCCTGGTTAAGTGGCTCTAAAACTTAAACATACATGAAAAACGAGAAAGATAATATTATCTCCTGATCCGACACTTAAATTTTAATTTGGTGATTGTCTAAACAGGTGGAGGTTCCCTTTCTTTGGTCTACAGACCTCTCTGAGGCAGCTGAGGGTCCATGGATCTATCTATAGCCCCAGTATTGCCTGGAACCTTGGAGGACAGTGGGCTTTGTTGACTCACGAGTCTGGCTCTTCTATCTTTTCATATTAAGTTACTATTGTGATGAATAAAATACAAATATATTTTTAAACACTTGACACAAAGCTGCAGGAACTCTTAGGAAGCTACATGTTTTCTGTAGCGTAGGGACTCTCGTCACTGGGACTGTAATAGCATTGTATGGTGACAGGCGGTGGTTCTCCTGAGCATGGCGTGCAGAGTTGTGGAATCACTCTGTACCCCTGAACCTAATATAACATTGTGTGTCACCTATACTTGAGTTAAAAAAATTCTTTTAAATACATATTTTCAGTCAGGATATTAAATAACATTTACAGATGACCTGTAAAGCTCTTCCATCCATAGATTAAGACTTTTAAGTGTAAATCGTTCATTCATTCATTACATGCCTGCGGTGTCCCTGGTACTTTCCTAAGCTGTAAAACTGAGAATGAATGGAAACACTCATCTTCAAGACTTTACTTTCCTATAAAGATCCACATGCAGTACAACTCTCTTACCTGATGAAAGGATTGACAATAATTTATTCTTAAAAGTGCATCTAATGAATTAAGAAAAATATGTAATTATTTTTCAAATAAAAGGCCACAAAGTAGAACATATGTTAATGTTTATTTTGACTTAGCTCTCATGCTTACAATGGTCTCGTCTCGTAGTTGGGTTTTGTTATTTGTATGTTATATTTATGTAGTAAACCGTATAAAAACACAGGAGTGGTTCATGTCATTCTGATTTTGATGAATTTGAAATGAAGTAGTTTTTCCCCTTGCTCCAGTTCTATCTGGACTTCTCCCTCTCCACCCAACCAGACAGGGTTAGCTATCAGGGAGCAGGTTATGCATCTCTTTTCTGACACAGCATGGCAGGATAAAGTCAACAGTAAAGAAGAATTTTTTTAAAAGATTTTATTTATGTGAGCATCTGCCTTTGGCTCAGGTCATGATCCCAGAGTTCTGGGATCCAGCCCCATATCAAGCTTCTTGCTAAGCGGGAAACCTGCTTTTCCCTCTCCCTTTGTCGCACCTCCTGTTTGTGCTCTCTCTCTCTCTCTCTGTGTCAAATAAATAAATAAAATCTTTTAAAAACTGAGAGAGAGAGAGAGTATGTGTGTGTGTGTATGTGTGTGTACGAGCTGGAGGAGGGACAGGGAGAGGGAGAAGCAGACTTCCCACTGAGCAGGGAGTCAGAAGATTCCAGGACCTGGAGATCACAGGCTGAGCCAAAGGCATTTGCTTAATCAACTGAGCCCCCAGGCACCCCTGGAGTAAAGAGGAATGTTCATGAAGGCACATAGTGCCGGGCTTTGGATCTGCAGAGTCGTACAGACCCTCATATCGTTTCCACCGTCTCAGTTTATTTGGGTGTCCTGTGAGCTCACAAAAGAAAACACGCTGTTTCCTGCTATCAAGAGTACTAAGTAAATGCTTAAGGAGAGACTCCACTCTGAGACCTGGGGTGTGCTTTTTTTTCTGCCAGAGATCTTGGCTGCTGTGCTTGAGCTTCTGTGTGTGCCTGTGGAGAGCAGGGAAGTAAGAGTGGCCCAGTACAGGGGGAGGTGGCCATGGGCTTCTCCTGACTGCTGATTACCAGCGGGTTTCCGTGTGGACTGGGGACCAAGTAAGAACTCTTGGTTTGTGGTAATTTAGTCACTAGCTCTGTTGAGAGGGACTGCGGGTTTAGAGCCAAGCTCCTTGGGTACCCAAATCCTTACGATTGACAGCCAGATTTGGTGACAATTGAAGCAAAATGCCCCAGTTGTGCTGAACAGGAGTAGATGACTTCTTGCGTATTTAATGAGCATAATTCTCTGAAATACTTAAAGCTTCCAACTACTTGAGCTTTAAAGGGATGGAGAGACTAGACTGTGGAAGGAATTATCCAAACTGTTTCAACCCTAGCACCCGAAAAGTTGCCTGTACTGTCAGTCCTGTAAAAGAAGTGATTTTGCTGGAAAACTCCCCGCCCTGAATACGCTGGCTTTTACTTGTCAGTGTCCTGAGCTTTCTGGCTGTCCACACTTGGAACCCTCAGCCTTGATGTCCCTGTGCAGGGTGGCTTTTCGGAGGCCATTCTCTAGCTCCAGAGCAAAACATGTGCCCGCATTTGAGGCTTTTCTTGAAGCCCAGGCAGCTCTCTTCGAATTCACAGTTACCTTCCTTCTTCGTTTCCATTTCCAGCCTGGAGAAGAGGGGAGTTAATGATTCATGTGCTCCCAGTGACCTTTTGAATAACAGGACTGTGATGTACCAGTGCAACTCTCAGCTGCCTCTCTCTCTCTCTCTCTTTACTTCCCTAGTTTGGCTTTAATATTTACAGCCTCCTTCTCCGTCTACATGCCTGGACGCCTGAAGGAAGCAAAACATTTATTGCCTCTCCCTCCCTGTGTGCGGGAGCTTTTCACCCAGCCCCATTCCTTCCTTTGACATCACACGGGAGACTCGCCTCCTGGCTGGGGACGCCCCCGAGTTCTTCCTGAGTCTCCACTGTTGAATCTATCGATTGAAGCAAAACAAAAAGATGGATTCTGACTCCGACTCCCCTTTTAACTACTCATGGCCTTCCTTCCCGAAAGTGAAGATTCGGCGGAGGGCATCCAAGCAAGGTAGATCCCGGGATCTTTTATTTTGTTTCCCTCTGAGCCAAGCCCAGAGAGCTTTGTCTTCTTACCTTTCTTTTCCTTGTTGCTTTGCCAGACTGTTTTCTGATGAAGTGCAAGTTTACGCATGCATTGTATAAAACTCTCAGACTCTAAAAATTCTTTGCAGAGAGGCTCCGGAGGTAAACCTGCTTGTTCTCTGGTTCCTTTCACTTTGAGTCTGCCTTTGTGCTGTATTGTACACGTGCAGTTCTCTTTAAAAAAGGAAGGGGGTTCGGTACAAGGGAAATGTTGCAGATTCACTTTGTGGGGAGTTACCTTGGCAATAGAGAGTCCTGTTGACTCTGAGATCTATGTACATATTCGATACACCCCCCCGACCCCCCACCCCTGTCTCTGCTGCTTTTGTGTTTTGGAGCAGGTGTTAATTTTTTTAAAAAAATTCTTTACCCAAGCAGATTGTTCCATTTTAGACTATTGATTTTATAGTTGCTCCAAGGAAGGGTTTTAAGAAAGTAATTTAAACAAAAAAGCCCGTGCATCTCCAGGGGATCTAGTCTTATATTAAAAAGTTTATTAGTAATTACCAAGTACGCAAAAGGCTTTACTGCCAAAGGAAAAAGTCATTTATTTGTGGCCTGTTTAATAATACACTGTGTGGATGCCACTCATTCCCCCCCTTGCAAATTCATTCTTGCCGTCCAGGCCTTAGAAATCAAGGAGCGAGCTGGTGTCCTCAGTCTCTGCTTCCCCATCCTCTTGCCTTCTGAAGTTCACAAAAACAGGAAAGTTAGGGACCCATCTGTTCATTATCATGTGTAGGGAGTTATGTGGTTGTTTTTAATTCAAGGAAGAAGGAACATTTTCATGAACTTGAAGGCAGAAGGGATGTTTCTGAAAGTGGGTTGTCTCTAGCTTTATCCTTATGGAGCAGAATTGTCTATTCACCAGAACAGCATGACCTATTGAATTACTCCCAGCTTTTTGATGAGAAAAATGGAGGCTGGCAGTTGTCAACATACCTGGTTTGCCTCAAGGGCCTTTTTTTTTTTCCTTCTAAAATTAAATAGAGGTGTGTGTGTGTGTGTGTGTGTGTGTGTGGTGTGTTTGCTCTTTGGCTAGAATCAAGGTAACCCCCAGGAATAAGATTGGCTATACATCCAGGGGTCATAGAAATCCTCGGCCTGAACAAATTCCCTATGCTGCTCTGCTGTCATCCTTGAAATTCTATTATTGGGGACTTAAAAATGTTGCACAACATTCCACTGTTCTGTTGTGGGTTTTTTCTTTTTTTTAAATTTTATTTATTTATTTGTTTGTTTGTTTGTTTTTGAGAGAGAGAGATAGCAAAGAGTGAGCATGAGCCAGGAGGAGAGGGAGAAGCAAACGCCCCCTGAACAGGGATCCTCACACAGGGCTCGATTCCAGGACTCTGAGATCATGACCTGAGCTGAAGGCAGGCACTTAACTAACTGAGCTCCCCTCAACTCCAGGTGTCCTTCTGTTCTTGTGTTTTAAAACTTAATTTCTTCTTTGGGTGAAGGTGCCATGATAAATGCAGCTTACCATTAAATGGTTCAGGAGGAAAAACTTTATGGAACAGAGAGCATGAGCATATGCATGTAAAAGCAAGCTCAGACACATACAGAAAATGGAGTCAAATGTTAACAATAGGTAAATCTGGGGAAAGGTGATACCTTGGTGTTCTTTATGCCCTTCTTCTATCTTTTCTGGAGGTTTGAAATTATTTCCAAATAATGTTTTTTAAAAACTTCTAAATTCTGAAAGTGGGGGGATACACTACATCATTAATTCTTGGGGCCTAACATTCTGGTACAGTGGGAACAGCTGGAAGGCAGGTTGCTGTTCCGTAAGACTGAAGTCTTCATGCTCATTCTCGCTCATTTCATTTTGGGAAATGATCTTCATATGTTTTTTCCCTGGCAGACTGACTGGATGTCTATGTCATTGGGGGCCTGCCTCGTCTAACAACTTGGGGAGATGTGGGGTTAATGATCAGGAGAGCATTGGAGGAGCTCGGGAGTCCAGTGGTTTTGTAGGGAGTGCATTAGTCATGTTCTCCTTTGAAATCTAAACTGGGAGCACAGCCAGTTTGAGCTACAGCAAGAAGTCATAACATAAACTCAATTCAAGTGAAAGCAGGTACTTGGGATTTGAAAATAATTAACTATTGCAGCTAATAAACAAACGATAAGTGGAAATAACGTTGGTAGGAGAGAGTTGGGAATTGTCTGAGTCCCCTGTTTCCTTTTTGGCTAGATGATGATGACCTAGTTGTGAAGAGTGGGTTTGGTGGTGCTGCCCTCTTGGCTAGGTAGAGTCCCAGAACTGTGGGCCTCAGGGGTGACCTGGGCCACCTGCCTCACGTTACAGAGGAGTGTGATAAGTCTAAAGAGGTGAAGTGATGGGGAAGTATTCATGTGTTCAACAGGCATTTCCAGAATGGCAAGCGTTGTCCTAGAGGGTGGGGTGAAGTGGTGAACCAGACAGATACTGTCCCTGCTTATAGGGATGTTAGCACTAAGAATGGATCCCACATCTCACGGGATTCAGACATGCTGCCTCTGTATAGTGGAAGAAACATCAAGAAACTGGATTTTTTTCAGCCCGGTGGCCTGTTTGTGCTGGAACTGTGGACGCCATTCACTTATAGGATGATCTGTTGATTTTTGTCAGTCTTTAAAACCTAGGTGGTTTGTATTTCTTGCTCATTCTTCTAGTTAGCACCGATGTCATTCTTACAAGGTAAGTTCTGGTCACTCGGGAAGTCAGGAAGGAGGTTTTGAAGCCTTGGATTTTCTGCCTTATTAGTTAAACCTCTCATATTTTGTTGGAAATATTCTCTTTTATTCACAATATGCTTTCTCTTTCCTGATCCCCCTTGTTAGTATTCTCTTATAATACTCCATCCTGTCCTTGTTATTGCTGCTCTTTGATAGACATACATACACAGACACACTATTGGCTTGTTTAAAGAGATGTGAAAATAGAGGGAGTTTGGTAAAAAGGGGAAAACTAGATTAGCAGAAACCCACCAATACTGACATTAACTAAAAAGTGAATCTAGTGTTTTCTCATCCTCCTCCCATCAGAATGGAAGAGAAAATGATTAACTTAGAAACTGTGCCTTTGGAAGTGACCATGTCTAGAAGGGAATGTGATATATATAAGCAGAGGGTGAAAGCGTTTAAAACCAGGCTCCCTCAGAAATATCTTGGGATTCTTGAAAGTTGCCTCTTGTCATTCCTCAGGACAGGCTGTACTGGAAACCTTGTGGTTAATGATTGGAGTGGGCTAGTATCCATGACCGTTCTGCTTCAGAGACTCCAAGAATGCCTGGAGTTTTGTTTTGTTGGTTTCAGTAGGAGATTGAACCAAGAAAATGAATGTTTATAAATCAAAGATTAAAAAGTGCAGGGATTGGACCTTACCTAAGTTAGCCATAATTAGTCTTCAATCTTTAAAATGCATTCTTTAATATTAATCATTAGGACCCAGTGCCTTTCATACACTTAGGCAACTGCTGTCCCTCTTGCCTACTCCAGCTTGCATCCTGTGCCTCTCTTATGACATAGAGCGTGGAAGAGGGCCTTTCCCTGTCATGTGCTGGTGCAAAACCAGTCTGCAGTTGACGAAGGAGGCTGGGCCTCACAGAAAGCTTCATAACCTTGGAGGGCTTAGGAAGTACCACATCTTGTCCATAGTCAAAGTAAGATTTTTGTGGTGCTTTATTAGCCATCATAGCCACTGATTACCAAGCTGTGGTAGGCTCTTTACATTGAGGGTATATAGTTCTCAAAATAACTCTGTAAGATAGATAATTCCCCTGTCTCATAAGCAAGGCAAGTGAAATTCAGCGAGCTTTCAAGTGATTCCTCTGACCATGCTAGGAAATCAAGGACCAGTTACCATGGTGCAATAAGGAAGGAAAACGAATAAATGAGTGACATCCAAATAAAGTGTTTTTCATATGAGTTAGGTCATAAAAGGTGTGTATGTTAGATGGATGTGGTTGTCAGCTTCATTTGTTAGTTGGGAGCTCTGAGGCCCAAGAGTAGGGAGGTTGAGTGGTCCAAGATAAAGGCCAATAAATGAAGAGTCAGTCCTACAGCCAGGTATTGACTTGAGAGGTTTTGTTCTTCCCAGTATGTTGTACCACCTCTTAGTAGAGGGAAGGGATAATGAACTTCACTGGGTAGCTACTTATGTTCGAAGGGTGCCACTTTGTCTCACCATTCTAGCTTCTCCCTCTCTTCTGAGTCTTTGACTAGGAAAAGAGGTGGTGGTGAAAACTCTGGAGGAGGAAAGTGGTAGATTCCTCTGTCTTGATAGATCCATACGCCTAGGTATATAGTCCTGCTGCACGTCATCACTTGGGTAGGAAGAGATGGACAGATGTGTGCAGCGCTGGGTCATTGACTGAGGAGAGGAAGAGGCAGGATGAATTGAGAAAAGGATGGCATGAGAGAGCTTTCAGTATGTTTTGGAAGGTTCACAGTTTTGTCGCAGAAAGATCAAGTTAGAGGGATTGAGCTTGCTGGAGATGGAGATGAGAATCATCAGACCACTGTGTTGGCCTTTTCTGGATGCTCATTTAGGAGGGCAGGTATGTAGTCTGAAAAATAATTCCCTGACACAGTGCATATTTAAAGTATGATGACATTTCAGAAGGTTGAATAACAATTTTCAAAGGTGAATTACTTTTATTTCCTGGCCTTCCTTGTTCTCTGCTGTGTTTTCCCTTCTTTCTTTCATGAAGTTTCACTGCACCCACAGGTAGAGTTTCATGTGCATGTGTGTGTTCAGTTCCAGAATTCCCCCAAAGGATGCCTGAACACCACAGGGGTAATAAGTCACTACAAAAATCCTTATTGAGGAAGAGAATCGTTTTCTTAAAGGTGATATAACCTGCCAAGATTTTGTTGGCTCACAATGAAGACAGTGTTTACCTTGAGAATAGGGCAGTTTCATCTCTGACTCTGCCTGGAAACCTACTTTGGTCAAGCAGGGGAAAGGAGGTGGATTACAAGCCCCTTGCCAAACAACATAGCTATATACCCCTCAGGGCTCCCTTTAGTTCAACAAATGCTTGGCCAAATACGTGAAACTGATTTTTTTTTTTTTTTCCCCTTGGCTAGCTTAAATTCCTGGGCAGGATGTATTTCTGCATTAACCTCTATAATGGAAGGAAGGCACTATTCCATGTATCCCGTGTTCAGGGCCTCTACCCTACCACTTCAGTCTGGGGCAAGAACCAATAGTTGTTTATTCAGATATATTAAGCCAGAAAGTGATGAATCCCATAGGAGAAGTTCAGAAGAATTACTGTTGAAGTTCAAGGTGAAGCAAAGAATGTCACCTTGAAAGGGATGTCATTTTAATAGCCTGTGGTGAACTGGTGGGGTTTTAATAGGCAGGTGGTCCCTCCAAGCAAATGGGCAGAGTTAGGCATACATAGGATGTATTAAAATGATGGAAAATAGCCCGGGCTCATACACTCTTGACTTAGGGGGTTGTGGAAATGTAGAGAGGTGCCAGATATTGCATTGGCCTAGATGATTATTGTTGTGTGCCTACTAGCCTCCTGCCCTTTGCTGAACAGCATTCAGATTATTTAGAGAGGGTGCCCTGTACTGCTCTCGCCATGGGTCCCAATGATGCTGCCACCTTCTCACGTGACCTTGCCTGCTTGGGTGCCATGGGCTGGGCATCTCTCTCAGGTTGGGGCCAATCATAGCATCCTTCCTCGGCCAGTCAGAGTCCGGCCTTGGGATTCTTGAGATTGGAGTTTGGGAGGACATGTCTCCCTTCATGAATGGTGGTGCCGGAAGGCAGGAGTGGAAGCCATTCACTGGGAGAGAGCAGTCTGTGGTAGGAGGAAAAGCTACAAACATATAAAGAGAGAAGTACTTGTAGGGTAGGGTCCTGCTAAAGCCCAAGCCCTTATTCTGTTCCCTGAGGTCCTGTTGCTGTCCAGGTGCCTCACTCTTCAAGGTTTGGGTGTTAAATTCCTGTGGTTCTGTGACATGTCCTCACACATTTTCAGTAAGTCTTCTCTCTCCCCCTTTTATTTTTATTTTAGCAAATTCAGGTGCCTATTGCTCTCATTTCTGACAAGAAATCTCCAGCTCATCCTGTAAGATGCAGCTTGAAGGTGTTTTTTGTTTTGTTTTGTTTTGTTTTCTGCAAGACTTCCCTTCATGCCCTGAGTTCATCATTCTCTTTCTTAAAAAATTTTTAAATTTATTTTTTCTTTATCATGGTAAGGGTACTCCTTAATCCCCATCCCTTATTTCTCCCATGCCCTCCACACCTCCCCTGTGCTAACCATCAGTTTGTTCTTTATAGTTGGGAGTTGGTTTCTTGAGTTGTCTCTCTCTCTTTTTTGTTCCTTTGCTCATTTTTTTTGTCTTTTAAGTTTCGCATATGACTAAGATCATATGGTCTTTGTCTTGCTCTGACCAACTTATTTTGCTGAGGATTTTACTCTCTAGCTCCATCCATGTTGTTTCAAATGTCGAGATTTCAGTCCTTTGTGGTTGAATAATACTCCCTTGTATAAATATACCACATCTTTTTATCCACTCATCAGCCACTAGACACTTGGGCTGCTTCCTTCCTTGGGCTCTTGTAAATAATGCTGCGGGAAATAGACATGTGCACCTGAGTTCATCATTCTATCCTTGGTGCCTCTCTGGCTTTTGCATCTTTTTATAATTGCTGTCTCATTAGTGCGTCACAATGAATATTGAGTGTCTCACCCTAAGACCCTGAATTCTTTGAAGACAGAGCCTGGATGACCTATTTTCACACCTCTACTGGCTGGATCACAGAAGGCAAGCAGTAAATATTGTAAGTGTATTGTGGTCCAAGTTTACTCATAGTACACTCACATACTTACTGATTTTTGTCTTTTTAAAAAAATTTTGTTCATAATAGATCTGATCTTTCTTACAAAGTCCTATACTCCAGGCAGTGGGGAGAGGAAAGAGTGTATTTTAGTCTAATGCATTAAACCTGGTCTGATGCAGTAATCAAAACCATTATTTTTGGTAACTGTTCGGTCTCTTTAAGTAAAATGTCCAGTTTGTCCCATGTCTTCTTGTTCCTCCTCTTTCTGGCCTAGCGGTTACAGAATGTGATTTTCTGGTGAGGGTAGGGGACAGTTGGTGGTGGATAGGAAGAGGCCTCATCTTTGAGTATCCTGTGGGGCCTCCAGGTGTCTGCTGCAGATCTGTAGGCCTGGGCTTTTCCCTGAGACATGAGTATTTTGTTTTGGGGTATTATGACCTGTGACCCACATCCGTCAATTGGATCTTCTCCCTGGTATTAGTCTGAATTTCTCCTGGAGATTTCTCCTTCACTGACTTGGCTTCATTCTTGTTATACTATAGAAAACTTGGAACCTATTTCCCAGACTGCTGGCTCAGACAATTGTCTAAAAATATCTGCTACAGGGTCCTTCCCTTGGGACCATGGCAGGCTTCATGGTAGGCCACAAGTACTCCGCCATTATCATTATTATGTTTTAAAGATTTTATTTATTTATTTGAAGAGAGAGCCACAGTGAGAGAAGGAACACAAGCAGGGGGAGCGGGAGAGCGGGAAACAGGCTTCCCGCTGAACAGGGAGCCTGATGCAGGGCTCAATCCCAGGACCCTGGAATCATGACCTGAGCTGAAGGCAGACACTTAATGACTGAGCCACCCAGGCACCCCATAGTCTGCCATTATTATACCTCTCACAAGCCTGTGGGATCTTAGGGATCCATTCTCACCATTCAGGCAACTGGGAGAAGCCCTGGGAAGCTGGCCCTTGCCGGCCCTGTTGCCTGAATTTACTCTCCCACTTAGTGTTCCTGCAGTGGTTTTCCCCATGATTCCATGGGGCAGCCTGCAAGGTGGTCTCCTTCAGAGTCCCATGTGAAATCACAAAAAGCCCACTTACCTTCAGAGGAGCTCTGGCCTATCACACTGTCCTGTCTGCCCCACCCCCGGCAGGGAAACTACACATCTCATTTCTTTGATCTCTGTTGTCCCTGCCAGTGAAAACTTCTAAGAATCATAACCAGTATCCTATCCAGCTCTCATTCACACTAACCCACCCACAGGTGCCCAGAATTGCCCAGGAGAATGGAACAGGATGCAGGAGAGTTTCCCAACCAGGAGAAACTGAGAATGATCTGGAGGAACATCAGGCATTGCTTGGCTTTCTTCCATCTTTCCTTCGTTCCTCCCTTCCTTCCTTCCTTCATTCCACATGTTCTTGTTGAGGACACAAAAAATAAGTGAGAGTTATTTGAAAATTGGTGAAAGAGTAGATCTTAAAAGTTCTCATTACAAGGTTGAGGGATGTTAACCAGACTTACAATGATCATTTTGCAGTATATACAAATCTGAAATCATTGTTGCTCACCTGAAACTACTGTCAATTATCCCTCAAAACAAAGTGCAACCTTTCACATAGTTTCTTGTCAATAGTAGAACTGAGTTGTTTTTTAGGATATTAAGGGGTGGGAGTAAAAACACATAGCTCTGGAAATGGGTGCTACAGAATTAGAGCTCCTTGGGACTTTTGAACTGGATTCGATCATTTTTATGTGCCTGTGTGTTCCTAGAAGATTCTGCAGGATATGAATTATTATTCATAGGATTCCTTGTGATGACAGCGTCCAGGCACATCTTCCTCACCAGTTAGTATGTATGCGTGTGTGTGTGTGTGTGTGTGTGTGTGTGTGTATTTGTTGTTGTTGTTGTTGTTTCCTACAGTCACCAGAAATGGTCTTGTCAAAGTCTCAACAGTTTCTTTGAGGTCTTTCACTTCTATCTTGGTGTTTGTAGAATGTGCCAGTTTTTTCCCCTTCAGGTTGCTCATTGTTCCCCTCTGTAGAGTAACTTGATAGAGGCCTTAGAGAGCTGCATCAAGGAGAGGAATTGCTGGGGCACCTGGCTGGCACAGCCAGAGGAGCGAGCAACTCTTGATCTCAGGGTTGTGAGTTTGAGCCCCATGTTGGGCATAGAGATTTAAAAAATAATAATGAAAAAGAAATTAAAAAGGAAAGAAGGAGGGTGCCTAGATGGTTCAGTTGGTTAAGTGTCTGCCTTCAACTGAGGTCATGCTCCCAGGGTCCTGGGATGGAGCCCCATGTCAGGCTCCCTGCTCAGTGGAGAGTCTGCTTCTCCCCCCCCCCTTCTCCCACACGTTCTCTCAGTCTCTATCTTTCTCTCTCTCTCTCTCAAATAAATAAATAAAATCTTTAACAAAATTTAAAAAAAAGAAAAGAAGGAAAGAAATTGCTGATTAAGTCTAATCACTGCCAGTCTATATACAACACATGACTGAACATCTCCTTGATAGCTTGGGGGAAACAGGAAGGAAAAAGTTGCTTACGTATTTGAGAGTCCTTTTGCACACATAAACCCATTTCATCTCGAAGGCTACTTTGTGCTACTATAATTAGGAATGAGAACTTGGAAAGATATGGGAGAAAATTGTTGTTCTCCAAGGACCATGTTTTCTTGCTCTCTTCTCCCTTCTCCCCACCTCCTCCTGTGCCTCTGGTGTATTATGAGGGAAAAGGCTTGTTTTCTTCTTGGATAATTTTGATAATTAGGTCTTTCAAAACAGCAGAATAGGGCTTCTTTTAGGATCTGATTTTAGAGTACCAAGTTGTAACTTGTTATTTAGAAGGGGTTTTAAACTGCAGTTCTGAGGGAGAGGGCTGGAAAAATAGCCTTCACATCAGCCTCTGGAATCCCTTCACTTCTGTCCTTAGCTGTTACTGTTCACAGAACTCGTTGAGAGGCCTGATCTCACCCCAGGGCTCAATTTCCTTGTACAGGATCCCAGGAGGGTGAGGCAAGTTCTGAGAGTGAATTAGGCATTTGGATCCATGTTAGAACCACTCTATTTTGGGAGACACAGGTTCCCTGGATTCTCACAGATGTGTCTTGCTGTATACTTAAATCTTCAGAGTAACTTCAGTTTACACATGACCCACAGGAAATTCCTGGGCTGGGGATAATTTTGGAATTTGGATGGATCCTCTCTATAACCTCCAGTCCAACTCAGAAGAGTGAGGCCAAGAGATGTTCCAGGCCAAGACTAATATCAGGAAAATCCTAAGAGAAACTTAGAGGAAGAATAAGCAAGGAGATAAATGACAGTTTACCCCTGAAAACATTCCTTTTCGCTTGTGAGCATGAGTTTTTTTCATGTCTGCCGGAGCACACCAAGACCATTGGCAGAAAGGACTTTCTGTACGTTTCAGAATTTGGCAAAGGTTCCCTTCGATTTTGGGAATTTGGGGACGGTGTGCCGCAGTGAGAAAGGCTGTCTCTGTCAGCACTGTGTTCTGGTTCTAACACTTAATAACATCCGTAACATTAGTCGCTCTTGCTGGGCCCCCGCGTTCTTGTCTATAAGACGAACATGATAGTGCCTCCTGTGGTTACAGAGAGTAGGGCTGGCAGATGGGCAGAAACAATACTGTGTCCTCTTGCATAAAACATTTCCAGCTAATATGTTTATGCAGGTATTATCAGATTCGGTTGATTACTTGGTCACCTGGTATTTTGCCCGAGATTCCACAGCTGTTCTTTGACAGAGGAGGCACGTTTTGAAGACATGGTCTGTCTCTTCTTTTGTCTTACATGTAAAAATGGTGGTGGTTAGAACTTGAGAAAATACAGAAAGAGTTGCCATTAAATACCATGTGCATGCCAGCCCCTGGAAGGAAGCAGCTAACATCTCAGTGTATGGTTCCAGTCTTTCTCTGTTATCTCGTGTGGTGTGTGGCTAAACAAAATGAAATTGTGTATTCACTGTCGTATGAATGTTTTCGCAGCCAGACTCACACTGTCGTGTTCAGGCTGCAGATCTCCAGAGACAGAGAGCATGGGCCCAGGAAGTGAGCAAACACATGTAGGCACAAGTCACACATAATGCAGCTTCCTCATGGGAAAATACCAGACATTGCTCAGATGCCATTTTCTTGAGTTCAGATGGGATACTCAGTAAGCCCAATTGTTAAAATAAAGTACTTTGGACCGGCTAGCGGATCGCCTATGTAGAGCTGTCGTTGACTAAGTGATGGGACCTTGGGGAAGTTACCACAGTTTCCTACTTTGCACAATGGAAATACTAAATAGTACTGCCTCAGAAGATTGTTCTGAGGATCAGATGAGCTAATACATGGAAGTCAGGTAGTGCTGGGCTCAGAGTAGGCACTGTGTGGTCGTCGGCTCTAACAGTGGTGTTGGCTTGCGTGATGACCTCACAGGGAGAAGGTATTAGATACTGACTCTTGGAGTACCTAGAATTTTTTCTCTCTCTGTTTTTATGAGTTTGTTTTTGTTTTCATCTTTTTTTTTTTCCCCCCTCATCTTCCTAGTAACTTTACCTTGCAAATCTGCCTGGTCATCCCATTATTCCTTCACTAAAAGAGTGATCCCATGGTTTTTTAAATAAGGAGATGAAAGAGGCATTCTTGGGGTCCTTCTGCCAGGGGGCATGTTGGGTGCTGTCACCTGCGTTGTTCTGCATAGCAGGAGAAGCTATTTTTAGCTCAGACCCCAACCAGGAAGTTACTTGTCCTACCAGGAGGAACAGAGTAAAATTTTATCTCTGGAGTGTGTTAGATCACACAGGACTACACATGGAGGTAATAGGCAGGAAGGGCTCAGAAAAGGGGGACAGCTTGCTGGCTGTTTAGAGACCTGCCAGGGGACCTCCTGGGGAAGTGGTCTTTGAGGACTGTGCCTAAGGATGTTTTTAAGAGTCCTAGATGGAGGCTGAGGAACCTGGGCAGAGCCCAGCATGTAGCATGGTGGCTGCTAGTCAGTAGTCACACAGTAAATGTTGGAAAAGAGAATGAGTGAATGGATGAATGAATGAGAGAAATAAGAAAGCATTTCCTTCCCAACCAGGAGTAGAGCAAGAACATTTGGGCCACTCACAAGAAAACTTCCAGAATCTGAGGAAATTTGTCAGACAAGAAGGGGGTAGACTCAGTTGTACCCTGTATAAGGTTTCTGTTCTCAGTGAGAAAGTATTCACTCCTTCAGATTGTATTTACTGAGAATCTTTTATATACCTGACATGGTTCTAGGCCCTGGGTATATAGTGAACAAAGTATGCAAAGTCACAGTTCTGATGGAGTTTACATTTTAGTGGAAGGTAACACAATATACAGTGAAGACATAAGATGCTAGGTGATGATCTGTGGCATAAGGGATAATAAAGCAGGTCTTGGAGGTGAGGTGCTATTTTATATACCTAATGGCCTGGGAGAGGCTCATTGATAAGATAACATTGGAGTAGAGAGCTGAAGAAAGTCAGGAAGCAAAGTATGAGGACATGGGAGGAAGAGCAGTCCTGGTAGAGAAAACTCCCAAGTGCAAATGGCCTGAGGCATAGAACAGCAAGACCGGTGTAGCTGGAGTAGAGTAGTTGGCAAGCTCCAGAGAGGTTGGGTGAGGGTGGATGTGGGACAGGTTATGTAAGTATGACGTTGTGATTTATAAAGAGAAATACATATTTGGTCTTTCTCCTGTTTCTGGTATAGGGTTCCCTAAAACCCTTGGAAGGTCCTAGGGGATGAGTGTGATAAAGGTGTCTCTTATGTTAATGAGGTGACTTTTGAATCTCAGAATTGGGGGCTGGTTGCCAGGAGAACTAGCCATGTTATTAGAGGGATGGAACTTTCAGTCCTACCCACCCTCACTTCTGGGGAGGGGAGATGGGCTGAAGATTGAGACCATTACCCATGGCTGAAGAGTTCATCAATCACGTGTATATAATGAAACTAAGAGGACAGGATTCAGAGAGCTTCTAGATGGGGAGCGGGTATCAGGAAAGCTTTGCACTCTGAGGGAGCATGGACTCTCCTCGTATCTTGCCCTTTATATCGCTTCCATCTAGCTGTTACTGAGTTACAGCCTCTTCAAATGAACCATTTGATTGGTAAAATGTTACTCTGAGTCTCTGAACCTCTCAAGCAAATGAATCAAACCTAAGGAGAGGGGGTCATGGTAACATTGGTAATGGTAATGATTTATAGTCAGTTGGTCAGAAATATAGTAACGACCTAGACTTGTGGCTGGCTTCTGAACGTGGGGGTGGGCAGTCTTGTAGGACTGAACCCTTAATCTATGGAATCTGATGTTATCTCTGGGTAGAAAGTGTCAGAATTGAGTTGAATTGTCTGTCAGACACCCAGTTGATGTCAGAATTGCTTGGATGTGTGAGGCAACACCTTCCTCAAACACACACTATCCATGTTAAAAGTGCATCCCGGAGCCATTTTAGTAAAGCAATGTAGGTTGTGGCAAAGTTTGGCTTTTACTCAAAATGAGAGGATCAGCCATTGGAGAGTTTTGCAGAGGCAAGATGTGACTTAATTTTCTTTGTAACATGATTGCCATGTATGTTGTGGAGGATGGGTTAACAAGGGCGAAGTGGTAGCAATGAGAACAGTTAGGGGACTGTGGTCTTGCAGTCGTGTGAGCAGGAGATGGTGGTGGCTTGCCCCATCATGGCAGTGGGTGGATGTATAAGAAAAGGTCAGAACGTGGATTCATTTGGTTGTAAAAGAGAACAGTCGAGGTCAGTCCAGGGACTGCCCTTGACTGGGAGGAGGGGTTGCAGAAAGGAGAAAATCAGGAGCTCAGTTTGGCACTCACTGCTGCCAGACAGCTCTGTGGAGATGTTAAGGAGATGGTTGTGATTCAGGGGAGAGGTCTGGAGTGGATATAAAACTCTGGGACTACAGGGGTCATCATCATATCAGTGTATATGATGCTGGGCTGTTAGTTGATCCGGGGAATGTAGGGAGAGGAAGGGAGAGAGGAAGAGGGACGTTTGGGGATGGATCTTGGGGCACTGTAACCTGCGTTAAAATTGAGAAACTGAGAAGTAAAGGCCAGGCAGAGAGAGACAGGTGTCTTGGAAGCTAAGGGGAAAAGGGAGCCATCAGCAGTGTCCAGTGCTGCCCTAGGTCACCTGCGGTTAGCAGGGAGAACCGATCACTAGGTCATGATGGGCACAGCTTCTGTGGAGCGCCGGGAACTGAACTCCAGAATATGCTCTACCCAGCTCATAGTGGTTAGTCATTTTCCATAGATCCTTCTTCTGGGTTCACAGTCTGCTGGGTTTATAAAGCACAATTGATTGAATGAATGAAAGAAACAAACCAATCTGCCCACCATTGTAAAGAGATATGTGGACCGAGAGGCCCTCCCTGACTTTGGCAGGCGAGAGCTTGGCACCCAGAGTGGGCCAAACCAGGTCAGCAGCAGGTTTGCAAAAGGCTGCCCTCGCTGTGTTCATTTATGTCTGGGTGTGGGTCTCTTACATAACCAGGCAAATAGGCCACATTTTCCTTAAGCTGCAAGGCCCTTAGCTTTGGGAGGGAGGGTTGGATTTCAGCAGAACCCAGGTTGCCCAGGCTCTAGGCTGGTCTGTGCTATTAACTGTTTCCTGCCCATTGTGGGGGGGGGGGTAAGTTGTGGATGTCGGAAAAAAGGGAGGCATTTGCAGCTGCTTTTCCCTCTCCCCCTTACTAATTCTCCTTCTTTCTATGGGTGCATTTACTCTCCGTTGTCTCTCCTGCCACCTGACCGAAGCGTCTAGTATAGCAGAGACGCTCCGATGCAGATTTTGGCTTTGGGGAGACCTTGTAGAGTTCTGTAGATCACATTATAGAGCAACGTGCATAATGGGGAGGAGGAGAGCTGGGATCCCCTGGAGTTGCTGTTTATCCTCTAGGCACTCCCTCTGTAGTGAGAACCTGGCCAGAGGCCATCTGATCGTGTTGGGACATCCTAGTTTCTCAAATCCTCCCTTTGTTCTTGGAAAACACTGTCTCTAATTGTCTGACTTTATTCTTTGCTGTTTCTGTTATAATCTCCCATTTCGTGAGATCTCATCCTCAAGTCGCTGGAGGTAAATCTTACAGGCAGTTTGACTTTGTTTTTTGGTTACCATTTCCGGGATGGATTTTACAAAATGTCCTAACATGAGCTAGGTCTGAAATAAGAGAGTTACATCTTAAAAGTGCCTCGTGTAGCACATGGAATGTTTTATGCATTCTACTTTCCTAGGGTTGGTTTGAAACATGTAAAGTTCCAACCAGGGTAGAAATCATTTGATAAAAGAAGCAAAAATATGGTAAACTATCAAAACTAGACAACCTCGTTTACTGGTATAACAGCAAGCGTGTTATAGGGCTTACTTTTTGTTATATGATGTCCACTCAAAATATTAAATCACTTAACCCTTGTGATAATTCTATGGGATATGTTCTCATCCCTATTTTATGGATCAGGAAGTGGAGGTGTAGAGAGGTTGAGTAACTTGCCCAAGGTCACACAGCAAATAGATGATAGAGTAGGTCTTGGAGTTCAAGCAGCCCAGGGCTCTTGCTCTTATGGACTGCAGTGCATTGTTCTTTACTGATTTAAAATTTTCAGCCATTTGGATGCAGATGAGTTTTGGTTCCTCTTATACTGCCTTTGAAATATGGTCTACCACATATTAAAAATAAATGTTATCAACAGACCTGTAAAGTTAACTTTTTTAAAAAATAAAGTTAACTCTTTGCTAAGAATAAATGCTTTAAAAACAGCATAATTTGGGGCACCTGCATGGCTCAGTGGGTTAAAGCCTCTGCCTTCGGCTCAGGTCATGATCCCAGGGTCCTAGGATTGAGCCCCGCATCGCATCATTGGGCTGTCTGCTCAGCAGGGAGTCTGCTTCCTCCTCTCTCTCTCTCTCTGCCTGCCTCTCTGCCTGCTTGTAATCTCTGTCTGTGAAATAAATAAATAAAATCTTAAAAAAAAAAAGTGTGTCATCTTCTGGTTTTTCCATCTGTGTTCATTTGCATGTCTGATTACCCTTTGGTATCATTTGGCAAGAGGAGGCTATGGATGCTCTAGAGTTCTATGAAAAGAACTGTTTGGACCAATCTTATAAATTGTCGCTCTGAGTGAGCCAGAAAATCTACAGGGCAGATTATGGGTGAGAAATCTAGAGAGAAGACACGGATTTTTCCATCACTACTGCCTTGAGTTTCTGTACAGTAATATTCCCCCTGCCAACAAGATCCATTGTCTCAGTGGAGTCATTCCCTAAGTGAAAGGATGACGACAAGATCTAGGCCGTTTTCCCAAAGTGTAGAGTAAACTCTTCTGGGCGCTGTTGATCTGGAAGCTGGTAACCCAACCTAAAACTAGTTGACATTGAATCACACAGCAAGGCAGGTATTTCCTTTTCTTTTTCTTTTTGGTCTTTCTGCTGATTCAAGGAGGAAGTTCTTTTCACACCCCTGCATCTTTAACATCTCTCCAGTCTTTCCAGATCTCCCTTCATGACAATGCACAAGCAGCCCTTGTAGGCCCTCAGCTTTGATTGGCAACTATATTCAGTCAGAATATTATATCATATATATCATATATATATGATATATATATATATATATCATATATATATAGTCAGAACTATATTCAGTTTCGTTGGTTTGGTCTATATAATTCTCTTCCAGTTTTGGCAGGGAATATTGGCTTTCTGTTTATAGTGAAGATAAAGTATTTCTTTTAAAATATATTTTATTTAAAGAAAAAAGGGTGGGTCAATCTAAAAACAAGCACAAGAGAATATAGCGTAGATAGTAAATAGATATGGCAAAATTGTGAATTTGGCAGAGGAATGATAAAATCTTGTGAAATATTGGTCTAATATCCTCTGAAATAACATAGAGATTCAGCCTCTTGTTTGAAACTATTGGGACTAGATTTGTTTTGGAATTTAGAATTTTCAGATCTTTTTGGCATAGTGCTTATAGTACATATGATATGACTGGCAGTGCCATCATCCAGTGTGGTAAGATTTCTACAGCAAAATGTATGAATATTCACAGCAGCTGAGGTTAATAAAAACTAGACATGGCCTCTTGTTCAGGTCAGATTTTTCACCAAATATATTTGTGAGAAATTTATGAAGAAAAGTTTTGATTTTCAGAGCTTTCTAGATTCAGGATTGGAGATAAGGGATTAGGGACCCATCTTTGTTAACAAATTACATGTTTTCTAAAACGCTGATCAAATTACACAGAAAACAAATTAAACCCCAATTTGGCCGAAATTACCAATTATAATGGCAGAAATGCCTGGTGTGTTACAGTGTGTAAACTTAAAACATTGTAGAGCAGTTTGGGCGCCTGGGTGACTCAGTCGATTAAGCATCTGCCTTCCGCTTAGTTCATGATCTCAGGGTCCTGGGATCGAGTCCCACATCGGGCTCCTTGCTCAGCCAGGAGCCTGCTTCTCCCTCTCTCCTTTCCCCCTACTTGTGTGCATTCTCTTTCTCTCTCTCTTTTGCTTTCACTCTCTCTCAAATAAATAAAATCTTAAAAAAAAAAAACCATTATAGAGCAGTTAAACTGGATTAATTATGCTTCAGAGGGCCACGCTGAGTTATCCATGACTGTTTTTTAAACATTCTATAAAATGACATTTAAGCACATATTTTCTTCAGTACACATTGAAAGTGCTTTATCACATTCTTGATTTATAATCTTCGGAATGTGCTTTTACTTTGTGTAATTACAATCAAAATGTATAGTAATTGATCATAAAGGTCGTACTTGGGAAATATTTGTGGACTTTGTATGTCATGGTGCTAGCTATATAAATTGATAAAAGAAGACATTATGGATGTAAGAAAATAGTTTCCATTTCCACTGTATATTTACTTGAGAAGCTTGATGAAATCTCATTTCGTGTTCTGTTGTTAACAGGTAGGTTAAGATACCGAATCTGAAGCTAATGCCATTTGGTTCATACAGCTGATATATTTTTGTAACTTTTTAACGTCTTCCAGCAGAAGTACATCAACCCAAGAGTTACTAATCTTTTTTCATTTTCTGATTCACTCCCATGGACTTACCTGGCTTTTATGCTATGACACAGGATGGGTGGTGAGATCAGGGCCATTTCTGATAGAACAGAGGCAACACTATTCCTTTTGTGTCCTTGAGAACACCTGCCGGAAAGTCGGGGAGGATGACATTTGCTACAAGTACAACTTTGAATCCCCCCTATTAGTCATTCACAGACACTGATATGGTTTCGGTTAGTATCAGTAGCCTCACATTGAGCATGCTTGAAATAACTGCTAATAACAAAATGTAGTAATAGTGACAGTTAATATTTACTGAGCTCTTGCTAAATCCTAGGCATGTATTTAGTGCTTTGCATGTTTGAGCTCATTTAACCCTCATACTCCATGACAGGGAAAGCATGATGAAAATCTGCTTTTATAGATGAGGAAACTCTGTCAAGGTATTGGGCCAGAATCACTGGAATGAGGCATTCTGGCTCCACTGTATTTTGTTGCCTTCAACTTTCTGTTCCCTACAAGTCCAGTAGTGCCACAACTCTTTGGGACTCAACTTTGAGCTATGTCGTCTATTTGTAACAAAGTCAAGAACATGAACGCAAGCAAAACCGTTTTGATAACTAAAAAAGAAGCAACTCTCTAAGAGCATGCATATTCATTCAGAACTCCTAGACTGTATACTGTCTTCGGTTCATTAGTAAAGGGTATGGAGCCTGAACACTGCAGTGGCCCTGAGGCTTCTAAGACAATCATGAATGCTTCCAAGTTATTGATAAAGTGAAGTGAATTTTAGTTTTACTTATTAGAAATTGAAAGCAGAAATCTAATGATTTGGGGGCACCTGGGTGGCTCAGTCGGTTAAGCATCTGCCTTTGGCTCAGAACATGATCCCAGGGTTCTGGGATGTGCCCCACATCAGGCTCCCTCCCTGCTCAGCAGCAAGTCTGCTTCTCCCTCTGTCCCTTCCCCTGCTTGTTCTTTCTCTTTCTCTGTCTCTCTCTCTCAAATAAATAAATAAAATCTTAAAAAAAAAAAAAAGAAGAAGGTAAAGTTTGACTTTAAAATAAATCCCATCTACTTTTTTCTGTCCTCTTGTCATTTTTTCCTCTAGATCACTCTTCTGATGTCTTCAAAAAATCCAAGCATCCCCCAACATTCTTTGCAGCAGGCCGGCTCTCTGAGGTGCTGAATGGTGGCGATGAAGTTTACGCTAATTGTATGGTGACAGATCAGGTAAGGCTTGACTGATGTTACCAGAAGGATTTTACTCTCTTTCCAAAACCTGAGTATATGAGAAATATAGTCAGCATTGTTTTGTTGCTCTGATGATTTCAGCCCGAGTGGCCCTCGTGATCATCATATGAGCACTTAACTTAGGTTTTCCTTTTCTGCACAGCACACATTACCCCACCAAAAGTCTGTCTCCCCCTCTCCCTCCGCCCTCTGTAGGGAGGGGTCAATGTCAAACAAGAAGAGTGTGAAAGCTCTTGCATGGAGCCAGAATAGGAAGTGACAACTGGGCTTTTCAAAAAACAACAACAGCAACAACAAAAGCCAGTTTGTATATGCCCTGATTAAGTAATATTTGTATTCAAATGCAGCAAACGGTTATGAGCAAGAGCTTGAGGCCAGCCCCATATGATGAGTCATATAAATTACTTATTTAATCCTTCTAACACATCCATTAACATATACTAAGGTTATAGAGCTTTAATATTAAAAGAGACTATCGTTATACTACAGGGAAGTTGGAGTCCTTTAGAATGCACCCCCCCGCACCAGTCTCTGACATTTGTTAGATCTCACAGAGTCCTGTGGTTTGCCTGTGCATCGATTTATGGATTTATCCCTTAATTTCCCTAGGTCAGTGATTCGCAAATTTTAATATTTATAAAATTTAAAACATAGTTTTAGGTCTGAAGATTTCTGTACACACAACTTTATGGATGATTTTAGGGATTTTTAAGGGTAATTTTGACAAAACATAATTTTTGCCTTATCCACAGACTTCCAAACCTAAACCCCATATAAGATGCACCATATATATGCTTACTGAGCAGTAAAGAAATTTACCCTTTTTGTTGTTGTTAGTATGCATATACTGTACCCTGTTACTTAGAGATGTTTTCTGTGATATGGAGTTGTCTGTCTCAAGATCTTAATTTCACCCCTTGAGTCAAATATCTTGTTTTTCCTTTTCTGTTCCAAACAGTGTTACAACAAATGCATAGTATAAAAGGTATAGATTGTGCTGATACTTAGAATGACAGAGGGGCCAATCAGAGTGGACAGCAGCTGTAAATAACTAGTGTAGTTTTTTTGGCATAAAGCAGCTGAACATCAGCCCTATGTATAGAAATATAGGATGAAACAGAGGTTAGGACAAATAGGGAGTATTTGGGGACATTCTTTGGCAGTATAGGACAATGGGGATTGGTGTGCTCTAGCCATATTCTGATTCTAATGGTTGCTGTATTTTCTCAGTGTTTTTTTTTTTTTGAAGATTTTATGTATTTATTTGACAGACAGAGATCACAAGTAGGCAGAGAGGCAGGCAGAGAGAGAGGAAGGGAAGCAGGCTCCCTGATGAGCAGAGAGCCCGAAGTGGGGCTTGACCCCAGGACCCTGAGATCATGACCTGAGTTGAAGGCAGAGGCTTTAACCCACTGAGCCACTCAGGTGCCCCATGTATTTTCTCAGCGTTTAAGTGAACTACTTCTGGAGTCCTTATCTCTTTGCTCTGAGCCTCAGTGAATACTGCAAATATTTCACTTACCTCAAATAGCTAAAATTGTATATGCTTCAGCACTACATGGAGGAAAACTGTGCTCTAAGTTAAGTTAAACATGCAAAACTTCCCAAACCAAAGATGAGGTTAGAATATAGTTTCTGTTTCGGAATCTCTTGAGATAAGTATCACTTTAAGAACATGAAGCATGCATTTCAAGAGAGCTCAAACAGCCTAATTGATAAACTGAAATATAGCAGGGGATTGCTGAATTTGTGCCATGAAAACAGAAATAAAACTAAAACTATGGATAGAAATCACAACGCTCACTCTGTCTGTATAGTATAGTTATAGGATTTCTTTGACTGTTTCTATGTCCATTTGAATAGCAAAGATGGTAAAAGGAGTCCAAATGTTGCATATTTAAAATAATTGCTATCAGTATCTGAGAAGAATTTTGTCTGATTTCCTTCTTCTGCCTCAACCTGGCACAGAACTCTAAAAAGATTGCTAGCTTGTTTGTGATGCTGTTTACCATGAATTCTCCTATTGACCTACCTAATGAGGAGATATAAGTGGTAGAAACTACTTTGAAAATTACTCTGCCATACAGACTACTTTGAAAAAAATCCATTTAATTTGGACATCATTTCAAGTCTATATAATTCAGTACAAAGAATATATATATGTTCTCGATAAAAATTCCTCAAATGTTAACACTTTATCACATTTTAGCTTAAATATACTCTGAACAGTATGTTTTTGTACACGCAAATGATGAAAATAAGCATATAATGTTAATGATTTCAGACAAGTTGAAAATTTGGTGTCATTTTATCCCTCAATCTTTCATGGTGTATATTTTCTTTCTTTCTTTTTTTTTTTTTTTTAAAGATTTTATTTATTTATTTGTCAGAGAGACAGGCACAACTAGAGAGGGAACACAAGTGGGGGAGTGAGAGAGGGAGAAGCAGGCTCGATCCCAGGATGCTGGGACCATGACCTGAGCTGAAGGCAGATGCTTAATGACTGAGCCATCCAGGCATCCCTCATGGTGTATATTTTCTAAAAAACTTGGTCATCCTGTTACTACGCATCGATAGGAACCCAAATCAGGAAATCACCCTTAATATGGTAGTAACTATCTATAGGCCTTACTCCATTTTAGCCAACCATCCCAGTTCTTTGTACCAAAAGAAGATTTAGTTGTTCTATCTCTTGAGTCTCTTAAAATTTGTAAGAGTTCCTTAGTATTTGTCTATTATGGTTTTGAAGCATACAGGCCATGATTTTGTTTGTTTTTGTTAGAATGTGATAATTCCTCATGATTGGATTCAGGTTCTGTCTGGTGAGCAGGATTATTACAGAAGTGATGTTGTGTTCTTCTCAGTGCATTTTATTAGGAGGCACAAGAAAATAATTTGTCCCATTACTGGTGATATTATCTTTGATTTACCACATTTGTTTTCAGTAAAATTACTATCTTCTTTTTAAAGTATTAAGTGCCTTGTGGGGAGAGAGTTTGAGTATCCATACATCTCCTGTTACTCAGCTGACTCACCCACGGGTTTAGGAGTTTCTTGATTGTTTTTGTCATAGTAAATTATTATAATGATGAAGACTTAGGACTCTACATTTTCCCCTTTTGCTTCTTACTACCTTTCCTATCCTGTCACCAGAGAGTGTCATCCTTTTTCTTGTTACTGTCTTCTCCCTCAGAAGTGATGCCTTTGATGACTGCCTCCTCAGATCACTGATATTTTTAAGCCCCTTCATTAAATCAAGGAATGTTTTTCACAGGTGTAGGCTGCGCTTTCTCTTTCTAGTGATGATTTTAGGTTGGTCCCAGACCCTCCATTAGCTCCCTGTTTTTTCTGCCATGTGGAAGTTTGCAGACCACTTTGATTCTGTCCATAGGCTTATGGTGACAGTATAACAGGTTGCTTGCTGAGATTTGGTGTTAATTTTATTATTTACAGATAATTTGAAGTTTGGGGCATGTTGGGTCTTCTAGTTAAGTCCATGCATCTTAGGTAGTTTTATTCTTATTTTAGTTTGTAGTTTGTTTTGTCCTGTTATTGTTTTTTTGTTTTTTTTTTTTTGAGAGTCGGATTGATGTGACCACCACTACCTCAGTCATCTGGATTCCTATAAACTACTTTCTGAATAAACCTGCCTATTCTTTGGTTTTTGCTCAGGTATTTAAAATATATCCTCTTTTTGACTCAGTGGCTCACAAAATCTTGAAAAGCATAGTCCATTTTTGGTTTCGTAGTAAAGAACGACTTCATAAAACACTCAGTTGGTCTTCCTTTTGTGAATGATGGGCTAGCAGCCAAGTGAACAAAAACATCATGAAAGAATTCTCTGCTCACATAAAACAAAATGAGAACAAAAAAACAGGGTAAATAAGGTGGAAGGCTGTTCAATTGGGAAAATTTTATTCTCAGTTCAGCCAATCTTCCTTGCTTTTGCTCAGCAACCATTTTTCTTTCAACTACCAGGTTGGTGATTTGGATATTAACTATGTTAACATAGAAGGAATCATGACAGACGTGTGCCCTGAATCCATGGGTTCTACTCTGGGGCCTCAGAACTGCAAGCATATCCTTGATGCTGAAAACAGCCATGGAAAATGCCCACTAAATGAGAACAAGGAAGTGACCTCAAATACTGAAGCTCAGCAGTCCTTCCCATCACCATCTAGTTCATATGCTTCCAAGTATAATCTTTCCTTTGGTCATCGTGGATTTGAAAAGGAACAAAGTCATCTGAAGAAAAGAAGGTAAGGTTCTCTATTGTAGAGGAGAAGTGTAGAAGATCAAAGAACCTTGTAGCTGGACTTGGGAAATTGTATTTTATTACATCTTATTGTCCCCACTGCTTTGATCTCTACATCAAAATATTGCCCCCTTTTAGATTCCTACATTCCTTGACTTGAAAGTAAGACACTTACGAAAACTGACAAAAACATAATTGAGGAAAACCATGATGAGAAAACATTCTACCCTTACTAGGTAGGCAAGTATTTTAAAGTTACCATGTTTCGGTGCAAATGTATACAATGGAAACACCTATATACGGTTGATGGCAGTGAAAATTAGGTAATAACTTTGGAAAATAATTGGGCATTATCTAATAAAGATGTTCTGTCTCCTCTGAAAAATGTAGGAATGAGGACAAAGGGACTTGTGATCACCAAGAAAGCACAATTTTGGCCCCGGGGTGGCAGTGGGACCTTCAGTGGGTGTCAGGCTGAGAGCATGTAACACAATTGATAAGGAGCTCATTGAAAAGGGAAGAGGCTGAGGGGCTGGCTGAGAGGCTGAGAACTTGTCCTGAAGGAGAAATCTGGGGGCACACGATAAAAACAGGTTAACACGGAGAGCTAAAACCTAAATTTTCTAAGGTTTTAAACACTTTGGTGAAAGCAAAAGATGCACAATATATAACCATATGTCACTGACACTTCACTGTTTTGAGAGGCTGCAAGGAGAATATGAGCAATGCAACATTTATTTTAAACTGCACAGCAACAAGAAGAAAATGAGGTCTTAGAAGAGTCTGTTTCACTCTAAAACATCTATTTTGAAAACCTTTTTTGTCTTACCAACCCTGCCACATAAATACACAAAAAATTTAAACAATGTTTTATGAAATACCACATAGGATGAATTCTGAATTCTACACTGTTTTATTTTTTTTAAGATTTTATTTATTTATTTGACAGACAGAGATCACAAGTAGGCAGAGAGGCAGGCAGAGAGAGAAGGGGGAAGCAAGCTCCCTGCTGAGCAGAGAGCCCAATCCGGGGGCTCGATCCCAGGACCCTGAGACCATGACCTGAGCTGAAGGCAGAGGCTTAATCCACTGAGCCACCCAGGCGCCCCTCTACACTATATTAAAAGAAAAATTTGGTCACAGCGTACAATTAATTTCATGTTTCACTAATGGGATTTTGAACAATGGTATTATAAAATGAGAACCAAGAGGTAATCCTGAAGAATACAGTGTATGATACCAAATATCTTAGTTCAATAGCTTAAAGAGGAAAAATAGTACCCCAGTTTAAATTAGTAGAAAAAGAAATGTTTTAAGGGTACCTGGCTGGCTCAGTCAGTAGAGCATGTGACTCTTGATCTCAGGTTTGTGAGTTTGAGCCCAACCTTGGGTGTAGAGATTACTTAAAAATAAGATCTGTTTTTAAAAAGTGTTTTTTTTTTTAAGAGATTTTATTTATTTATTTGACAGAAAGAGAGAGATCACAAGTAGGCAGAGAGGCAGGCAGAGAGAGAGGGGGAAACATGCTCCCCGCTGAGCAGAGAGCCTGATGCAGAGCTCGATCCCAAGACCCTGTGATCACGACCTGAGCCGAAGGCAAAGACTTTAACCCACTGAGCCATCCAGGCACCCCTTAAAAAGTGTTTTAATGTATAGTATGCCAAATAAAGTAATCTCTTATACTTCTAGCATGGACTCACAGTGATGGAGAAATGCTGTATATAATTGGAAAGACTTCTTTTAAGTTAGAATATGATGTCAGGCAGCCAGCCATTTGAACTAATGTTTATTTGTATTAATAAAGTTGAAAGACACATCACAAGATCCCAAGTTGAAAGAAAAAAACAGAAGTGCAAGGCATCAGCAGACCTTTAACACCCCCTCCCCCGACTCTTAAGGACTCTGTCTGCTCTCAGACAATCACTGAATTCAGGAAACTACATAGCAACTTAGTATGTCTCTAATTACATCGCTGTAACATTCAGAGCACCAGCATTTGCCAGAAGGTGTTTCTTCACACTAAGCTTTGGTTTTTCATGAGAAATACGTTTATGGACTTCAACATTTGTGTGTTGAATTAAAGGGTGAAGTCCACCTCTAGTTTGTCCTCTGCTCAGTACCGAGGGGAAGTCCCTTAAAGAGTTCTGAAAGGAGAAGGACCCCACTTTGGAAATCCTCAGTGATGCCAGCTGTGGCCTTTACTTCTGGGTTTGCTGGTGCCCCAGGGGACCCATGCGATAATTCAGGATTCGAGAGTAACCCAAGTGTTGGGGTTAGAGACGTGTAGTATAGTCTCTTTGACAAGTGTCATAATTTATCACATGGATATTCGGTGGGCAGTTAATAGCTTATGGATTTTCAAGAAAAATAGCCACAGTGGATGAATTCAGAGTTTCACTTTCTGCTTCATATTTCATAATCAAGACAGTCTCATTGTGGTGTTATTAAAATTTTGACTCCAGAACTGTAGCAATGAAAGAAAAATACACTTAAAAGTGCATCCAGCATTCACATGCCTGTGGACGCTCCTGGCCTCAGAGTTTGAGCGGTTTAAAATGTAAATGTTATAGAATGAGCCAGGAATGTGGAGGGTCACATTCTTTCCTTTTAATTTCCTGGTTATTAAAGTTAAATTAGCAAAGAAAAGCGGTTGTTGAGCAGAAGCACTACCTGTTTCTGTGGCGGATTGCTCACCTAAAATCTCTAAAAAGGATAATCTAACAGGACACATTTGAGAGCCCCATTGACTCCCGTCAATTCGGGTCTTTCCATCAACCTGGCAGTGAGACCCTTGTAGTCGGTCCTCAAACGTGTCTCAGTGCCCAAGCTATCCAGTCCCCACACCCTGCTGCATGGTTTCATGTGCCACCCCCCAGAGGCCTCCCAAACAACGCTGGGGTTCTATTTCCTGTGCAGTTTTAATATTTGAAGGATCACTATGTAGGGCCTATAATAATTACATTTACAAAACAAATAGGATAGTACTAACTTGGACCAGGTTTTGTTTCTTAGTGTACTCGCCGTGGCTTTAGCTATGGCAGAAATACTTGTTTGGGGAAACATAACCTTTTATTTAAAAAGAGGAGATTGGAGGAGGAGGGGGAAAAAATAGAACACCTCTTAGGTAGAAATTTTGTTAGAAACGTTTTAATTGAGTATCTGTTGCCCCTTCTGCCAAGGAGAGAATATGATTGGAGAGAAGTAGAAACCGGTGAGTCCGTCGATCAGTCTGTTGGCTTCTGGATTCTTTACTGACTTCCTCCACGCTTTAGTTCTAGCCTCGATGCCCTGGACGCCGACAGTGAAGGCGAAGGGCGCTCTGAGCCAGCACGCATTTGCTACACTCCAGTGTCTCAGAGCTCCTCCAGAACTGGAATTCCTAGTGGGGATGAGCTGGACTCTTTTGAGACCACCACGGAACCAGATTTCAGTATCTCCAGGACAGAGTCGCTTTCTTTATCAAGTAACCTGCCGTTGAAGGTATTCTTCCTGGCATTAATTTGGTTTAACTGTAAGCTTGGAAGCTGTGTTATCTAAAGCAGTCCGCCTCTATCCAAAGGGCAAATTATATTATTCATTCACAGGTGTGAACTTTGTTTTTTGTTTTGTTTTGTTTTGTTTTGTTTTGTTAAGACTCATGAGCTGTCTGGTTGAGCCTGTCTTTTTAATCTCTCCCACTCTGTTGAATTTGTATAGTCCTGAAAATGGCTGGTTTATGTTTCATTAATTCACCATCGGTATATATAATCTTTCACATATTGGAAAATTTTACTGTTTTATATAATGATCTCTGCCAGCATCCCTTAAGCAAAGGAAGAAAACTTGTTTGCTCACATACATTTTTGCTTGGCTCAGATGTTGAGGCAGATAATATTACAGTCAAAGGTAATATTTGTTGAGCATTTCTGGCTGCTCTAATTAATGTGGGACTCCATAAACTCTGTCAGTTTTTTCCATAGGAGAGGACTTTTCTCTCATACACATTTTCACATTGGAGCTTTGTTATGGTTGTTTTTGTTATTTATTTCTTTTAAAAAATTTTTAAATTTAAAATTTTTTATTTTTTGACCATCTGAATTTATTTATTTTTTTAAGGCTTTATTTATTTATTTGAAAGAGACAGCAAGAGAGAGCACAAGAAGGAGGAGGGGTATCAGGAGGGGGAGAAGCAGACTCTCCACTGAGCAGGGAGCTCGATGCTGGGCTGTATCTCAGGACCCCGGGATCATGACCTGAAAGAAGATTCTTAACCAACTGAGCCACCCAGGCACCCCTGGCTGTCTGAATTTATTTTTATTAATTTTTGTTTTTTAAATAATGAACTCCTCCAACCTTGCAGATGAGGCCTTTTTGTGTTTGCACATGTGTTTTCTTCTTTTTCAATTTCTATTGTCCATTTGTTTTCTTTTTAAATTGAGTTTGCTACTGTAAAACAATGTGTACTGTGCCCAAAACTTCTCTTACTGTTTACATCAATGGTTAGGATAATGCTTTATTTTTGTAGTAGACTCTGCAGTATACAAAACATGAGTTATGCATGTATGAAATACCTAATTTTCTCTTAGCTAGCTGGGATGTAAAAATTACTTTTAATTTTTGAGAAAATGAGGTTTTGGAGACATGAGCTGTTTTGTCCAGGTTGGCCCTGCTTGGTGGTAGATTCAGTACTCGATCGAGGCCTGACTGCAGTGCCTGAATCCTTCCCCTCAGCTCTGAGGCCTGGAGAGCAGTCTTGATCTTTTGAACCTGAATGTCATGTGATATTTCTGGATGATAACAAACGGGTATGGTTGTTAATGTAGATACTTATTTGCATTTTGAATGGAATTCTGAAACAGTTCTCATTACTTGGAAGGAAAAGTAATTTGGTCTTTGTGGATCAATTCATGCTGTTCACTTTCAGGAAGACTCTGTCCTAGAAAATATATCTTGCCTTGCCTCTGTAATTGCCCTATGTAATTTTTTGCCAAAGTGTTCTGGCTAACTTTCAAAGTTCCATGATTATGAGAAATAATTACTAGATATGACTTAAACGCAGAGGGTGACATTTAGCTCTGGCCCTCTGTGGCTAGTCAGTAGTAAGGGTAGTTCTCCAGCTGTCTGTCCAGAACCAATGGGTCCTCCCTAATAAGGCATTCAGGAGCCAAAGCCCAGGGCTCTTTGCAACAATGGCAGGCTTCCATTTCAGCTTTCCTCCAGGCCTGTTAACTAAATCAGTGGACTTAGGCGAACAAAATGTTTCCACTTAGGGAGAAAAGAAGCTACCAGTGCTTGTGAAGGATAGTCGCTAATGGCTTGATTTTAGTAACAAGTTTTGCATTACTTTATTTTATTTCTAAGTGATATCTTATAAACTACTAGGTCCCTATTGGATGTGAGAGTCAGGTACCATAAATGGCTTTATTGGTGTTCTGTTGCCTATTCATTTAAAATTTCCAGAACATGTAAGATAACCATGTTTTAATTATCTTGCCATCTTACATTGTCACATATGTTGCAAATACAATAATAGAAATAATATCTAATTGTGAAAACTAGCAAAAATAGTAGGTCACTTAAAAGAAAATTAAAGATACATAAATCTGTGAATACAGATGCCATCTCAGGAAGTGCTAAATGGAAAGCTTTTTGAAAGATGGGCACAGACTGGATGCATTCTTCCTCAGAGGCTGCAGCTAACATAAATTTAAGTAGTTGTTTGGAAGTTAAAAAACATTCTTGTGAGTGGCAGTTCCTCTAACGTCTAATAATTATGAAATAAAAAGATATCAATTAATATGGAATTTTGCTCAGATACTGCAGTGTAAAATAGAAAAAAAGTTTCCAATAACAGAGGGGAAAAACAGTGACTCGTTGAATATGCAGAGGAAAAAAATCGTTTGACATAATTTTCCAGTTTCAACCAACTTAATTAGAATGTCATAATTGCATTTTAAAGTATATATGGGTGGGAAGCTCAAGTTTATAACACATTGAAAAGACTGTAAAATTTTAGAAGTTGTGATAGGCGAAAAAAAACAAAAAATGAGATTACATCAGAAAGATTCACATTGACTCTTTTTACAGAGATGCTGTTTTAGTAACATCTCTTGTGAACATATACTTTCAAGTCCTCTGTAGAATTAAAAAAAACAAACAAAAAAAACTTTGGTATGATTTCTTTTAGGAATCCTTGCTTTCTGGAGTCCGCTCACGTTCTTACTCCTGCTCATCACCCAAAATTTCTTTAGGAAAAACTCGGTTGGTGCGTGATTTTACAGTGTGCAGTTCTAGTGAAGGTAAGCATTCTTTACCGTTTGGCCTTAGGAACATTCTGTTCCAGGGCAGATTTTCAGTTAGCAAAATATATAAAATACACAAAAGTAGCAGGCAAGAATTTTCAATTCCATTTTCATAATTGATTTTTCTAGTCTTAGCAAAATCCTTTTCTCATTGGATATTTGTCAAGTTAAAGATTTCAATTTGATGAAAATGCACATGTGTACACACCTCTCTGTTGCTTTATTCTTTGAACAAAGGGCAATGGAAGGGCAATGGAAATGAGAATTTATTCTAGGTTTATTATTATGAGAGCATTAGAGGATTTTCAGGAAATCCTAAAAAATTCCTTTCCCCTATGTGTAAATTGCTGAAGTCTAACTTAAAGACAAAGCATAGCAAAATAGATTTGTTCCCTTTCTGTATTTAGCAAGGGACTTGAGAGAGTTGCAGTAAAAGAAAAAGAAAATCTCAATAAATTAAAAAAAAAAAGAGTTGAAACATGAGTTAATGTATCTCAGCATTCTTTGGGGCAATGTAAACAGAACTAAAACTTTGATACAATAGAAGTTTAATTGATACACCTTTAGAAAGGGGTGCACATCATAAGCGTACAGCTTGACAGATTTTCAAAACTGAATTCAGATTAATAAACAGGTAATTATGGGCAACTTGGAGCTGCCTTTGTAGCTACTTTCAGCCATAATTCCCATTTTTTACTTTATTTTGAAACAAAGGTATTTCTGTACATAATATATTTTGCAGTAATTATATTTAAAAGTATATTTGGTAGTATTCATATCCATATGTAATATAAAGTATTATAATAAAATGTTTATTAATATATTAATGCTTCATTTGTCTATTATCCTTAAGTCTTAAAAAACCCAGAAAACCAGATGTGCCCAAGAATTTGTAGTTTCCTAATGTAGAATATTTAAAATGGAATTTATTTCACAAGTTTCTTTCTCTTCCTTTTTACTTATTCTTCATTACATTGTTGACATTTTTATGCCATTTGAAACAATACTGAAAACAGAATCTTTATGGTTGGAACTGCCATTCTAAAACAATGACTTACATATGGGAGATGTTCAAAAATTACTTGTTGAATGAATATACTAGACAAGACACGTAGAGTGCAAAACCGGTGCCAGGTTTTTTTGTTTTGTTTTGTTTTGTTTTTTTATCTTTTTCTTTCTGGGAATCCTTACTGGAAGAGGAGTAAGCAAGACTGGTAATAAATATCAGTTTAAAATTTCAAAATGTGGAGATGGAGAAAAGGACTAAGAGAAAGAAAAGATACAATGACATTGAGAGGACAGGAAGAAGATGGATTAAACTTGCCCTGTTTTTTCTTCTTATATATCTATCTATAGGCGATAGATATATCTAAATCTATATCTATAGGCGATATATAGATATAGATATATCTATCGCCTATAGATAGATATATAAAAAGAAAATCTATTTCCTATAGATAGATATATAAGAAGATATATGTATGTATATATAAAACAAGATATATATATAGATATATATATATAGGATAGATATATCTATCTCCTATAGATAAATATATAAGAAGAAAAAATACCATATGTGTGTGTGTGTGTGTGTGTGTGTGTGTGTGTGTGTGTGTGATTTCATGAGTCTTTCTGGGATCTCCGGGTCTCCTTAACCTTGATTTAGGTTGGGATTCCTTTAGTGGCACCTTGACATCTTTTCACGGATGGTCCTAGATGGGGAACCAACTTCATACCTTAACCATTTAGAAAATGCTTCCAAGTTTTTGTAGTAGGCAAAATGGCAGCCTTGACATTATATCTGTAGCGTGACTAGTTTTTAAAGTCAGTTCAGAAGTTTGAAGTTGTTGACCAGATGACTGAGAGGAAATCGATTGTTTATAAGGGAAAAGAACTCTGATTTATAAATTCTTTAATGAATAAGGAAGGGTGTCTGCCTTACATACAATCCTTAAATCTTTGCATTTGAGTTAGAATTAAAAATTGAGTTAGAATTTTTTAAAAAAATCAATTCTTTTGACTTTTCTGTTAATAAAGTCTTACATTGAGACCATGTATTTAAAAATAGGGCTATTTCAATGAAATTTCATCTCCAGAAGGCAAGAATCACAAATAGGGCATTGAAGGTTGAAGCTACATAATAAATGTACAAAGATTCAATGGGTAAACCATAGGTATATGAGGAATAAATTAGCTTTTAGAGAAGAGGGAATAATTTTAACTCTGTGTGTGTGTGATCAAAGCATAAGAGTGAAAGCCTGGCTAGTTCAAAGATGTGATGTTTCATTTTTTAGTTCATTTAGATTAATCAAAGGTAAATTGACATTTACATGACCTTAAATTCTTTCTTGATGTGTTTGGAATAGTCCTAAAAATTTTCTGTATTTGAACAGAATCCAAGTCTCCTTTCAGCCCAGTTGGAAGCTCCTATATATGAGCTGTAATACAGATATACAAGATAGAATAGTGCTTTGGCCTTCTTTATTCTTATTTGTGTTGTTTTCTCATCTTTGTCACTTCTAAGAGGTTACTTATTATTATTTCTCATGGTTTTGGGGGGGAGGCCAAGGGTACAATGATGTGGCAACATTATTTAATGCTTGTATATGCAAAACAAAATCCTATCCTATAATTCCCTCTGGTACATTGTGTGTTTAGATAGACAAGAATATTCTCCATCATTATAACCTCACCAAGAAGGACAGAAGTGTTTTACTTTTAAGAATTTGAGGAATGAAGTGAATGTACTTCTGAAAATCATTGTGCACTGTTAGGTGGAACCCTATTAGACTTTGTGCAGTTGCCTGAGGCTGGTTCCATTGGTTTATTAGCTTGATTGTCTTGAACATGTGGATTAATCTCTTGGTATTTCAGAATGTTCACAATAAGCATAGTGATTTCTGCTTATGAATTAATTTGAGGACTGTTTAATAGTGGCAATAAAATCCTTCAGATTCTTCAAAGCAGATTTTTTGTTACATGCAAGGTAGTGTTAGATTGAACATTGATATTTACACATTTCAGGGGATATGTGTTAATTGGTTTTTCTTATATGTCTGATGCACTTTCCTTTGTGAACTGGTTTTGCCTCTTCACTCTTCTGGACTGTAGTGGTAAAGAAATTGTCCTCGCTCTGTAGATGGTGTGCTCCACAGTGTCCTCTCCCCCCCTTCAGTCTCTCTCACTGTCTACATCAGTGTCTCTGCTCAGTCCCTGTAAGGAGCGCTTCAGTTCTGGAAGCGAGATGGTGCTCAGCTTCCTCCCTTCGTCTCCCATCTCCCTTGCCCCCAGGTCCGGGGGGAAACTGATCCACCCTTTCCTACCACAAAGCACCTCTCTGAACTGGCCACTGCTAGGATTTTATGAAGGCATTGCAGCCATATTAAAAGGGACTCTTCCTTATGCTGGCCTTCAAGACTTTTCTTTTGAGCTTCCCTAAAAGGCAGCCAACATATGTATTGATTCTGTATGTTAGGGAATTAGTATTATAGGTAAGGGATGAAGCTCTGATGAGAAACATCCAAAAAGAACTAATTTTCTTCCATGCTGAAACTGCTCGCTGCCATCTGCTAATGCCAGATTCATAAAGTCATTGAATGTCGCCATGTGATGCCCACCCCTCATTCTCTTCAAACTAGGGACAGTGATAAAGCTACCCAGAGCAATGCCCTACTTACGTAAGATGACTGATTTCCTCGATACTCTCTGATGGTGTGAATAATGATAAAATATGGTTGAGTGTGTACATTTTAGACTAGCACATGACTGCTAGCTTGTCTGCCTCAGTTTTCATTTTATTGTTCTGTGTCTTATAGAGCAAAGAGCTTACAGCCTACCGGAGCCACCAAGAGAAAAAAGGTATTTTAACTGTTCCAGATTTCCTGAGGGTCTGCTTGCTGTCTTTGGAAATGTTTGCACATGAATTCTGAGATCCGTTCCATAGTTTATGAGAGATTTCTGTGTAATGAGGCTGCCAGAATACTTTGCTCCAAACCTGCTACTTTGAGTCCCCAGAGCTGCAGGTCTCAGGACTGTGGACACAGTGTTCTCTTTTGGGCTATTTTCAAAGACAGACACCTCCAATGGCCTGGACCAATGGGAGCAGCCGTGTGAGGATCATCTGCTTTAGAAAGGTATTGGGTTCTTGCTAGGTCTGTCTACCGTGACAAGAAGACTTGCTATGGGAACCATAGGCCCCAGGCTGGTCAGACGAAGAAAGCAAATAGGCACCTCTGCTGTGTGTCCTTTTGGAATACAGCTTGGACTGGTTGGTTAACTTGGAAGGAAAGAGTAAGTGATAGAGAAAGTATTTTATTTATTTATTTTTATTTAAAAAAATTTTTAAAGATTTTATTTATTTGACAGAGAGAGATCACCGTAGGCAGAAAAGAAGACAGAGGGGAAGGGGGGAAGCAGGCTCCCTGCCAAGCAGAGAGCCCGATGCGGGGCTTGATCCCAGGACCCTTGGATCATGACCCGAGTCGAAGGCAGAGGCTTAACCCACTGAGCCACCCAGGCGCCCCAAGAAAGTATTTTAAGCATTAACAGTTTTCTGGTTGTTAGGTTTAAACCTCAGCTTCTCTTTTAAAAGAGAAAGCTTTAAACCTCAGCTTCTCTTTTCCCCAGAAAGTCAAAACTGTTGCTGGAGTCAGGCTTGGGAAGCTGAGCAGCAAGCAGGCAGGATTATTGAGTTCTGCTGGTCTTGAGTAACTGCTCATAAGTCACAATGAGAAATAGTCCTGGGGTTATGTGCAAATCCAGTGTCAGAAATGGCATAAATGTTTGGCTTGAGGAGACAGTGTGAAAAAGGAAAATGGCTTTAATTTGGGCCCTAATAATACTAAAATTTGGGACTTTTTAATATATATATAACACTTTTTTTTTTTTTTTTTTTTTAGGGAGAAAAAGGGATACCTAGGTGGCTCAGTTGGTTAAGCCTCTGACTTTTGATTTTGGCTCAGGTCATGATTTCAGTGTCATGAGATTGAACCCTGGATCAGTTTCCGTGCTCAGCAGGGAGTCTGCTTAAGATTCTCTCCCTCTCTCTCTCTCTCCCCCTCCCCCACCCCCAACTCTCTTTCTCTAAAAATAAAGAAATAAATCATTAATTCTTAAAAAAAAAAAAGTATCACTAAGAAAAAGCCTCCATTTGTTCATTCCTATTTTTTTGAGACCAGAATAGAAATGTTCAGATGATACAAATAGGAAGACTAAGATTACCCTTTACTGATAGGATGATGATGATGAAGACATGGCCGTGATGGAGACAGTGATGATAGCAAAAGCAGCAAAAACTGACCCATTGGGTGTTTTTACATTTACGTTGGGTACACTGAGTACTCATGTCATCAGTTTACTCAGTTGTGGAATTTGATCATCATCCTTGTTATCATTCTGGTTAACAGTCTTCTCCCTGTCATCTTTTTAACTATCAGAGAAGTAATGGACTGATATAAAATTTTTTTTAGATTTTTTTAATCAAAAATATTTATTCTCCATTAAGACAGGGACTTAAGACTGAAAAAGCCAGTGTTCTAATTGGTTAAATATTAATCTATAAAATATTTTAACTTGGATGGTATGTGTAGGGAGTATCCTTTTCTTATTATTTTGTTACTTGTTTTTTTCTCTTCCTTAGTCTGTGTTGGTCTACATCCTCAAAGCATCTGACTTTCTCAGTCACATCCCCTGGTGTATCTAGTAGAGTACATCTTTCATTTCACTTAGTCTCTGCCCAATACTTTATCGGATGCTCTAGTAGGATCCAGAGATCCTAATGCTAATTAATGCTTTGCTTCAGTCATATTGTACTTGAGGAACTTGCCTTCTTTGAAATTCTCATATTTATATTCATCACTGGGTTACTAGGAAAGTATGCAGACGGGTGAAGGAGGGCCCACTCCAGACTTTGTAGGATCTTTTCTGTAGGAGAAGTTACTTCATCTCTGTCAAGTTTTTTAAATACAAAATATAGTAGTATTTAATTCTCTAAAAATGTTAGTTTATATAGCAGCTGACAAATACAGTTTAGTACTTTCAATATAAGTATATAATTCTTTTTTTTAAAGTTTTTAATTAAATTCCAGTTGGTTAACATACATTGTAATATTAGTTTCAGAGTGTACCAACTTCTTTTTTTAAATAAAAAAAAAATTTTTTTTTTTACAGGGTGTACCAACTTCTTAATGATTATATGGCATGACTGTTATTTTATTAATATCCTCTGTCTTAAATGTGTTAAAATGTTACTTGATATATACATATATTTTTAATGTGAGCATCTGAATGTCCAGAAAAGTCCCATTGTGTCTATTTTCTGTTTGGATATTGGGGATTCCTTTTAATACTTAGCTGTTCATTTCTTCAAAAAATAAGTTATATATATTATAGGTTTAAAGGTTAAGATGAGAAGGACCTCTAGTCTGAAGGTACTTAAAATATCTTCATTGAAGAGGTAATGCCATGAGAATCTCTGAGAAATGCGGTTTATAAAACTTTGAGGATGATTTCATTGGTCATCAAATTGATCATAGAATTTAGGCCTCTTGTTCTGGGATTGGAAGAGAGTTTAAATTTTTTTCCAGATTCTTATAAAGTGAAAAGCTTTTTAAAATCTGTTGTGAAATTAGTTGGGGATTTTTCCCTTCTTAGTTCTTCCCTAATGTAACTGATTGTTACATAGGTGAATATGGCATTGTTAGATTTGAAACATGGAATTAACCAGCCTTCAGCATTTGCCAGGGGTTATACTGTGTTATTCATTTTCATAATGTGACAATGGATCATGTCCCTGATGTTCACATTTCTACCATGTGGGGTGGCTATTGTTAGTTCTTAATATTGAGTGTTTCAGTATTTTTTTGTTTACTTGGTCATGTCTCAGGTCTTCTCAATATTTAAGTAAAGAGTAAGTGGTATGATTTTATGTCATTTTGTAGTAATATACAGGATATATGGAAATTGTAGTCCACTTAAAGGTTTTAGATCAAAACTGAAATGTTTTTGATATGGTCTTCTGTAATATGGGGAATTGGGAAAAGAGTTGGATAAACAGATTTTCTTTGATTTAGGAGAGTAGAGGGGCACCTGGGTGGCTTAGTAGGTTAAGGCTTCGATTCTTGATTTTGGCTCAGGTCATGATCCTCAGGGTCATGAGATCAAGTTCCCCGATTGGTTCCAGTGCTTAGTGGGGAGTCTGCTTGAGGTTGTCGTCCCTTGCCCTTCTCCCCACTCATGCTCACTAGCACACTCTCTCAAATAAATAAATCTTAAAAAAAAAGAAAAAGATCTTTAAGACAGTAGTGTTGTGTTTTTGCTGGGGAGAGGTAGGTAGCGGGGAGGACTTTTTGACCTCACAGTCCACATTGACCTTAGTATTCCTTAATTCTGAGACTGAGGTCTCCTCACCAGATTGTTTTTATCATAGACATTAGAAGGCACTTGGTGAGGTCACAAAAGGTGTTCTGGACATCATTCTTTCTAAGACCTCAAATTTATTTTTCACCTCCATTCCCAAAGTGAGCCTGTTGAATAATATGTCATGAGCTGTGCAAATTAGGATGCTCAAAAAACAAGAGGTAGGGAAATTTATAGATATATTAGCCAGTTAGTTTTCTAAGGAGGTGGTTGTGGAAGTAGGAGGGAAATAAAGTCTTAAGTTCTTTTCGTCACTTGGAGTCGTCATAGGGTACCTTCAGTTCCATCCGCCCTCTTTCCTTTCTAAGTTTTTGAGCTGTTTTCTCTAAGTAGCAAACCCACTTTCACTTACTGTGCAGAATTAGAGTTAGTAGGACATTCACTGCCCTGCCTGTGCCTTTAGCTTTGCATGACCAAGAGGCACTTCTGAAGCTATTTATTATCTTTTCTAGATGCATTCATAGGTTTGAACTCTCAATGATCAAACGCAAATAATTATATTTTAATCTATATCTAGTATAAATAACCAGAAGTTTCATTTAATAATGTATTAGATAAGTACATAAGTGTGGGAAGGGGCCTTAGAAATAATTGTAAATCTAAGCCTGTCATTAATCAGATGAAATATACTGAAGTCCTAAGATTTGTCACTGGACTCATTGTCACAAAATGTGATCATATATTTTGGCGCATATCAGTAATATGATAGTTTTCGAGAAGTATATCCCAGAGATGAATGTGTTGTCCACTAATGCGGATGAATGAGAAATTTGGGAGGTGGGAGAGACTTTGGTTACAGAATGTTTCACAGAAGTGTTACCTGGTTTTACATACTTGGTTGATCTTTAATATATTCTCCCTCTCTCTCTCTTTCTTTCTGTCTCTGTCTATAATAATGTTAGAAATATAAGGCTATCAGAAAGTTTCAGAGGAAATAGAACTTTTAATAGATGGGACTTTTTTTTTTCCTAAGGCATGATCATATGGCTTATGATTTATGAAAATAAATGTTTCAGTGTATTCAAAGATTGGATACCATGATCTTTAGGTTGCCTTTTATGGTGGGGAAGTTATCAACAGCCTTCTCTCTTTTACAGCCTAGGGAGTCTCAGATTGTAAATAGCCTGGTTGAGTGGGAGAGACTGAACCAAGGGTCAGGCAGTCTGCTTCTCAAGCTGTATTATCAAAAGAAATGTGTATCTTCTGAGTATTATCTCTATGTTCCAAAAATAAATAAAATGCAGTTTCCTATTACTGGTTATTTGCCTTCTCTGTGCCGTAGGAAATTTCTGTTGGCATAGTAAATAGGGAGATGAGTGTTTGCAGGGTGAAATTGTAAGTCTAAGGTTTCCTTTATTTCTCTTGTATTGTATTATGAAAAATTTAAAGTATACAGAAAGTTGAGGGAATTATATGCTGAATACCCATTTCTACCACTTAGATTTATAATTGATAACATTGTGAAATAGTTGCTTTTTCATACATCTGTTGATCCATCTATAAGATATATTTTTAGTAGATTGTATCTTTATGTTTAGAATAACCATTAAAACCTAAGCAAAAAGTGTATATATACACCTATGTGTGTATATATATATGTCATTTTTTACTCCTTCTCTAAGTCCTGATAAGCCATGGTAACAGATTCTTTTTTGTAGAATTCAGGAAGAAGAATGGGATAAATACATTATACCTGCTAAGTCAGAGTCTGAAAAATACAAAGTGAGCCGAACATTCAGCTTCCTCATGAATAGGATGACAAGCCCTCGGAATAAATCTAAGGTAATTAAAGTTCTCTGCCCATTGTGTTTAAAATGTAGCTGGTTCCATTTTTTGGCAGTTAGTATAGTTTTCACTTGCCCTTTAAAATCACCTGTCTGAGATTTCGTACACATGTTCTTGAAGACCTCTCCACTTCTTACGGAATATTGTCTAAGTCGTTGGAAGTACAGGACAGTGGTAGGCTGGCCACTATTCGTTCTGGCATTACTGTACTCCTCTGTGTGCCATCCCTACGTGCAGACAGAAAATGTAGAGACCCTGTATGGCTTCTGTAAGTACATGGCTCTCAGCATATGTCTTTTCTCATTTCTCTCCACCTGGCGGTTGCTGTTGAATCTGAAGACAAAAAGCAAGGATGCCAAAGACAAAGAGAAGCTGAGCCGACATCAGTTTGTCCCTGGAACATTCTCTGGGGTTCTACAGTGTTCGGTTTGTGACAAAACGCTCCTGGGGAAGGAGTCATTCCAGTGTTCCAGTAAGTTCTTGGGCCCAGTGTGTGCTGTCTTTGCATTTTGTGTCCCCAGAAAATAAGTGATAGGAGAAGAGGGCTATTGTTTTTTGCCTTTTTAAAGATTTACTGATTTATTTTAGTAGAGGTAGGGACAGAAGGAGATCTTTTTTTTAAAAGATTTTATTTATTTATTTGACAGAGATCACAAGTAGGCAGAGAGGCAGGCAGAGAGAGGGAGAGGGAAGCAGGCTCCCTGCTGAGCAGAGAGCCCGATGCGGGGCTGGATCCCAGGACTCTGGGATCATGACCTGAGCCAAAGGCAGAGGCTTTAACCCACTGAGCCACCCAGGCGCCCCGGGAGAGAGAGTCTTAAGCAGACTCTCTGCTGAGCATGGACCTCGATGCAGGGATTGATCTAACGACCCTGAAATTATGACCTGAGCCAAAACTAAGAGTCAGATGCTCCAGCGACTGTGCCATCTGGGCGCCTGGAGAGAGGGCCGTTGTTCAGGGTAGCATTGCATGTGTGATTTAACAACCTACCGAGCAGTGACTCCTGATGGTTAGAGTCAGTGCTTTTTGTCCACAAGTGACAGCCCCCAGAACCCCAGACCTGTATATCTCACTGCCTACTTAATGCTTCCACTGGGACGTCTAAACAGCTTCTCAGAAGTTGCATGTCGGAAGTGGAGCTCTGCTTTCCCGCTCCTGTGCCCGCGTTTGGGCTGATCTCTCCATTAATGGCAGCTTTAGTGCGCCAGACAGATGCTCATGGTAAAAATCTTGGGGTCTTTCTGTATGCCTCTTTCTCACATCCCACATCTAGGCCTTCAGCAATCCTCTTGGCTCAGTCTTCCCAATATGTATGAAAGCCAGCCTCCTTTCACCCTGCTGTTGGTATCACCCCGGTCTAACGCCACCATTTCAGTAGCTTTCTAACTGGTTTCCTTGTATTTTTAGCACAAATTGCACACTTCTGAAAACATCTGTTCTCAAAATATCGACCAGAGTGAGCTTGTGAAGCCACAGATCCCTGTGTTCCAGATCCTCCAGTGGCTTCCTGTCATCCCCCAAGGAAGGCAAAAGCCCTGACAATGGGTGCAAGTCCCCGTCATCTCTCCCGTTGTCCTCTCCCCCATTCTCCCTCTGCTGTAGTCACTCTGGCATCTTTGCTGTTCCTCAGCGCGGCGGGCACACTACACCAGAAGGCCTTTCCTGGCTCTTCCTTCTGCCTGCTGTGCTTCTCCCTCAGCCTCAGGGACTGGTTGCTCCCTCACCTCCTTCAGGTTTGTTCAGATAACATGTTCTCAGTCAGCCCTCTCCTGACCAACCCTGTATTTGGCTCACACCAGGGACTCAGAGCAACCCTGTCTGTGGCCATCATTGCCCAGAGACTTCTGGTCTCCCAGACCAATGGGACAAAAACCAATCTCACAACCCACATACCAAAAGGCTTCCTTCTGTGTGAATGGTACAGGCTCACTCCTTGGGCATGCTGAGTCCCTTTCCCCCTTGTCCCCACACCCAATACCATTCACTCCTTCACTACCTTTATTCTGAATAAGTACTTGTACCACATTACTCTTTTATCTACTCACATCCGCTTAAGGACTTCTCTCCCTTCTTGTTTCCTGAACTAAGCCCACACTTTGCAAATAGATGCATTTGGCTCCATTTGTGCTGAATAATTCCACAGTTAGTTCCCTCTTCAGCCTTGGTTTATGACCAGAAGCCTTGCCAGGCGTGTTGTCCTTACCTCCCACCATGTGTGTTCTCCTGCCTCTGACCCTTTGCTTCTGATGATCTCCCTCCTCTTCATTTCTCCCAACTCTTGTGCATCTGTCTTGATTTCTTACCTCATCTTGGGAGGTCTCCCCTGACCACTGTGTCCAGAACTTCTGTGTACCACATGTATGATCTATTTATCCTATTCCATTCTGTACTGGATTATGGACAGCCTCTTGTTTTTTAACTACTAAAATAGACTTCAGGGACTAAAATGATACTGTGATCCTTCTGTATCCCCAGCAGCCACTAGCACAAAGCCCAGCCCTTGGGCATTCCTGTGTAGTTAATGACAGACAGAAAACTGGGACGGGGGTCATGGGGAGGGAGGTGGGCTCACTGAAAGGTAGATTCTAGTGTAGCTCAGAGCATGTTGGTTCACAGAAAAGTTGGTCAAATGGATGGCCATAAAAGTTTGAGTGGAAAATGGAAATGGCTGAAAATATGGAGGATGTATTTATTTAAAAAAATTATTTTTTAAATGCATTCAGACTCATAAAAGATACAAGGCTTAAGGAAAAATTCAAAGTTATCCCAAATCTTACTAAGTAGAGAAGATGGCTATCCATACTTTAATTGAGTCCAGGGTAATTATTTTAAAAGTTAGCTATTTATGCTAATGTTTTATTTGATATGAAATGTGTTTAATTTCTCCTTACTTAGGGTATGTTTAAGTTTTTCCCAATTTTTTCCCAACAAATGATGTGGTAAGTGGCATTTCTTTGCATATAACACTGTCCACATTTTGTTTTCTTTTAATGACTTTTATTTATTTATTTGAAAGAGGGAGAAAGAGATTGCGAACTAGGAGAGGGGAAGGGAGAGAGGAAGAGAGTATCAAGCAGGCTCCCCGCTGACCAAGGAGCCTGACTTGGGGCTCCAATCCCAGGACCCTGAGATCGTGACCTGAGTGGAAACCAATAGTCAGACACTTTACCAGCTGAGGTACCCAGGTACCCCAACACTGTCCACATTTTAGGCTATTGTCTTACATTCTAGCATCAGTATGAGAATATGATATGTTTCCTCTTTAACACAGTTTTTAAAAAGTTGCAGATTTATAGTCTTTAAGAAGAGGAGTGTTGGGGATTTAAACTTTGGTTATTAAGTTTTTTTTACACGGGGCAAGAGATTTTGACATTTATAAACTCAGCTGTTACTGGTAAATCTTATTTTATGTGTATTTTTGTTTTTAATTGTGAAGGTTACTATTTCTAATCTTAAAAATGTGATATATTAAACAAAATTCAAAATTCCGGTGTTTGTATTCTTTTTTAAAATCTGAGTTTCTAGGGTTTTTTTTTACACATACTATATTTCTATAAAATTATTTTTGTTTATAAATAGGTTTCCCTGCTTATATTTAGATGTTACAGTACTTGGTGCACAGAAGTTGACGAATAACAGCTTCATTGCAGATTTAGTTTTCCTAAGATTTTATTTATTTATTTGACAGACATCACAGGTAGGCAGAGAGGCAGGCAGAGAGAGAGAGAGGAGGAAGCAGGTTCCCTGCTTAGCAGAGAGCCCAATGTGGGGCTCGATCCCAGGACCCTGGGATCATGACCTGAGCCAAAGACAGAGGCTTTAAACCACTGAGCCACCCAGGCACCCCAGATTTAGTTAAAATTACCCTTTTAATGCCTTTTATTGCCGTTGACATTGATTTTTACCTTCTCTAAAATTAATGTTCCTCTTGCTTTCCTTTTCTTTGTATTTTCCCTATTTCTGTGTTTTTATTTTATATTTTTTTATTTTCTGTGTTTTCAGTTTGGGGTGTGTGTCTTTAATTTAGCTGTAGTTAATCTGTAACTGAGAGATACAATTCTATAACAAGGCTTTTTTTTTCTTATTTACATTTAATTTTACAGCTGTCGACTATCTTTTATAGTTCTTTGCTCTTTTTCTTAATGTCTTATTTAGCTGTTTATACCATGTGTTGTTGGTGTTTATGTTCTCACGGATTTGGCAAGATAAGCTCTTGTACTATCTACTTGTAAATTTTAAGGCTTATACTTGAATGTTCTTTAATTCCTCTTATATTTACCCTTTTTTCCCTAGACTCTATTGGTATACTAAACTAGTAAATTGATATTTTTATGTTGTGTGCTTAATCTTTGAAGAATAGTGTTCTTTTTCAAGAATGATTTGATATTTGTACTCATTTCTCTGTCTCGGCCTATAATTTTTTTTTAGATATGATTCTTTGCTTGGCTGGTTTTGCTACTTCTCTTTTTTTCTTTTTTAAAATAAAGCTGATTGATTCTTGTACTTTTAATTTTGATTCTGCTCTTAAGAGTCTTGAGTAGGATTTCAGGTAAATCTTTTTTTCAAAAGCATTATTGGAGTGATGTTTTCTGAAACCTTGTGTATCTAAGGAGGTATATTTTTGCTTCCTTCTTTCACACACAAAAAAGAGATTCATCTGGCTAAATAAATTCCTAGGCCAAAATCTTTCCCCCAAAGAGCTTGTCAACATTGATCTGTGAATTTTGGGCATTGACTATTACAGTAGAAAAGTTTTGGGGCCTGTCTGACCTTACTACTTTGTTGGTAACCTGGTCTGCCTAGATGCTTGAGAACTTTAAATTTTTCAGTCACACAGATATTGTCAGAATGTGTCTACAGACTGGTGTCGTTTAATTCCTAGAAAACAGGGAGACCTTTTGAGTTGCCTTTTGTAGTTCTTTTTCACTTCGATAAAAGTTTTTGTCGGTTGTAGCTTTGACTATTGCTTCTGATGTCATTTTTCTGATTTCTTCCTTGGAGAAGTGTGATCTCTGTTACCTTTTTTTGTAGGACATCTTCTACTTTATAATTATACCCTCCTTTTTCCCTACATTCAGGAGGGAACCTTTCAAGTTTAATTTCCCAGTGCTGCTTTGATATTTTGGTTAAATTGATTCTTCTCCATTGGGTCCAAGTTCTGCTTTATTGTCCCCCAAAGCTCCATCTCCCTCTCATTGTGCTGGCTTGATGTAAGGTCCTTTACTCCCTTCATGGCCTTTTGGTCCTATTTTATGTCTCTGAGGAAAACACATTTCAAATATCCAAGGTTTTCTTCTCTGTTTCAAGAGTTAATAATCATCAGTGGCTTACTTTTTCTGTGAGTTTCCTGTCTAACTTTGTGGTATCTTGTAGTGTCCACTTTTTCCCCTTTTCCTTTCATTTGCTTGTTCTGCAATGAGGAGAGAGCAGTTTGCTTTCCACATTTGCCAGCAGGGCCAGCACATGGATAGTCCTGACCTCTGCTTGTTGGCCATTAAGGTATTCCACCTACAGTGGAAAGAGGTTGGGTTCACTTCTCAGTGACTTATAAGCACTTTTCCAGTGTGGCTGGGATGGAACTAAATGGGACCTTCTACCTATGAGAAAGGATTCTTAGTAATGAAGATTGTGATAAGCCACAGGCTCCATTCTACAGAGTATGCGTTGGGGGTGGGTGGGACAAGAGAGTCATGGCAGGGAGGGTAGAGGCTGGAGGGTATGGAGGGCAGGAAGACAACAGCCTGGCAGAAAGCAGTCCCCACACACAGGGGTGGCTTTCAGTGAAGACAGCCTGCTTCTCTGAACCAGGGGGGCAGAAAGGAGCAGGCAAACTTTTGGTGAAATTGAGGCCGCATGTGGTGCGAAGGAAGACAGCAAGCAGCAAACTTGTCTCTTTCAATGTGGCTACCTGTAGTTAGCAGGAATTCCTCCTGGAGCCTGATAGTACTTTTTTCAGCATTGTTGTGAGTTTGTTCTCTTTCTTTCCATCTTGCAAGGCATTCTGTCTGGTGCAGGAGTGGGCAGCTGCCACCAGCCAGATATCAGAAGTCCCTGGCCACGTAGGGCATATAGTAGTACATGAGTTCTCAGGCGGATGCAGAAGTGTCTATTGTGAATAATCGTAGGTTTCATAATTGGTAAGACTCTGTGCAGAAGGGGAAAAATATCTCCAAGGAAATGAAAACATTAACCATGTGCTTGTTGTACTCAAGGGTGGGGCTGGCTACATGTGACTTAGATATTTTTCCTTCTGTTTTCAAAATATTTTTGTGTGCTACTTTTATGATGACCAGTAAAGCACCATGCTGTCTTACTCATTTTTGTCTTTCAGACTGTAATGCAAACGTACACAAGGGTTGTAAAGATGCTGCCCCTCCGTGTACCAAGGTAATCTGTCATTTGTTTTACTTACACATACATAGCTTTGTTGCTTCCTGTTACCTGTTTAGGTTTTTATTATTTTATTACTGTCTGTATTTGTTTCTAAAGTGATCATTATAGTGATTAAAACACACACACACACACACACACACACACACACACACACAGGTTCAGAGTGCATAGTTGTTTCCTAAACTATCCACCTTTGGAACTAAGGAAAGCTCCAGTGTGGCCCTATTTGTGTATAAGGTGTAAGTGGGTTAGTCTTTCTGTTGAGAACCTGGGTTTACCAGTGTGGACCTCAAGGGTTTGTATGTGAAGCCTTGAGCAGTAATTCTCAAACATCAGCAGATAGCAGCATCACCTGGAGGACCTGCGAAAACCAGGTTTCTGGTCCCCATTCTCCTATTTTCTGATCCAGTAGGCTCTGGGTGAGGTCCAAGACTTTGTATTTCTAACAAGTTCCCCAGTGGTCCTGCTGTCTTGAAGCCACACTGGGAGGTCCCTGGAATAAAGGAGAGGTTTCTGAGTTTGGGAGTGGGCTTGAGGAAATGGGCACATCTGTCGCATCTCTTCCTTTCTTTCCCACTCTATCGTCATGTCCGAATTGTATGAGTGAGCATGGTGACGCTTCAAAGGGAACCTTGGGGGTCTCCAGCCTCTGTGCCAATTGAAACAGACCATGTGTGGGCTCACATAGTTACGGGTGATTTTTCAATATCCTGGGGTGTTGTGACTGGTAGGAGAAAGGCAGCGCTGATAGGAACTCCTCTCTCAGCGATCTGGATCCATGAGGAGGAGGTTTCTGGTTCCCATACACTTTTCACAGAGCTGGGATGTTCCTGATGTGTGTTCTGGAGGAACACCTTTCTTACAACTTGCACATTTCATTATCATAACTTTTTTTATGTTATTTTTTTTTCAGTGTTCCAAGATTCATTGTTTATGTAACACACCCAGTGCTCCATGCAATATGTGCCTTCCTTAATACCTACCACCAGGCTCACACAACCCCCCATCCCCTACCCCTCCAAAACCCTCAGTTTGTTTCTCAGAATCCACAGTCTCATGGTTTGTCTCCCCCTCCAATTTCCCCCAACTCACTTCCCTTCTCCATCTCCCCATGTCCTCCATGTTATTCCTTACGCTTTACAAGTAAGTGAAACCATATGATAATTGACTCTCTCTGCTTGACTTATTTCACTCAGCATAATCTCCTCTACTCCCATCCATGTTGATGCAAAAGTTGGGTATTCATCCTTTCTGATGGAGGCATAATACTCCATTGTAGATATGGACCAGATCTTCTTTATCCATCCGTCCGTAGAAGGGCATCTTGGCTCTTTCCACAGTTTGGTGATTGTGACCATTGCTTCTGTGAGCATTGGGGTACAGATGGCCCTTCTTTTCACTACGTCTTGTTCATTATCATAACATCTTCCTCTTCGATGCGTTTAACATCTTTTGCTTTAAATTCTTCTTCGTTTGACATGAGATAACAAAAATGATATAGATAATAATCCTGTGTAACTGGGTGGACATTTTTGTAGTCAGGTGGAATTTAATCTCATTTTACCTGTTTCTAATGTTCTTTACCAGAAATTCCAAGAGAAATACAACAAGAACAAACCGCAGACCATCCTTGGAAGTAAGTGATGTGGAAATGCCAGTTTCATACATACCATACTTTTTTCCAATGTGAAATAACTGCTCCTTCTGTTTTTCTCCTTTGTCCAAATATTTCTTCTTTCAAAACATGATTAGTGTAATATTTAGTTACTCACGGAGGTAAAGGATGGTATAAACTTCTAGGCCAGCCTAATAGCCTTTGCGCTAGATATACTATATCATATTTTATCTCAGAGAGGGCTAAAGGGGGGAACGTGTTAGGATATTGCCTCAATTCTAAGACACAATCTAGTATAATATGCACTATTAATTCAATAACAACCTTTGGAGGAAAAGAAAGTGTACATAACTGTTTTCCTAGTGCTAACACATACTCACCTACACAAATACCTATCACATGCTTCTTCAGAATCAGAGTTAGGGAGAAAACCCTGAAGTTTGCAGTCTACAGTCCTTGGTGTCCATTATCATAGTGACCTGGCCCTGCTTATTAGTTGGGCTTGAGTCTCTGATCTCATCAGCCCTTTTAGGATGACAGTGAAATTGGAAGGCATGCTGGCATTCTTCTCTCACGTGGTTAAACTTGGTGCTTCCGTTTTTCCTTGAATTATAGATTGCTTCATATGAGATGATTCCTCTTGGCGCTAATTGGAAACCTCCAACAGTAGTTGACATTGCATGTAGGAACCAGGGGCCATCATCTCCTAAGTTTGAAAATCTTTCCATTCGTTGTGAGAGACTTCGCAGTTTGTTCTGCCTCCATTATGGCATTGCTTGCCTCACGGCAGGCATCTTTATGTTTGTGGTCACTTTTCATTTGAATGCTCTCACAGTGTGACCATTGTTTCCAAAACTCCTTGAATCAGGGGACAATACACTATGCAGATTCGTGGTGATCAGCAGTTGGGTGTGATGTTATACAGGGTAAGCTAGTGCAGAGTCACGACTGTGACTTCCTTTACACCCCTGCTTGGACAGAAGTCCCTTTGATTGTAGTTGTGAGGCACTTGTCAGTTTCATGAGGTTCAGCATGAAAATAAAAGAGCCTTATAATCGATAAAATTCCTTCTCTGAGAGTCATGAAAATCAAGCCAAATCATACATGTATAAAACCCTCTGTAATATCCTGGGGTTCCATGCAAGTATTGATCCTCTTCTGCTTGAGAAGGTGTGTGCTATATCCCTACAGTAGGACTCAAACATTTCCTGAGGATCATGTATAGTACACATCGAATGTAAAAGCACATATGCCTGTAACGATTGAGAAGACATTGTTGAGAAGGAATTTGGAAGAAACCGGAAAGGTATCGTAGCACTCTGTAGTTTTCAGTGTGCAAGAGAGAAGAGCTCAGCCTGGCTTGCACGTTTCATTTGCCTGAAGTTCTCACCCCATAAGGAGCAGACTCCCCGCATCATTCCAATCCACTGACCTGCTCTGTGTGTGTTGGTGTGTGTGTGTGATTGTTGGTACATACAATATGCATTCTACTAATAGTGCTAATAACACCTTGCATCTCGTTAAAGCTGGCTGGAAGGAGTACAAGCAGTGGTTTATGGGAGAGCTCTCCCAGTGTTTCCCCATTCCATCTTCCTGTTTGTGTAAGCCCAGCTGCCCACAGTCTCCAAGTGACTGTGCTGAAGCAGGCCGGCTTCATGGGTATCAGGAGGGTGTGAAATGGAAGGGACATTTGAACCAGGTGTCAGGATTTCGAAAGGAGACTGGTGTCATGGCTGGATATGCGACACATTAACAGCAGCCATTTGAGTGTTTTGCTTCTAGGCTTTTAAGGGACTCCTTGTAATTACTGCTCTCTGTGAAAACCGCATAAAGCACCCATTTTGATTTCTAGACTCTTCCTTTCGTGACATCCCGCAACCTGGTCTCTCCTTGCACCCTTCTTCTTCCATGCCTATCGGATTGCCCACCAGGAGGAAAGAAGCTTCAGCACAGGCCCATCCATTGTCTAGAAGTGTTCCAGGCACTACCTTGGAAAGGTAAGATGGCGAACTGCCCTGGGCCTCCACATCTCAGAGCCACTGCTGGAACTGACTCGTGTTCCTCCTTCCCTCCAGCTTCAGAAGGTCGGGGCCCTCCCTGGAGTCTGAGAGTGACGGGAACACCTGGAGAAGCAGGTCTCATTCTGATGAGCTGCTACAGTCCATGGGCTCTTCTCCCTCCACGGAGTCCTTCCTAATGGAAGGTGAGGAGAAGACACGTTTGTTTCTGTGAGGAATTGCCAGAAGGAATATTTCCAAAGGATCAGACATAGTGTGTGTGTGTGTGTGTGTGTGTTTTAAGGAATTCTGTTTTGTGGTATCTTTTTGGTATAGGTTCTTTTGATAAATGAAAATTTAGCCCCAGTGAATACTCCCAGGTAGTGGCCAAGGATATACAATATATTAAATAGACATGTGGCGTGAAGATAAGAGAATGAGATACATTGTGTGCTTGTTACTGTTTATAAGGTTTTAGAACTAGTGATGAATTGGGATAAGGATCATATGTTAAAAATACGTACTTCTTTGAATTAAGACTGGGCTTGCCTAGATTTCTGAGATACTTATCCCCCATCTGTTGCCCCCTACTTTGTGGGGAATAAAAGCATTTTTTAAAGCGTATTTTGTAAGATGGGATTTAATCTGGTGAACTGTGTGTTGTAGCCACGCTGTATCAGTAAGTGAAGGAGGACCTGAGGGAGGGAGAGTAGTGGGAAGAGAAGGGGGTGGACTCTGCCCCGGGAATCTAGTGCTTTTATGTTAAACTTGAGTCTTCCAATCCATTATCATCTCTTGCTGACTCCTCTGAGCTGGACTGTCTCTCAGGATTGCTGTTTGGACAAATAGGATTTAGCTTTTCTGGAAGGAGTATGGGTGTGTGATATCAGATTCTGTCAGAAAAATCTGTACTCATCTGTGGCTTGAACCCATGTACCCTGCTTTCTTGTTTATATTAAGGACAGTGGGCCAAGTCAAGAGCAAATCACATGGACAAGTACAAAATTCAGATTTGAGTAAACAGTGCAGAGTAACCTGGGGCAAAAGATAGGGTGTGTTTAAGATTCTGTAAGCCCGTTATAGACTCTGAGGTTTACCAAAAATAAAAGAACTAAAATAGAGCATGCCAAAGCAAACAAAAGACTCTTTAAATTATTTATTTGTTTATTTTGGTTGCGGGGGGTGGGGGGGCATGCACACCATCACTGTTTTAATGATTCTTTGGTTCCTTGCAAGCTCCTTTGATTTGGACCCTTTCCGCCGTTTGGTTTCTAGATGTTTCTGCCCCATATCGACAGTATTTTGGCTTAGCTGTTTCTGTGTTCAAAGCAGGTTTATTTCGTGTGATGAATCCATAGATGTGGGTCCTTGGAAAGGTCTTTGTTTTGTGTCACTTCACTTCTGGCTTTTATGTTTTGCACCTACACCAGATGTTGTGGATTCTTCTTTGTGGAGTGACCTCAGCAGTGACGCCCAGGAGTTGGAAGCAGAGTCTTGGAGTCTGGTGGTGGACCCCTCATTTTGCAGTAAGCAGGAGAAAGATGTCATTAAAAGACAGGATGTCATTTTCGGTAAGCATTTAAAATACGCTCTTGGGCCGAAGCAGGGTGTATAGGGGAAAGGGCATGGGATTTGCCATCATAAGACGTGCGTTCAAATCTCCGTTCTATTCCTTTCTAGTTACTTGATTTCAGACAAATGGTTTAATTCACCTGGATCTTAGTTAAAAGGGGGATAATTATATTCACACCTAATTGAGGTGTTGTATGTACATAATACAAAGCAAATTTTATTTCTCAGATCCTTTTCAAGTTTACCTACCCATGGCCAATACTTCCTGCCTTCTGTTCCAAGAATCCCAGAAAGTTTTCACATATTTTAATGCACCCAGGGCTGCTGGATACACAGCTCTGCAGCTTGCCCACGCACAGCAGTGGGTAACCTTCCCATAGACTGTGGTGAGATGGGCAGCACCTCGGTCAGAACAACGTGGGCCTGCGTTCTGCAGACTTAAGTGTGCATTTCAGCTCTGAGATTTTACTATTTCCTCCTTGTGGGAGTGGAAGCAGTCTGAATTAGGGGAAGTTGAATTATCAGCTCGTTAGAGAAAAAAAAATGAAGTTTAAACAATTTTAAAATGCAAAGTAGATCCTCAGAGTGCTTCCAAGAAGTTAGCCTACTTGAAAGATGGGACTCGCTCTTAGTTTTTATCAGTTCTTTGGCTGCAAGTATGGGCCATAGAGTCCGTGGTGACAAGGATTCCTTCTTACGTGTGTCAAGTTGGTAGTTGTGCAGGTCAGGTGGGATGATTGAGCCTGGTTGGAAATCTGTTCAGGGCTGTAGAGCTGGGAAGATGCTGTCCCTTTTATTTCTCATGTAATTTCTATTATACTGTAATTTGTCATCACTTCTTGATTTCATATATTAAAAATAATCTGACCCACTTGGGATGAATTATCACATTCACAGCATGGTGTTTGGGGTCAGAGCAGCTTGTGTTCCAGAGGAAATCCTTCATTCTTCATTGTTTCTTTCTTTCTAAGATTTTATTTATTTGACAGAGCACAAGCAGGGGGAGTGGCAGAGGGAGAGGCAGAAGCAGACTCCCCGCTAAGCAGGGAGCCCCCCTTAGAGCTCTGTTTCAGGACCCTGAGACCATGACCTGAACTGAAGGCAGACACTTAACCTACTGAGCCACCCAGGTGCCCCTTCACTGTCTTTCTTTAAAGGATGAGAAAAATCATTCCTATATTTTGGGTCATATGGATAATTAGATGAAAGGATTAAATCAATTGATATGAATAGGTAGGTGTCTTTAATACAGAGTACGTATGAAAAACTTGGTAGGAAGTAATAACTAGAAGCTAGTGGGTTAAAGAGATTTTTGTTTATGATAACATAATAAAGCTACATTGAGATTTGTTCCCCTCCATGGCTCATATTTTAGAGTCTTCCCAGTAGCCGAGTCTGGAAATACTAATCTAGAATTGTACTTACGGTGCTCCTACAAATCATGAATTGTTTCCTCTCATGATACATTTTTATAATTGAGATAGAATTTGTATACCATAAAATTCATTCCATCACAGTATATCATTCAGTAGTTTTTAGTATGTTCATGAAGTTGTGCAACCATCAGCCACTAATTCCAGAGCATCTGCATTCCTCCAGAAAGAAACCCAGGGCCCTTAATGTTCACTCCCTGTGTTCTCTCCCGTTAGCCCGGGCAGCCATTCATCCACTTGTCCCTGCAGATTTTCCTCGTCCGGGTAGTTGGCATAATTGGAGTTGTCCAGTATGTGGCTGGCTTCCCGCGCTTAGTGTATTGTTTTCAAGGTTCATCTGCGGTGTATATTAATACTTCATTCTTTTTTATGGCTATCTATTATTTTACTGTAGATATCCTATCTTTTTTTTTTTTCTTAAGATTTTTATTTATTTGACAGAGACACAGCGAGAGAGGGAACACAAGCAGGGGGAGCTACAGAGAGAAAGGGAGCAGGGAGCAGGGAGCCAGATATGGGGCTCGATCCCAGGACCCCGGGATCATGACCCGAGCTGAAGGCAGATGCTTAACGACTGAGCCACCCAGGCGCCCCTATCCTATCTTTTATGTAATTATCATTTAATGGTCATTTTATCAGTGGCTGGTCCTTTTGCCACTTTTGGGGTCACACAGTAACGTTCTGTTTAACCCATGGGAAGAACTGTCAGACTGTTTACCAAAGCAGCTGAACCATTTTCCCTGCCCACCAGTGGGGTACTGAGGATATTGCTTCCTCCACATCCTTGCCAACACTTCCTTATTGTCCCTCCTTTTTATTCCACTTAACCTCGTATATGTGAAGTGGTATCTCATTTTGGTTTTGATTTGCATTTTGCTGGGGGCTAATGATGGTAAGTATCTTTCCATATGTTCCTTGATCATTCGTGTATCTCTTTGGAGAAACATCTGTTCAGATCCTTTGCCCATATTGAACTAGGTTTTTGTTTTGTTTTCTTTCTTTCTTTTTTTTTTTTAGTTCATTTTGTCTTTTTACTGTTGAATTGTAACACTTGTTTCTACACTTGTTTTATGCAAGTCCCTTATGAGATATTTTTCTTGCATTAAAAATTTTTTTCAGTCCTTTTACTGGAAATGCCAGCATTACTTTTTCCATAGAAGCTTAGTAATTAGTGTCATTGGCAGCCACACTTTATTAAAAATTATTATTTGAAAACCAAGCAAGGTCATTGAAAAACATCTGATTCCATGGTCCTTGTAGTATTTAAATCATTGTTGCCATAACTCACCAAGCTGATCATACACATTTTTCTTGAATACCTCCATTTACTAGAAACTCTCCATAGACATTGCATTTTCAATCTAGTAATCTGTGCTAAGACCTGAAATTCCTCTCCCCTAGTTTTGTCTATTGACTCAACCCACATAAGGAGTCTGATCTCTCTCCCTAGGCTGGCCCACTGCCTTCCCTCACCTTTTCTTCTTTCAAAGAAGCCTCATTACTTGCTTTGAGGTTTAGAGCAAGTTAGGTACAACCTTTGGGCATAGTTTATTCATCTAGAAGTACAGATAAGAAGATCTACTTATCTTGGTTCTGAGAAATAAAGAAAAATAGTGTCTACTGTCCAACAATATTAGTACCTATTCTATGCCAGGCCTTAATTCTGGAGACCAGGGAAATAACAGTAAGCAAAATGTACAGATTTTCTGTTCTCATGAACTCGCTTTGGGGAGTTCACAACCTACAGCGTAGTACAGGATATGGGTAAAATACATAATAGGGTGTAGGTAGTGATAAGTGCTGAAAAAAAAAATAGAGTAGTGGGCCATATCAAGCAGGGGGACAAGAGCTATGGAATGTTCAGGCATACAGGGGAGACCTAAGAGACAAGTAATATTCGAAGAGACCTGGATGACTTTAAGAAGGAGCTAGTGGATTTGGGAAGAAAATATCCCAGGCTGCTGGAACAGCAAGCCTGGAGGCCTTGAAGAAGGATCTTACTTTCTCCCATTCCGTGGGCTGTCTTTTCACTTTATCCACAATGTCCCTTGATCGTTACACTTTGTTTTCTCCCAGAGAAAGTGGAATCAATCTGACTTCTATGGTGAAGAAATACCATTGTTCATAAACATTCCTTTTTTTTTTGTACAGCATTCAGTGTTTAGCATCTACTGTAGGTCACTGGAGTATTTGGTTGTTAAAGCTTTTTTGTGCGCATGTGTTTCAGAACTGATGCAAACAGAGATGCATCATATCCAGACCCTGCTCATCATGTCTGAGATCTTCAGGAAAGGAATGAAGGAGGAGCTGCAGCTTGATCACAGCACCGTGGATAAAATCTTCCCCTGCTTAGATGAGTTACTGGAAATACATAGGCATTTCTTTTATAGCATGAAGGAGCGAAGGCAGGAGTCCTGTGCTGGCGATGACAGGAATTTCATCATCAACCGAATTGGAGATATTCTAGTACAGCAGGTAAGAGAGGTTTGAAGACCCTGAGCTCAAAAACGAGGTTTGCAGATCTCTACAAGGTTAAAAGCCTAAGAAGAACTGGAATGGTGTTACCATTACTTCTGGGTAGGACCGGGTGGTTTTCTTCTGTTTGATACCCCCATGTGTGCCTGGTGGCTGAGAACTCTGACAGCCAGTGACTGACTTCTGTGAGTCTCAGGATCTAGTGGGATGATCCCTAGCCCTCTCTCCACCAGGAGTCACAGCCATATATCTAAATCTCTTGGGAAAATTCTGCTTAGGCTTCTTGATATGGTGGCTTTGTGATAACAGGGTCCCCCATGGGCCTGTGGTCGTCTTGCCTGTATCTCCAGGACAAATGTTTGGCTCATCTTAGGAAGAGGGAAAAAGATATGCTGTCATTAAAGCCTTACCATTCCTGCCTGGGGGACAACACAGCAAATGTCACTTAAAGGAGGCACTTTTTAGGTACTTGAGAATGGATTGTGCTGTAGATGAGGGAAAACAAAACTTTGACTATTCATACTGGCCTCTTTGCAAGGGGTTTTCTGTGATAAAGATGCTAATAGAGAAGTTAAATAATATGTGTTCAGTGACCCTTTGGGGCAAGCATTTTCCAGGGTACTTGCATGTATATTACCTCCTTTCCCTTCACAACTATCTGTATAAGGTAGATATTATTTTCCCCATTGTATGAAAACAGAAACCGGGGTATGGAGAAGGTAATGATTTTCTCAAGTTCACTTATCTCCTAAATAGCATAACTGAGGTTTGAATCGAAATCTGCTCTCTGAACAGTGAGTTAGGCATATGATTTCTTCAGACCTTTGATGACATCTGAGGAAGCTTTTTATCATTGCTAGTTTGTAAGTCCCAGTAAAGCAGGGATTCTTGTTGATTTCACTACTAACATATTTTACCTAGAACAGAGCTTGGTACCATAAATATTTATTGAATGAATGGGTCACTTAGGAACAAAACATCAGGAATTCGCTTGAATGCCATGTTTTGCAGTCCCTGGTAGCATTTGTGGAAAGGCATTGAGATGCATTCCTAGTTAGGTTAGTTCGACTTTCTCTTGATAAATACCAAAATTTCATCCTGTCCAAAAGACTGATTTTGAGTCCCTTTCACTGGGTAGCACAAAATAATAGAGTTCAACTCTTGGCTCATTTACCAAAAATAGAGGAGTTAAGTTCATTGATGTAAATACGCTTAAACAGATATTTTTAATGCACAAAACAACCCCCCCGACTTAGTTGTTCAATAACTATTTCTAATGTCTAACAATGTCAAAATCCACATTAGTAACAAGTTTTTTTTTTTTTTGAAGATTTTATTTATTTGAGAGAGAGAAAGAGTGAGAGAGACAGCACAAGCAGGGCCAGAGAGAGGAGAAGCAGACTCCCCACTGAGGAGGCAGCCTGATGTGGGGCTGGATCCCAGGACCCTGGGATCATGACCTCAGCCAAAGGCAGTTGCTTCGTCGACTGAGCCACCCAGGTGCCCCTAGTAACAAGTTTTTAGTCAAAGAGTAATCTGCTTTGCAAATTATCTATACAGTCATAAACCTGTTCTGTCCTCATAATTGATGGGAAACATATAGTGCCAAGTTAGGAGACTGTAAAGTCCTTTGCAAGACATTTTGACTAAAAATGTCAGAATGTGTCTGAACTTGAATCTGAGTGCATCCAAACATGAAGTGCAAGATGTTTTTATCATTAGAAATTATTTACTTTTCTTGATAGAAGTACTATGTTTTAATGCTAACACTTTTGTTCATTAGTGACTTTCGTAGTTAACATATTTTACATCTCTACCAATTCTGTTTTTGTTTCATTGCTGATCATAAAGGAGGACTTAAATTGAGAACAAGGTTTGGGACGTTGGTTATTGGACAGGACGAGCTTGGTGTACTGCTTTAGGATGAAGCACACATTTCTCCTTTGCGGAAAGGTTTTTGGTTATGCAGAGAAAAGGATTTAAGCCTGCTCTTGTGTTTCTGTTGTTGGTCATGCATTTGGGGTATGGGGAAGGGTCTCCTCCCACTATGATAAAAAGTTGTCTCCTGAGGAACAAATGAGCAGAATCCTAAGATGATGGATGTGGGTATGATGCTCTGTGGGAAAAAAAGGAAGAACTAGCTGTGGAAGGGTTGTAGGAGAGAAGACTTCGGGGAAATTCCTCACTCTTTAGCCTTACTCAGGAGGCTAGCCTGGAATATAATGCTGATTTAGTCCATGGAAATAATTGGTGTGGGAAAGAAATTGTGAATATGAGGAACATGGTTGGAATAAAGCGGTAGTTTGCTAACTTCAGGTGCCTAAGAATCTCTTGAAGCTTGTAGAAATGAAGACCGCTGTGCTCCAATGGCCCAGTGGTTTTGTTTTCATAGGATTGGGGTGGAGCCTAGGATTTGGCATTTTAAAATTTTTAATTTCTGAAATTATTTTTCCCCAAGGCCATCTTCTCGCAAAATTCTAATACAGAATCATAACCAGGATACTGACAGTGATGCAGTCAAGATACAGAACCTTGGGGCGCCTGGGTGGCTCAAATGGTTAAGCGTCTGCCTTCAGCTCAGGTCATGATCTCCAGGTCTTGGGATCAAGCCCCATGTCAGGCTCCCAGCTCAGTGGGGAGTCTGCTTTTCCCTCTCTCTATGCCTCTCCCCCCACTAATTCTGTTCTTTCTGTCTATCTATCTCTCTCTCTCTCTCTCTCTCAAATGAATGAATAAAATCTTAAAAAAAAAAAAAAAGATACAGAAATTTCCCATCATCAGTCCCATCATCACAAAGATTCCGTATCTGGCTACTCTATAACCACACCGATTTCCCTCCTGTCCCCACCTCCTTAACTGCTGGTAACAACTAATCTATTTCTATTTCTATAATTTTGTCATTTCAGCAATGTTAGATAAATGACATGTGTGTTTTACATGTAGGTTATATACATAATGTGTACTTTCCCTTGGATTGGCTTCTTTCACTCAGCATAATTCTCTCAAGTATCATCCAGGTGTTGGTGTGTGTAACAGTTCATTCCTTTTTATTGTTGAGTAGTAGTCTGGGGTATGGAAGTACTGCAGTTTGTTGTAGTTCACTTGTAGAAGGATGTCTTGTTGTTCCTTTTTCTTGGCTATTAGAAGCAAAGCTGTTTTGTGGTGCCTGGCTGGCTTGGTTGGTAGAGTGTGAGGCTCTTGATCTTAAGGTTGTGTTTGAGCCCCACATTGGGTGTAGAGTTTACTTAATTAAGAAAAAACTTTTAAAAAAAAAGAAGTAAAGCTGATTTTAAACATTTATGTACAGATTTTTGTGCACACTTAAATTTTCATTTCTCTGGGATAAATGTCTGGGTGTTATAATTTCTGGGTTGTATGGTAGTTGCATGCTTAATTTTATGAGAAATTGCCAACTGTTTTCCGGAGTGGTTGTGCTATTTTATATTACCATCAAATCACAAAGTACATCAACAGTGTACAAGTAATTCCGTTTCTCTTCATCCTCACCAGCATTTGGTGTTGTCACTATTTTTTATTTTAGCTATTCTGAAAGACATGGATGGATAACTCATTGTGGTTTGAATAATAATTCCCGCGTAGCTGATGATGTTCACCATCTTTCATGTGCTTATTTGCCATCTGTATATCCTCTCTGGTAAAAGGTTGGCTCATGACTTTTGCTCATTTTCTAATTGGATTGTTTTTCCTACTGTTGAAAATTCAAATTTCTTTATGTATTCTAGATCCTAGTCCTTTGTCAGCTATGTGATTTGCAAACATTTTCTTAAGTCTGTAACTTGTTCTCTCAGTCTCTAAGTTTGATGAAGTTCATTCTTTCACTTTTTCCGTTTAAAGATCATGGTTTTGGTCTCAAGTCTTGAACTTTTTGTTTAGCTGAGATCTCAAAAGATTTTCTTCTATGTAGTTTTGTAAAAGTTTTATAGTTTTGTGTTTTACACTTAAGTTGGTGATCCATTTTGAGTTTATTTTTGTTTAAGACATGAGCCACATGTCAAGATTCACTTTTTGTTTTTGGTCTATGGATGTCTAATTGCACCAATTCCATTTGTTGGAAATAAGTCCATTGGGCATTTTGGGCTCTGACTCTGCTCTGCTAATCTGTGTGTCTATCCTTTCACACAGTCTTAATTATTGTAGCTATATAATACATCTTGAACTTGGGTAGACTGAGTCCTTCTACTTTATTTTTTTTCAAAATTGTTTTTAGTTATTCTTTTATCTTACTATCTAAATTGTATAGTAATCTTGTCTGTATGTATTTTTAAGAAAAACATTGCTGGGATTCTGATGAGGACTGCATTAAACCTGTAGAACAATTTGGGAGATTGACATCTTTACTTTGTTGTGTCTTCCCATCTATGACCATGGTTGATTTACGTTTTTAGGTTTTTTTTTTTTTTTTCACCAGCATTGTATAGTTGTCAGCATAGAAGGCCTGAGTGTACTTTGTTAGATTAGTATCTGAGTTTTTGTTTGTTTGTTTTTATTTTTTTAGCAATCATAGGTAATTTAAGAATCAGCTCTTGAGACATATTGGCCTAGAGCATAGATAAAATTGTAAGCAAAGATGAAAAGATCAGAGAGGGTGATATAAAGTTGAATTACTTGCCAGGGGCTGGGTGGATATTTTCTGGTTTCTGTTGTGATAATACTGTATGTGGCAGAGGGTAAAATATTGGCATTCAAGTAATTCAGTTTGTTATCTCTATACCACCCTATGAATCTGATTTGGTTCCCATCTAGATTTTTCGACAGAGATGTTTCCACAAGTCAGACTTATTGACATATCCAGCCCATATCTCTTCTTTGGTCCATCAGTTAATAAAGTGGCAATCTGAGTATTCATCTTTCCCCTTTTACCTGCCTCTTCATCCATTTGTGATATATTGACAAGGATCAAATTCCAAATTGAGGCCTGAGTCCACAGACCTGGTCAGTTCACCAAATGTAAATGTCAACCCATGAGAGGTCAAACCTTCTTGAGCACCCCCAAATTTTCAACATAGCTTTCCTTTAGTCTAAAAAAGTAATAAAATAATAAGTTGAAATGATAAAGTCACATAAACACTTAAAAAAGTATAAAAGGTAACAAATGTTTTGCATTTGGTAGCTGATCATTGAATTAGTTCAATACAGTATAATTTGTTCAATACCATCTTTCCCTTACCTCTTGGCAATTTCTTAGTCTAATTTAAAAGGTGTCTGGGGAAAAAGAAGGGATAGTGTTCGGAAATTTTATGTTTATTCTTTATTTGCCAAGAATATATTGAAATATATGAAAACTGCATGTTCTTTTCAATGTTTAGAACTAATTAAATTTATAAAGCATCATTGAAATGTCATTCTCAGTTTTCAGAAGAAAATGCAAATCAAATGAAGAAAATATATGGAGAATTCTGTAGCCATCACAAAGAAGCTGTCAGCCTCTTTAAAGAACTCCAACAAAATAAAAAGTTTCAGAATTTTATTAAGGCAAGTATTTTTAAACTATAGCAAAGTGGTAAACCAGCATGGGGAATAGTTCATGCTTTCTTGTTACATGACCTTAAACAAGTTTCACATCTAGGTGCTGATTTTCAGGGAAGGAGAAGAAAGAGAGGCTCGTGGCAAAGACAGAAAAGTCTCTTTTTCTGTCTTAGCAAAATATTTCTCCCAAATCATTTCCTTTTTGTATCTTATTTGTAAAGTGTCATCCCACCTTCTGAGCACCTTTGTAATATCCTGGGTTGTTATTTCATGTCCTGAGATGTAATAAATTAGAAGAACCTTATAAAAATAGAGAATCAATTCCATGCCCACTGGATTCATTTGAAGCAAATCCTGAACATTATATAATTTGGCATGTATATAATACGTTATCTCTAAACAATGCATCTTTTAAAAGTTACAAGGACATTATCACAATTAAGAATTCTTCTTTTTTTTTTTTTAAGATTTTATTTATTTGACGGAGAGAGAGAGATCACAAGTAGTCAGAGAGGCAGTCAAAGAGAGAGGGGGAAGCAGGCTTCCCACTGAGCAGAGAGCCCGATGTGGGGCTTGATCCCAGGACCCTAAGATCATGACCTGAGCCGAAGGCAGAGGCTTAACCCACTGAGTGACCCAGGTGACCCAAGAATTATTCTTTAGCTTAGCAGGGAGCCTGCTTCCCCTCTCTCTCTGCCTGCCTCTCTACCTACTTGTGATCTCTGTCAAATAAATAAATAAAATCTTAAAAATATATATAAAGAATTATTCTTTAATATCCTCAGTATTTAGATCTCCCCAGAAAATGAAATGAAATTGGATTACTTAAGCCAGAAACCAACTAAAGTTTATGTATTGTGTATCAGAGATATATCTTTTAAATCTCTTTTAATTTTGGATGTTCCCCATCCCTTTATTTGTTTTTTGGTGTCCAGTTTATTTGTTGAAGATATCTGTCCTTTAGAGTTCCGTGAATTGTACATTTTTTTTCTTTTATTTTGAGAATGTTAACAGAGTCTCCCCCTCCCCCACAGCACATACATGAGTATTGAGAACTTGAAAACTTAAAGAATACTATGAAATTTTTAGGAAGAAAGTTGACCTGATTAGAGGGAACTGTAAGTTCTGTGATGAGTAATAACAAATGTAAAGGAAGAGTGGTTAGAAAAACCAATGGTTAATCGCAAACTCATAATCAAAGTGTAACTTTGATTTGTGACTATTTTCCAAAACTTTTGCTCTTCATTAATCTTAACACTTGGTGAAACTTGCTCACTTTTAGAATTAACTGCAAATATATCAGTGTAACTTGAAACTTCTTAATCTTGGAGAGTTATGTTGCTGAGAGATTAATGGCAAAGCGTGTGATTTAATGACCATGAATCAAGTTTTAATTAATGGTAATGCCTATTAATCTTGTATCGGAATAGAACAATACAGTGGCCGATTCTTTGTATTATTAAACTCAGACCTCGAAAGAAAATACTGTTTCTATATATGAAAAGTATATGTCTATTTTTAAGCTTCGAAATAGTAATCTTCTGGCTCGACGCCGAGGAATCCCAGAATGCATTCTGCTAGTCACTCAGCGCATCACAAAGTACCCAGTCCTCGTGGAAAGGATTTTGCAGTACACGAAGGGTGAGTCGTAACTTCTAGGGTAAACATTTTGCCTCTTGGCCACTTGCCTTAATTTTAAACATAGCCGAGGCGTCATCAACAGATACAAATGCTCGTGGCCTGGGACTCATGAAGACTGTTGATTAGGGGAAAACTTTTTAGAGCCTTTGGATTTGGATCCTTTTTGAGAAGCTCTCTTTTATAATGTAGCTTTGGGTATAGTCTGAATTGCTTCAGGCAGCCTAAGCCAAGCTTTGACTCTGCCTATCCCCTCTTCAGTTTCCCCATGTCCAGATCTTCTTAATACTGAGGAGGCAGAGGCCTCCTCATCTTCCTGTTACCGACTCAGTAGTGTGATGACACACGCCCCTGGGTCCTATCACCAGATGTTACATCTTCCAAGCAGTGAATTATTAGGTTGAAAATGATTTATTAGGGAGCTCTTTTTAACTCTGTCATTCATCAAAGACCTGGGGTAACATCTAGGCATCTTTTAGGAAGCTAACAATCACATGGCTGGACTGTAAGTTCCTTGAAGGATTGAGAAGGCCTGTGTCTGGTTCACAACTGGATCTTGACTGCCTAATGCGGTGACTGGTAACAACAGAAGAGGCTATCAAGAAATAAAACCATCCCAGTGCAATGAACGAAAAAATAAAAATGTTCTTCCAGCTAGCTTATTGATCTTGAGTAAAGTGTCTGTTGTATGGTGGCATGTTAGGTTAACAAGGGCTTGGGTTTGGAATCATGTGAACTGGGATTGCCATTGCATATGCATGGTTTTACTGCTCATTTGTTGGGCAAGTTCATTGGAGCCTCAGGTTTCTCCATTACTAAGTGAGACTAATAATCTTTAGGGATGTTGTGGGGATTAAATGAGATTGTTGCATAAAATGTCCAGGACAGAGCCTGGTGTAAACAAAGGACTCATTAAGTGGGAGCTGTTTTTATTACCTTTGTCATGACCAGTTGACTTGAAGGTAATGAAAGGGGTAATGAGATCTTAAATGCCCCCTCTAAAAAAGTCAACCTCTAACATCCTCTTTTTGGGAGGCGATCTAGGTGCGTAGAAATGCATGAATTAGTGTTTCCTTTTCTCAGTCACATTAAGAACTAAGTTCAGGCACAAATGGTAGCCTCTGCTCCTTGTATCCCATTTTTAGCGCTCCCTGTAATTCACATAAAATAGAAGCACAATATGAAGAGAAAAGCCTCATAAGTGTTGTTCACAGAGAAATAATGAAAACAAAATTAAGACTTTTTTTTTTTTTTTTTTTTTTAAGTAGGCTCCACAAGCAATGCGAAGTCCAAAACAGAGCCTGAACTCACAGCCCTGAGATCAAGACTCGGATGCTTAACCAACTGCACCACCCAGGTGCCCCCAAGGCTTTCAGTTTGTACAATCTTCATATTGTCTTAAGAGTGGAGTTAAGGGCACCTGGATGGCTCAGATGGTTGAGCAACTGCCTTCAGCTAGGGTCATGATCCTGGAGTCCCGGGATCCAGTGCCGGGTTGGGCTCCCTGCTCAGCAGGAGGGTCGTCTCCTTGGGACCTTCCCCCTCTCATTCTCTCTCTCTCAAATAAATAAATAAAATTTAAAAAATAAAGTAGAGTTAAGTACAATACCCCAAAGACTAAAATCTGCCAGATTGTGTTAGGTCAGCTACTGCTACTCTAAGAATCATCCCACACCAAATTCCTGGTACTGAAAAACAGTCATGACCTACTTCCTGTCAGAAACGATAAGCATGACTTGGGGCTTTCTGGGTATAGCTTTCATGGTGGCTGAGTGAATGAATGGACATTGCTTCCTTGGGTCAGACCTTAACTGCTGGTCGGTTCTCGCTCTCCCTGTCTCCTGGGAACATTGGTTTAGGTGACTTGCTTACAGACTTCTTTAGGGATCGTCTTCTCCTGCAGAACTTGCTTACATGCAGATTCTGCTTCAGTGAGGTCTGAGGTGCAAATCCAGTGTACCTAGCAAGACTCCCAGGTGAGGTCGGTGCTGTGTCACTTAGGATAGCCTGCCATTACAAGACAATAATTTGACCCTGAAGGTTAAAGACTGAGCCTTTTCTTGGTCTCACCCCAAGTTACTTTGTAACTCAACTTTGATTTTCTTTACTCCCCTTTCTTATTTATGAATACGCTCTTTGGAAAGGAGAACCTTTTGTGGGTTGGTAAGTATAGTAAAGAGGACACTTTCACAGACAGTGAGAAAGAGAGTATCTTCCTTGTGAAAGATCCCTGTCAGGATTTGTTCCTTGGTTTTCTGGAATAACCTTCATGCGTGGAGGACATTGAGAACCTGGAAATGGTCAGACTGTTTGAGGACTTGTTTTCATCTCACTTGACTGCTGTTTCTGTGTGTTGATTGCTGCTGTAGGCTTTTGTTTTCTCTCCCAGTTTTTCTGTTCTCCTCTCCTTCTGGCACCTTCTGACCTCTTGAAACTTACCCTTAGGTTTGCCTCAGTAAACATGAACTAGGTTCTCCTTATCATCCAATAAGACAATAGTTAAATTCCATTTCATCTGGAGTTCTAGGAGGCTGTTCCAGAAACTCTTCCAGGGCTTTTTCTTGAGACGATTGGGAGATATGAGCAGATGGCCCATGTTTTAAAGAGTAATAACTGGAATCAATGATTATCTACTGTTGCCATGAGTATGGCTGACCCACAAGGCATAGTACCTTTGTCCCATTTTTTTAGTCTGAAAAGATGTTGAAATATCATCTTGAATATTTTTTTCTAGGGAGGGAGGGATTCAGGAAGGCAAATGAGTCTGGGGCCTGTTCAAGTCCCCCTGCAGCTCCCTTTCATGACAGGATTCTCATTTGGGCCTCCAGGTTGGCCAAGTCCTAAGAAAGTCATTGAAGGGATTACTTGATTACCTGTGTCTTGGAAGGTGGAAAGAAAGCCTAGGTTAGTATATAACATACTCATTGCTCTTGGGGCAGGTCAGGCCAATCCTTAGAACTTAGACATCTGGGCGCCTGGGTGGCTCAGTGGGTTAAGCCTCTACCTTCGGTTCAGTTCATGATCTCAGGGTCCTGGGATCGAGTCCTGCATCAGGCTCTCTGCTTGGCAGGGAGCCTGCTTTCTCCTCTCTCTCTGCCTACTTGTGATCTCTCTCTGTCGAATACATAAATAAAATCTTTTTTAAAAAAAACCTCAGATATCTTACTGATAGTATTTTGCTGAACCATATCTGACAAATAAATCTTTTATAATTAAATCTTATAACAGTTCCTTTTGGGGAGGAAGGGTGAAGAGTGATAATAAGGTATTTGAACCTAATCCAACATTTTTGTTGTGTGATTTTTTGCTCTCTGTATGATTTTAATTGCACTTAAAACCAAAAAAAAAAAAAAATCTTTCTCTGCACTTTGGATTATTCTATAGTGTTCTTTTTCCCATGCAGAAAGAAGTGAAGAACATAAAGACTTGTGCAAAGCTCTGAGCTTAATTAAAGACATGATTGCATCAGTGGATTTAAAAGTCAGCGAGTATGAGAAAAACCAAAAATGGCTGGAGATCCTAAATAAGATCGAAAACAAAACCTACACAAAGCTCAAAAACGGCCATGTGTTTAGGAAGCAAGCACTGATAAGTAAAGAAAGGACTCTCTTACATGATGGCCTTGTTTACTGGAAAACTGCGACGGGTCGATTCAAAGGTATCCTTTCTCCTCCTCTGACATATGTCACTCATTTAGCAGGACAGATTTTCAAAAGGAGAGTGGTTCAGAGATGGCAGGCACCACACAAACCCTGGAGAAGTGGGAAAGGACCAAGTCATGAGCTTTAGTAATCAAATGCTATGTATCTTGAGTGGGAGTTCACTGCACCAAGCAAAGCCCTTCCTGTACGTTTTATGAATTTGCACTTTGAGGTATTGGAATGAAAGGAGCTGAGAATTCTGGTAATTATTGGCCCAGAAATGTTACTCTGGCAAATGTAATGTGTTGAAAATGAGGCGGTAGGTCTATACACATAGGGTCTGTGTGCCAAGCCAGCAGGGGGCTGTCACACCAGTGAGGGGAGGACTGAGCTCTGAAGGTCATATTCCTTACGGAGTCACAAGATGCAGAAATATACCTGCTCACAGTAGCACAAACTCTTCCTCAGTGCTACTGCTTGGTGTTAACTGTCATTAACCTGACTGTGTTAATCTAGTTAGAGTCTAAAACCATTTATTCAGTTCTAAGGGACTGATTCTATAGGGAGCCTCCTGCCTGGTCCTCGGATCACACACTACAGAATCGCCTTGGGAGTTTAAAAAAAAAAAAAAAATTGCCGATCTTCAAGTCTTCTCCCAGAGATTCTGATTTTATTGGTCTGGGGATGAAGCCCAAGTCTAGGGATGCTTAAAGGTCCCCACGTGGGTCTGCTGTGGCATCAGGGTTAAGAACCTCCCATGTGCTCGCCTTGTTTTTAATGTATCTTAGTAACATCCTCAGATGAGTGAGAGGAAGAGATTGTTAGTTACTCCAAGGGAACTAGTTACTCCAAGGGAACTCAGATGTAACCCTTTGGAGGACTGCGAAGTTTTCACAGTGTTTGCAGCTAATGACTGAAATGGGATTTGTGGATCAGCAATGTTGCCACTCAAACGTAAGCCCCAGTTAGAACATTAACCGAGCTAAATTATTAACCAGTCTGTAGACCCCAGCGCTGCAAGTCCTTTGCTCTTGGTTCAGTTCTTCGCATCAGCAGTTTGCTAATTCTGTGTTAGATGTTTAAGTCAGCTAGTGAAGGTGGGTTCCTGTGTACAATTTGTGGGGGTGCTGCATACAGGATCTCAAACTCTGCTCAGGTCTAGATGGAATGAATCAACAGATTTGCACACATAAGTTAAGGCAGAAGCTGCCCTCTAATAGTTAGGATTAAGGTTCTTTTTCTAAAGGTAAGCATTTGCTCTGTTCTATTAGAACCTTTATTTATTGGATAGTTCTTTTCCATTTTGAAAGCTCCAGTATTAAATGTTGCTGGAGATTTAGCGATACCTATAGTTACGTGCATGCTTACACGGCTAATCTGAGTTGTCTGTAGAGTTTCTCTCTGGCTGTCATAAATAAGGGCATTTTTATAACAGTTCCACAATTAGGCTAAATTTTAGTCTTCTTATTTTTAATAAATTGATTTACATTTCCACCATGAAATCTGAATATTTGATAAGGGCATTTGAACTGTGGTTTGCTTCATTAATACTGGCAATATCTTTTCTTTGAAGATATCCTGGCTCTACTTCTAACTGATGTGCTGCTCTTTTTACAAGAAAAAGACCAGAAATACATCTTTGCAGCTGTTGTAAGTATATGGTCATGTGATGCACATTTTAAAGGGTTGGGTACCACGTATCTTTGAAAAATGCCTGAAAGTCCTTGTGAAATTAAGTAGCCATTGGCAAGAGCCTACCCCTTGTATTTCCAGTAGTATTGGTGATTGCCGTGTTCCTCTCATTTGGTTTAACAAGCATGAAATGTGTTGATTTATAGCCAGGAGTGCTGGTCAGCTCATTCAGTTGCTGATTGCCAATTCAATTGTTAATTGTTAATGTAAAAAATACTGAAGTACCTTGGGACTGGTTGGTGGGCAAGCACTCTCCTCAGCCCCTTAAGTGACTCTCTGTTGTCTGGCCATCGTGGTATATCTTCCAGATCTCTCCCACCCCTTTCCTGACCATGCCTTCCCAGCCACTCAGATGTTAATGCTGGGAATAGCAGGTCTCTTCCAGAATCTTGTCCCACTTCCATTTGTCCATCCCTGGTGTACCCACTGCTAGCCCCATTCATAACTATCATGATGTTCCTTCTGCCAAATAAGAGAACATCATTGTGGTATCTAAGGTTTAAAGAAGATTCTTATTTCTACTATAATGGCTACTAATTACTAAGATTACTCATGTAAAATTTATCTTTATAGTGTGGTACATGAATCTCATGGCTGGCAGAGTTAGGCTAGAAGTAAAACGAGTATTTTATAACATCTTTTACATAGCATCTTGCAGTCCAGAATGGCTCACTTAAAGAAGGAAGATGTCATCAATTAACTTTGTCAGCCTTGTGGAGCATTAGGCCCTGTTAAAGGAAAGAATCCAAGATGTAGTACCAATGTGGGCATTATAATGGTTGCTCTCTGAAATGGTTCTTATTTATCATCCATTGATAGATAGGACAGTGATAGATAGGACAGTTGGGAACCACTAGCACATGTCATCAATTCCAGCTGATTTTAGCACAGTCAAAGCTTAATGAAGTTTCTGTTTTGCCATTCAGAGAAAACAAAGAAGCATGCCTGCCCAGGGTTGGATTTGGGGGAGGAAGATGTCGGTAGAGTGTCCCCCCTGCTCATCTGTGCTTGTCAGGTTGGCCCAGCAGGCTTCTTCACCCTGTTAAGCATGTTGCTTTCATCAGGACGCCGATGCCAGGTTGCATAAAGCTCAGAGATTGCTTCACAGGGCTACTCCAGAGGATAGCTAGAGGCCTCTTAGACAAGTCCCCATGGCTCTGAGCCATTCTAGCTGTCTGTATTGCATATTTCATGACAACCCACTGATTTGTCAAGCAGCCTGTGTGTGTTTTTCTCTGGGATCTAAGTAGGAAGGTGGGACCATTTTGTTTGTCCTATGGGAGGTGAGGACCATGACAGGAGAGAAAACAAACTCATACCACACTTTTAAAGAAACCCAAGTTTGGTCAAAACCAGAGAGCTGAAAGAGAAGCAAACTGTGCCTTCTTGGGTGTTATGACAGGCCAAGATGACCTGCTGATGGGTCAAAGATTAGACACAGCATAGAGACAACTGTCTTATCTTCTAGTTCAACATAGTGTATGCATCGTGGTGAAGGTGTGATGCTCACTTTGTAGTCACTGCTTGAAATACGGACCTGTCCCACTTATGTGACCTCTTTCAGAGTTATCTGTGCCTGCCTTAGACCACATTTGCCATTAAGTTGGACGTTAGGAAGGCAGTCTGTCAAATGCCAGGATGAAGGCAACCACAGCTTTCCTCCTCTCTGTAGAAGGGGTTTGTCTCTGGACAACAGTACGATGATGCTGATACTGTTTCATGGAGTTGCTAACCTGATACGTAGCAGCTTTAATAAAAGCCAGCCAAGCCACTGTCCATGTCAGGGAGCAAAATAGAAAGCATTATCCTTAAGGACTCAAGGGCACTACACTGTTCAAGCATATGCTTTTGAGTGGCATCATAGACATTTAGGTTAGCACAGCCCTCCAGTTGTAAATATCTTATTTACACTGTATTGAGGGAATTGCTTGAGGGAATTGTTGTATTAGCCAGGGTCATACAGATGTCTGGATTTCCTGGTTTGTACCTTGGCATTGGAGAAAGTTATCTTCATGCTAATACCCACAGGTAAGTTTCTCTGCTCTCGGTGCTGTTAGAAGAACTTTAGGAAATGTTTACCTTGCTACATGTTGCAAAAGACATGATGAATTTGGACATGGCCAGAACATGGGCAGCTGAAAACAGCAGAAAAAATGGAGTCCCTATAAGATACTTTTGCTTTTAAAGGACTCCCCTGGAAATGGGAGTAGGACCCAAATCTAAGAAATGCCTGGGAAATTCATTAAATCCTGGATTACTGAGTCTAGGAGGACCTCTTAAATATTAAAGAAGGTAATTTCAAAATGAACAGTAAAAAAAGACAAGGGAACATGGAGATGTACAAGTTCAAGTTCAAAACAGGAAACAGTCTGAAAGTCTTGTCGTCCCAGTGGGATTTTGAATGATATTCCTGACAGAGGCAGCCACTCTGTGGAATCCCAAATGGAGACGGGTGACAGCTCCCTTTCCTCTTCCTCTGGGGCACAGTCTGCCTTGAGGTCTTGGCAGGAAACAGGAAAGACCTGGGAGTGGACTTGGGATCGAGGATCCCATAGCGAGTGCTAGATACTTCAGTAACCTGGTGAGAACATGGCCTGTCTCCCAGAGGGCAGGGATTAGTCAGAGACAGCCTGTGTGTTCACATGGGTACCTGAGCCCAGGATTGCTAGTCTGCTTTTTCCAAGAACCCACACATCTCTGGTTTTTTTAAAAAAGGGGGAATCCCCCAGTTCTTAAATGTTGGTGACTGTTTAAAAAAAAAAAATCTGTTTTGAAGATACTGTGGCACAAGCTTGGCCACAAGCTCTGCAGGCTGGGTTAGGCCTTGGCATGACCAATTTTTAACATCTGTTTTTAAGGTAGACCCATTACTTCCATTCCTAGAGGTTTAATTCGAATTCTTGATCATCTCTAGTGTTCTAGTGTGATTAATGTGAATAATGATGGGCATGACCCTGCTGTCTCCTCATCTGATGGTGATTTAATTTTTCATTTTATTTTATTTTTATTATTCTTATTTATTTTATTTTATTCATTTTATTATTTTTTTCTCACCATAGCACATACCCTGATGGTGATTTAATTAATGCTACTTTCTGCCTGCTTACCTGTTTTTCATTTAAAAAATATCTGACCTTACTACCTCGCCTCCTTCTGCAGCCCTAACCAACTGGTTCAGTTTATTTCATCCTTGCTAATGTCGTAAGCAATTTAAACCCACTCTGACTTTATATACAGAGGCCATTTACTTTGGAAGCTGAGGAGCCTAACTCTGTGCATTGGAAGGAGGAAAGCAAGTAAGGTCTTGGGTAGTAGTAGATCCGTGACTGAATGAAGGATATCACTAGTGCTCAGGAGCTCCCTCTAGTTAAAGAGGGCAGTATTCAAAAAGTTGGTGTCATTCTTTGGTTTTGTTTTTTGCTGCTCAGAGAAGAACGGGCTGGAGAGGTCTTCTGGATACACCCTTGCACACAACTTTAGATGCGCACTAAGGAGTTAGCCACACGGGATGTGGTGGCAAGTTCTGGGTCAAGGCACCACTCCGTCTGTGAAGGAGTAGCCAAACCACATATTGCAACTGACTCTCAACAGGGTTAGAAGCCATGAACCAAAGAAAATTCTTAATACTTAGCCCCCCAGACTGTTTATCTCATGTAGGCATTCTTTCAGTTATTATTTCAACTACGGCTTCTTCTCTTACCCATCATGGAATCCCCCAGTGCTTAGAATGGGACCTCGAAAGAGCACATAGAAGAGGGGATTTTGTTACGGCTTGTACACCGAATGTTAGCTTTCCTTCCTATTCTGCTCTGATGGAATTATGCTAAATCCATTTCTACAGACATTATTGAAAGCCTACTCTATGCAAGGCAGTGTCCTAGGTGTACGAAGATGAACCCGACCCATTCCCCCCCAACGAAGGCTTACGTGGTGGGTGGGAAGAAGAGGCACCTACAGGCAGAGCCACAGAAGTTCAGTTGCTGTGCTCTGTCCTACGGTAGCAGAACACACTGCTTGTGCTCAGGGACTCTGAGGTCATGCCCCCACCTCTCTGTCATTCTCACAGTCCACCTGAAATACTGCTAAATCCTGTGGACTCTTAGGTCTCCCACCCCTCTCAGTCTTCTTGTGATATTTGAGATGCTATTTTCTATGCTGTGCCCTTCTAGAAAAACTGCTGAACCCTGGATGATGGCATTTTGAGATTCTCAGTGCTCTGATTGTTCTTTTTTCAAAAGTTGTCCTTTTAAGCCACTTGTTCTTAAGGACAAACATTCTCCTGTATCCTTTTTCTCCATCTTATCTTCACCATGCCCTTTCCATGGGCGCGCTTAGCAACTTGCGCAGCACTTTTGAAAGGTTGAAGTGAAATGATTTGCCTGCTACTCTCGCTTTCCTTAGCTGATGCATTTGGTGAGAACCTTTGCTTTTGGTAGGATGCTGTTTTACCGGCACCTTTCTCTTCTGTGCAGGACCAGAAGCCATCGGTTATTTCCCTTCAGAAGCTTATTGCTAGAGAAGTTGCGAATGAGGAAAGAGGAATGTTTCTAATCAGTGCCTCCTCCGCTGGTCCTGAGATGTACGAAATTCACACCAACTCCAAGGAGGAACGAAATAACTGGATGAGACGAATCCAACAGGCAGTAGAAAGGTAACCTTTTCTTCTGTCCACACTCTAGGGAATGGACTTGTTCAGTTGGGAAAGTATTCTAACCATGTTTCCTCTGCATGAACACCTTGCCTCAGCCAGGAGGGTCTGCTCCCCACCCCCTCCCCCCACCTCTGATAGCTCCTCATCTGCAGCCTCGTTCTCCGCACCTCCCTTCATGTAAAGCCCTACATCCCCCCACCCATGTGACTCCTGCTCGTCTTTGGTGCAGCTCATGGCTTCCCTCCTTTGTGAAGACCTCTTCGGTTCCAGTGGTCTCTTCCTTACTTGAAATTCTTTACCATCTGCTCTCCAGAGCATTGACTCAGTGCTTGTCACAAACCACCTTGTAGCTATTAGCTTTTTTTGTGTCTATGTGTTTATTAGATTGGAAGCTCCTCGAGGGCAGGGGCTGTGTCTTTTGTTTCTCTTTGTGGCGAGTTCTGAAGAATCATTCAATAAACATTTTTCGATTGGTGGATCTATGTGTTCTAAGTCAATTTATGCCTCATTACTTGTGTTTCGGTAAGTTTTTATGAACAAGATGGAGTGAGGGTGATCTTTCTTTGTGGTAATTTGATTTGATTGATCTTGAATGATGTTTTATAAAATTCTCCCATCTCCACTGCTCCACACCCAACCTGTCACTCTACCCTCTGTCCCCTCCAACTCCCTCTCCTCTGTTCCATTGAGAAGTACCCAAACATAGTAGAAAGTAAAATATGAATATTTTAGTTGGACCTAATGCTAGTGTTGGTAGTATGGGGTATAGGGTGTGGGTACACGTTCATACGAGTGTATGTTTGTGTACATCTGTTTGTTGGAATTTTTGAGTCACCCTGTACTTCTCACTTTGAGAGCTGTGTCATATTGTGCAAGTTTCTTTATATACTTAGGAAAACCAGTTATCTTGGCTAGAGGGTGTAACCTTTTCTGAATTTTTCCTTCTCTGAGTAGTGTTACTGCCAGATCCCCATGTATTACTAATGAACCTAAAGATACTTGGATTTGGTTTCAGTTGTCTGTCTTGACTATTGTCTCTTAAAGTTGCCCGGAAGAAGAAGGGGGAAGGACAAGTGAATCTGATGAAGAGAGGCGGAAAGCTGAAGCAAGAGTGGCCAAAATTCAGCAATGTCAAGGTACCGTGCAGACATATCTGATCCCTGTCTGTGGCGTTCTCCTTGGATGCTGGGAAAACCCAGGTGTCAGGAGTGGGAGATTGTGATTAAATGGTTAATCTAACTCTGTGTACCTGAGGCCTACCCACCACTCTTCAGAACAAGAAGTATTGGCGCTAGGAGTGTTCAAATAAAATGGCTATCCCCCTTCCTCCTTAGTGATTTAAAATAGGTAACAAATTTTCAAAAAAAAAAAAAAAGGGGGGGGCACATAATATGTATGCAACAAGAACTGTGGGCTGTATGGTGTAGCTGTGCATTGACGTCCTTGTCCAGTGGTGTCATTTTAGGTCCCGGCCCTGTTGGGTCACAGTGATGTGACTTTGGACAGGGAACCAACAGACAACTCTGGTTGTCAGTTTCCAAGTCCGTGAATTAAGGAAATTAGATCAGCTCAGTGAGTCTCATCTCTGGGTGGACATCAGAATTACTTTGAGAGTTTTGTAAAAATTCTGATGCCTGGGCCCTTATGCTCAACCAGTTCACTCACAATCTATGGAAGGTGGTTGTGGATGTCAATATTTAAAATTCTACCCTGGTGAAACTAAGGCAGACTGAGGACCCCTGGATTAGATGATGGTTGAAGTCCCTTTAAACTGTGAGAATCATGTGATATGTTGGAATCAGAGGAAAATGATGCGTGCAAAGATGGTCAGAGAAATTGGATGTTTAGAAACAAAAACAGAAGCCAGTAGGTTTGGTTTTAACCAAGATGGGCTGAAGCCTGAGTAGCTTTGGGCTTCTGCATTGTTTTCCCTTGTGGGTGTCAGTCATCATGAACAGTGCCACCTCAATTTTCATTCCTGGGCTTCGTGTTTAAGACTAATAGAAAACAGCCTGAACAAAGAATGGTTGTGCAAGTTTTTCTGGAATTAGGGTCATGGAAGAGGAAATGAACATCTGAGTACAGTAAATGTACAGAAAAGACAATGGAAGATAGAGTTGTTAAGTCATTTGCTGGAGACCAGTCACTAAGTGGAACAGTTAGGATTTGAACCTGGTTCTGGCCCACCCAACAACTTGTACTTGACCTGTGAGACCATACTGCTTTGCTGACAAGCAACATTTTAATCTTAGAGCTTGGATTTTCATACAGTTGCTGTATTTATCTGATAACCTTCCATGGTAAATAACTATTTCATAGAAATACTCAGTAACCAAGACCAACAAATTTGCACATGTTTGGAGGAGAAGCTGCATATCTATGCTGAACTTGGAGAATTGAGTGGATTGGAGGATGTCCATCTAGAGCCCCACCTCCTCATTAAAACTGACCCAGGAGAGCCTCCCCAGGCAGCCTCATTACTAGCAGCAGCGCTAAAAGAGGGTAAGTTGCTTCCAAAAGTATTTGGCTTAACAAGTTCAGAAAATGCCTGAGTACCTTCTGTGTGCCATGCACTGTGCTTTTAATACTCAGGATATAGCAAAATAAGACAGGGTTCCAGTTGTGCTACAATTCATATTCTAAAAATTGCCAAATGAAATAGATGTGTCAGGTTGTGTCAAGCACTATGAAGACAAAAAATTGTCGCTCAATAGATGAATGGATGAAGAGGAAGTAGTGTACATCTACAATGGAATTTCACTCAGCCATAAAAAGGAATGAGATCTGACCATTCACAACAACATGGATGGACCTAGAGGCTGTAATGCTAAGTGAAATAAATCAGACAAAGAAAGACAAATAAATTCACTCATCTATGGAATTTAGGAAAAAACAAATTAAAAAAGAAAAATCAAAAAAAGATTCTTTTTTTAAAATTAACATATAATGTATTATTTGCCCCAGGGGTACAGGTCTGTGAATCATCAGTCTTACACAATTCACAGCACTCACCATAGCACATACTCTCCCCAATGTCTGTCACCCAGCCACCCCATCCCTGTCACCCCCCTCCACTCCAGCAACCCTCAATTTGTTTCCTAAGATTAAGAATCTCTTATGGTTTGTCTCCCTCTCTGGTTTTGTCTTGTTTCATTTTTCCCTTCCTTCCCCTATGATCCTCTATCTTGTTTCTCAAATTCCTCATATCAGTGAGATCGTAGGATAATTATCTTTCTCTGATTGACTTATTTCACTTAGTGTAATACCCTCTAATTCCATCCATGTTGTTGCAAATAGCAAGATTTTGCTTTTTTGATGGCTGCATCATATTCCATTGTTTGTGTGTGTGTATATGTATATATGTATATGTGTTTATATATATATATATATATATATATATACACTCACAAGTATATATCTTCTTTATACACTATATACACATCTTCTTTATCCATTCTTCTGTTGATGGACATCTAGGCTCTTTCCATGATTTAGCTATTGTGGACATTGCTGCTGTAAATATTCGGGTGCACGTGCCCCTTCAGGACACTATATTTGTATCTTTGTGGTAAATACCCAGTAGTGCGATTGCTGGATCATAGGGTAGCTCTATTTTGAACTTTTTGAGGAACCTCCATACTGTTTTCCAGGGTGGCTGCACCATCTTCCATTCCCACCAACAGTGTAGGAGGGTTCCCCTACAAAAAAAAAAGACTCTTAAATATAGAGAATAAATTGGTGGTTGCCAGAGGGCAGGTGGATGGGGTGATGTGTTGAAATAGGTGATAGGGATTAAGAGTACACTTAGCATGATGAGCACTGAGTAATTAGAACTGAATTACAGTATTGTACACCTGAAACTAATATAACAATATTAATTATACTTCAATAAAAAAACAATAAAGATAGTTTTATTTGGAAAACTATAGAGGGCAATTGCTTCAATGAAGATTCTAATAAAATCTGAACCCTAGTTAAAAAAAGAAACGGGGGCACCTGGGTGGCTCAGTCGGTTAAACATCTGACTCTTGATTTCGGCTCAGGTGGTTATTTAAGGGTCCTGAGATCGAGCCCCGAGTTGGGCTCCCTGCTCAGCAGGGAGCCTGCTTGAGATTCTCTCTCTCCTTCTCCCTCCATCCCTCCCCGCCCCGTGCCTGCCTGCATGCTTTCTCTCTTTCTGTCTGTAAAATAAAAAAATAAATCTTTAGAAAACAAAAATGAATGATAAACAGGATAGAGAATAAAGAGAGGGATGGAGTGGGAAGGTTGTTTTGAGTTAAGGTGACAAGGAAAGGCTTCTTCGATAAGGTGATGTGTAAGCAGACACGGGAAAGTGAGAAAGCCGAGTAGACATCTGGGGAAAGAATGTTCCAGACACAGAGAACAGAAGATGCAAAGGCTTGGAGGCAGGTGCATAGCAAGCCTGAGGAATAGCAGGGAGGGAGGACCATGCAGGTAGAGTGAAGGGAGGGGAGGTGGCAGATGAGACAGAGCTAACTACCACTCACTTTACAGGACCCGACTGAGTTAAGTACGGAGCTTGGATTTCATTCTGAGAGACATTATAGGAAGCATTATAGGGTTTGAGTAGCAGAGTGACATCATGGGTGTTCTAAAAGGAGCCCTCTGACTCCTGTGTGGAGAATAGACTGTATAAGGGGGCAAAGTGCAAATATGAGTAATACTCAAGTTTAGAGTACAACCATGGGAGTCGGTGGCTGAGGTAGGGTAAAGGATAAGATCACTGGGGAAATGAGGACGTCAAGGAGACATGAGGCTAAGGTATTGGAAGGACTAGGTTCACAAAAATGGCAATTCCTGAGAATTTTGACAGGACTAGCATTCGGGGAAGGGAGAGAACTTGCACCGGCTGCTACATTGTTCAAGGAATCTATAGATGAATGGCAACAAGGAGGGGTAGTGAGTGCTGTAATCTGATGGCACAAAATTAAAGGAAAAAAGGCGGGATAATAGTTTGGCAGTGACAGTAGGGACAGTGAGTTTGAGAGAGAAAACAGCCACCACCTGGGAGAGTGGCAAAGAATGCAGACAAGGTTTGGAAGGTTCCAGACCATGGACTAAATGTATCCTACCACTTGTTTTTGTGACTATCATTTTGTTGCAACACAGCCCCCCACACTCATTTACCTATGATCTGTGGCTCCTTTCTTGCTACAGTGGTGAAGATGAGTAGCTGCAACAGAAACCCTGACCCACAGAGTCTAAAATGTTTGTGATCTGGTCCTTTGCAGACCAACTTTGCCAAGCTCTGGCTCAGAATCTCAGAACATTGGCTCTGGAGGAGAATTTAGAAATCATGGCATTCTGTCATCTTTATTTGATAGGGAAACCAGGATCTTAAGAAGGGCATAGAGGTTGTCTGAAGTGGGGTCCACTGGCAGAATCATTCATTCATCTATTCATTTTCAGTCATTCATTGAGCATCTGCCCTGTGCTTTGCTCTTGGTGCTAAGGAAAGAGTTAATACCTTTTATACTTTGTAGTGGGGTATGGGCTGCCAGTTATGGAATCAGTAAGTCACTGGGATAAAAGGCACAGCATAGGGAATATAGTCAATGATACTGTATAACATTGTGTGGGAACAGATGGTAGCTACACGCGTGGTGAGCTAGTGTAAGGCGTTCAACTTGGGGCATCATTACCTTGTATACCTGAAAATAATGTAACATTGTGTGTCAACTGCACTTAAGTGAAAAAGAAAGAGGGAAATAAAAACATAGTGGAGGAAGACAGACAATACACAAGGAAATAAAATAATTTCACAAAGGTAACAAAATAAGATTGGGCTGAGGTGAAGGCTTTGCTTTAGTGAAGTCAGGGTAGACTTCTCCAGGGAGATGATTTTTTGAGATGAGAATTGAAGGATGAGAAGAAGGCCAGCTGACTGGGGATCAAGGGGAGGACCATTCCTGGGCAGGGAGAAAGTGAGTACAATGCCCTTGTCTGTGGAATGAGCTTGGTGTGTTAAAGGGGAAGAAGGAAGGCAGGGTGACAGCAGTCAGGGAAGCGTTTGAGGGGAGGTCATGTGGGTGGGCAGAGAAAGATCTCTGCAGGCTCTGGTTTAAAAAAAATAGATATTTTATTCCCAAACTGATGGAAAGTTACTGGGTGCTTTTTATCATGGGAGTGGCACCAACATATGTCTTCAGAAGAGAGCCGGCTGCTGGCAGGAGAGCAGAGTGGGGGGGACCAGTTTGCCTGGAGATGGTTGGTTGGCAGTTACACAAGCTAATGGGGGGTGTGGGACTTTGGTCTAGACCCAGGAATGTTGGCAATGGATGTAGAAGGAAGTGGACACGTCCAAAGTATATTTTAGAAATACAGCTGGAAGTACTTTTGAATGGGTTGGTGAGAACCAGTGACCTTCTCATTGACCTTGATAATGCCTCTGTCAAGTAAGTCACCCCCTCTCCATTTTAGCCAGTGGCTTTCACTCTTCCCTTCCCCCCATCAAAACTGTCATAGATGCCCGGTTTGTGTCCCTCTGCTTTAATTCCCCTCACCCGTCATGTGATGTAGGTGCTGGGGAACAGCGGGGGACCCAGCTGCTCAGGAAAACACAGAGCAATTGAGGTGCTGCCTGATCCACCCCGAGTCTTTGATGATCAGGACTCAGAGATCTAGCAGGAATTCTTAATCAGAGTGAGGTCATTATCTTTGGGGGAAAAAACAAAACAAAAAAAAACAAATACTTCAGTAGCGCACCTTGAATGGTCTCGCTAGGTCGTTGTTCTCCTAGACTGCTTTTCTGCTCCCCTTTCTCCTCTCCTGTCTCTATGTCTTGAATCCCATTCATCCTTCAAGATTCTCTTCACCTTTCATCTCCTTTAAGAACTTTTCCCTAATCCCACTGGCGACTGTCACTGTCCTGCTCCTTGGCACTGCTGGAGCATTTTATGATGCTCTCATAACTGGATGATAGAACTTAACACTGATCATGTGCTACCTTGTATATAGTTAATGAATATGTTGTGTTTTCCTCCTCTAGTCTGCAGACTCCCCTAATTAGTTACAGATGCCCAGGGGCCCCAGGAATAGAGTAGGTACTCAAAGAGTATTTGCTAAATTTGAACATTGGACACAATGTTTTAAATATTTGTAGAGCCCTCGAAACTAGGCCATTTTGCATACTTGTTGAAAGCATTTAATTATAAATAAAAACATGATTTTCTGGGTGGGTTGTTTACCAGTCTTACCAGATCCTAAGAGTAGCCTTTGGTGCTTGTTTAAAATGCAAATTCCAGGGGCGCCTGGGTGGCTCAGTGGGTTAAGGCCTCTGCCTTCAGCTTAGGTCATGATCCCAGGGTCCTGGGGATCGAGCCCCGCATCATCATCATCATCATCATCATCATCATCATCATCATCATCATCATCGAGCTCTCTGCTCAGCAGGGAGCCTGCTTCCCCCTCTCTCTCTGCCTGCCTCTCTGCCTACTTGTGATCTCTGTCAAATAAATAAAATCTTTAAAAAAAAAAAATGCAAATTCCAGGGCGCCTGGGTGGCTCAGTGGGTTAAAGCCTCTGCCTCCAGCTCAGGTCACGATCCCAGGGTCTTGGGAGTGAGCCCCGCATCGAGCCCCGCATGGAACCCTGCATCGAGCCCCACATCGGGCTCTCTGCTCTGCAGGGAACCTGCTTCCCTTCTCTTTCTGCCTGCTTCTCTGCCTACTTGTGATCTCTGTCTGTCAAATAAATAAAATCCTAAAAAAAATAAATAAATAAAATGCAAATTCCTTGTCTTTTCCCTTGCAGAATGTGATCTAGTAGGTATAGGTAAGGATTGGGAATCTCTGTTTTTTAAGGCACAGTTGAGGAAATTTTCTTTCAAAGAATAGCTCATATTTTTGAATAGCACATTTTAAAATCTTTATACCTAAAGTCACATTTAAATGAATTGAATTACAGAATGTTTTCCAGCAGACTAGTGTACTGAAAGTTCAAATTGAGATTTTTTTATACAGTGCATCTTTTTATTAATTTTCTATTATAAAATTATACGTGAAGTATTAGTCTAGATTGCAGGTTGGCAAACTTTTTTTCCTGTAAAGAGCCAGATAGTAAATATTTCAGGCTTTGCAGGCCACATGCAGTTTCTGGGACACATTCTTCTTTGTGCATGCATGGGTGCCTGTGTGTATATTTTAACAACTCTTTAAAATATAAAAGCCATTTTTAGCCCCTGGGCCATATAAAACCAGACACAGGCCAAAGAGAGTTTGCCAACCCTTGATCCAGATTGAACGGTCTATTTGTTTTTTTAATTTTGTGTTCTTTCTTCTTAGCTGAGAGCCTCCAAGTTGCAGTGAAGGCCTCACAAGCGGGCGATGCCTGTCAGTCATCTGAGGAAGGTTCTGGAGAATCTTCCTTGACGGATACTCAGAGTCCCCCCGAAGAGCCAGGATCATCTCCAGCTTGTAAGTGAAAGTTCAGGCCTCTGCGGTGCCTGAGCACAACCTCTGGAACATACAGTGGTCATATGAAATGAAGGCAATGACTCTGTCCCTATTTGGAGGAGACTTATTGTACTTTTTAAGTTAGAGAAAACCTGGGAATCAGTCTGCTAGGCTAATTTATATATGATAATGACACTGCTGTTCCAAGGACAAGGATTTCAAGAGTAGTTGGTGGGTTATACTGCTCTCTGACCCAGGCAAGCTTTGTTACTTTCTCCAAACCCCACCCTGCCTCAGTTTTGATAAGACTTATTGGAGGACAGTTTGGAATATGGTTGTGAAATAACTTTTAAACTTTGGGTTTTTTTGAAAATGACTCCCTGCTGTTCACGAAAGAACAAGTCCTCCGACTTTATCTCAGAGGCATCAACTCAGCAAACATAACCCAGAAAGCTAGACTCCAGCACATTCCCGCAGACACATGGTTTGGTGGCATGGTTAAAGACAGAAGTGCCAAAAAATCCTTGATCTTTGTCACCATACGCTTCAGTTCAGGTCAGAATTCATTTATTGAAGGCCCTGTTTCAAAATATTTTAAATACGGAAAAGTGTCATGTAGAGAATTAGGTGATTTCTTGGAACCTAATGATGTTGTTAAATGTATGAGCTGAAGATTTCATTCCTTTCAGTTTTCTGAGATAAAAGCACAAAGAGCATATTTCTCATTGTATTTGGGTGATAAAAACCTTATTTCCACCAGGCCTCATTATGCACAAGACAAAATGTCTTTAGTAGCTAGAGATGGGAGGATTAAATTATCTCTGAATTTCTTTAACAACATCCCTTGGTTAATTAGGATCCATGGAAGCAGTACAGTTTTAAAACTCTGGACTTTTTTTGAGATCAACACTAATAATTATTTTGTCCTCTCAAATTTTGCTTGATCCAGTCCTGCATTTCTATTTTCAGAAAGTGCACATGTGTTTTTCATTTTGACACAGCCCAAATTCATCAGGGGAGTTGTACCGCCCTGGGTGATTTCCTTTTAAGAGAAGAAACTCATTATGCCATCGAGGGAGTTCCATCTAAAAATACATGGGGGGGATCTGCTGCTCTCAGCCTCACCCCGGGGACAGCTGAGGAGGCTCCACACGGCCCCTACAGCTGCTTAGTGCACCTGGCTGCCTCTTCCCTCCCTCAAGACCAGGCGGTGAAGTTTCTCCCTGTCTGTACCCACATCTCCCCAGTCACGGGGACACATATGACATCTGTGAAAACTGTTGAGAGGCTCTTTATAGTGCCCTGATACCAGGATTCACATATGGAAGGGACAGGGGCATGTTGCTAGGGTCCTGTACCCCCTAAGAACTCTTTGTTTCTGGGCTGGATTGGAGCCTGCTGCTGTAAGAGTTGGATTCTCTTTATAAAGTTGGTGGAGGCAAAAGACGATTCCCAAATGAGGGCCTTTCACTGACTGTGTCAGTTCTTTGTTGGACTTTAAGGACTGGGTCCTTCTAAGTCAAGCCCATGCCAATCTGAAGTCATAGACCAAGCGAGGCCTTCTGTTTTCATCCTCAATATACCTAATCAGATGGTGAATATAATCTACCCCTTCCTGAATTCTAGAGATCTGAAACTGAATAAGGAACAGAGGGACCTGATCACTTGGCTCACCATCAACTTCTTTGCCCATTTGATGGTCCTCATTGCCATGCAGTGGGGAGGAGGGAGAGCGAGATAATGGGTAACTCTTTGGTAAAGTCTTGGGTATCTCTCTTAAGAAGTAAGTATAATGCCCAGTAGTGGAACCATTTTTTGAGTGACAGATAAATTTCTATAAAATGTCCCTCACTATAAGTGAAAAGCATTGATCAGCCTGGGCAAAACGAATTTAATTTTTAGCTGATAGAATTCGAAGCAGTTTCTACTTTAACAAAAAAATTCTTTGTAATAGAAGTGGCTTTTGGAGTCCTAGAGGACTTTCATTTAGAGAAGGAGAAAAAGTATTTTCTCCATCAGTAGTAAAGTTTCAAGATGGCACCATGTGTTCCAGTGAATATTTCACCAGGGCCCCGTCTGGACATGGTTCCAGAGGAAGTCTGCATGTGAAAATGCTTTGGAAAGTCTAGTTTAAATCAGCCTAAGGTGAGCATAGTGTAAGTTTTAATGGAATTCCCATGGGCAAAGAAAATCCCACCAGCAGAGATTTAATGGACGGAGTGAAATCTGTTTCTTAAAAATATTTCTGGATTTAGAAATATTTCTGTGTTTCATACATTAAATATACAGTATTTACAGTTGTGAATGTAGCATATAAGCAGTATTATGAGAAAAAAACACTTGGAAATTGTTTTTAAAAAGTTACTTGGAGACAGGGACAGGTTCCTATTTGTACAACTGTGAGCTCATGAAGTATTATTAGCCAACCTGACCCTACTTAGAAAGATATCTCATTCCCAGTGTCGATTCCTCCTTCTAAACCTTGTTCCTGGTCTGCTGCTCTGACACTAGCCACCAAGGAGCCTATCAAACCAGCTGTCTGCTTAGACCTGGGTCAGCCAGCCCTTGCTTTTGCTGTACAGTGCCTGTTTCCAGTTTGCTCCTCCCCAGTGGCTTTTGCCTGGTAAGCAAAAGTGAGATGTAGAATCCCTCTCTCCATATTGCCACCTCTCTGCAAGAAAGAAAGTGTAAAAGACAGGTGATAATTGAGGCCATTTGTCAGTTTGGTATCTCTTAGCATGTAAGCTCCCTGAGGGCAGGGACACTGTGCTTTGCACTGTTTTGGCCCCTTGTATGAGCGTATGTAATATGTGTGATTTTTGTGTTTCTTACTTTGAAATACGTGTCAGCTGTGTACACAAGAACCCTGTTCGCTGGCCACTGTTTGATGATGTCCTTTCTGTTTCTGTCTCACTGGTGTGCCTCCAGCACTAGTCACAGAAGGGACAGGAGGAAGAGGCTGTTGGGATGTGGATCCTGGCACCCAGGGTTTGGGAACCGACTTGGCAGTCTCTGATGCAGGGGAGAAGGTATTGTGAACATTTGTTAGTAAATGGCACCAGTTACTTTGTGTAGTAACGTAACCTCAGGTCTGGGCTGTTGGTGGCAGTGAGTGGTATGCAAGTGTTTTTCCTCAATTGTTCTCAACTTCCCGACTCTTTATTTAACCTTTCTGACTTAAATTTCCTCAAAATGTTCTTGCTCTGCCTCTATCATGTAGGTGTAAACAAAGAAACGATTTCAACGTTATTAAAAGGATTTAAAACTCGAATGTTTGTGTGTCTGCGCACTCTTACTTCTGGTCTCCCTTCTGCCTTTCTCCCTGCTAAGCTCTAGCTTGTCACCCGCCACACTTAGTGGCCCTTGGCCGGGAGGTGGTCCTGGCAGCAGGCGGTGTCCTTAAGGCAGCCAGGTGGTGCTAAGTGGCGGAAATAATGTGGACTTGGACTCCTGTTGCTGCTTTCACTTTCTTTTACCTTCCTGTCTTTTCAGACTGTTTTCCTCTCTCTACCCACGTGGTCACCTACTTTTTTGTGAGACTTTTTAGTCAACCTGACCACATTTTGCTTGGGGCAAAGTGGTTCCAAATGCCTTTGGGGGAGGTGGGGGTGGGACATAGTTTACACATAGGTTGTGATGCTCATTGAAAAACTAAATGCAGGGAACTTCCTCTTCACTTCAAATGAATCTGGGTTGTCAGAAATTGGGAATAAGAATAGGATTCTGGGAGGTGGTTAGTTGGCCTCCCCAGGGTGGGCTGGGGCTCAAGAGTTTTTGTTTTTTTCTAAAATCACGTTAGACTCATTACCAGATACCACTATGTGCTAATATGGAAAAATGACATATGTCATATATTTATGTAATAATTTATATATTATATATTTTTGCATTTATTATATATGACTGAGACACCAAGTCCAAAGATTTTTAAAAATTCGTAGGAGATATGGCTGTGACTTAGTATTTTTTTTTTAAAGTCATAAGCCAAAATAAAAACAGGAATGCAATATTTTATTCTGCTTACTCTGACTGTAAGCTTTCTGACTTATTTCTTCTTAAAACATTCCAACTTTTTTCCTCCTTTTCAGTGTGAACTTCACTTTTCAGTCTGTTGCTTCCAACTGCCTTTGTCCTAGAGGAAGGGAGAGAGAGGAGGGCTGGTTAGTTAGTTAATAGTTTTTCCTTGAATGGAAATCGTGGTGGCTCCCACCCCTAAGGCCTTTTTTCCTTCCATGGTTCAGTAACAGGTAAGTGAAATGAGTGTGTAGGTCCCCCTCATTTGGTGGGTGAACCATGGGGTGAAACTCTCTGGAAGAATTTTAATAAAGCATTTGAGAAAATGAACTGACAAAAAGAACAGGATCGCCTGAAATCAAACATTTAAAAAAAAGTGTGATGGATATTTTATAGTTAGCTTCTTTGATCAGGTAAGGTTTAAAAAACACATTTTTCTGAAAGAATTTTAACCGAAAAATACCCAGCGTGCCAATCACTAGCTGCGGTTATGCGCACACACACCACAAGGTGGCAGACCAGCTCCATGAAAAATAGGACCTTAAACTTGTCTGGTATCAAACTTCGCTGTTCTTGGAAATAAGTAAACCACATGTAACATAATTCAGCTCATTTCTATGTTTCTAATTTGTATAGAGTATAAAAATTCTATAGCCTATGATTTCCTTATTACAAAGGTAATGACTGTGAAGCAGGGACCAAACCACAAGAGGGGAGAGAACGCTAGAACTCACTAGAGAATGGGGGTTCCTAGTCCAGTATCATGGGGGGTGGGGAAGGGCGGGTGGTTCTAGGCACAGGCCTAATGACTCTAAACTTCATGTCCTTTTCCATCTTTTGTCCTTCCTATCTTAGAGGTTCTGGTCAGTAAAGAAATCTTTTATGGGCAGTATGGGGAAGAGTGTGGGGGAGGGACAGGAAGAAGGGATCTGGCTATCTCCTCAAAGCTTCACCAGCCTGAACTGATTGAATTTACAAGTCCAGAGTTACCCAAGAACATTACCACAGCTGACTGTTTCTTGTGGCTTCAGTGTAAAGATGCTCAGATAAGAGCAAGCAATGTACAGGGGACCATAGGTTCTAGGAAGGCAGGAAATTTGGTGATCGCCCATAGCACAAGGAGTGGAGTATACAACGGATGCATGATATTTATTTAGGGAATGGAGTGTGAATGTCCTTACATGCTGGACATCACTGTTACATTTGTAGATAACAGCACTGAATACATGTAAGAAGCCCTACTACTCATGGGCTTACATCCTAGTGAAAGAAGAAAGGTAATAAATGAATAGACAAATGTTCAGTTCAATCCTGGAAACCAGAAATCCTCACTGTCCACATGTGTCTCTAATGTGTGCATTAGGGAGACCAAAGAATGAAACATAGTCCCCCATCCCCCAGGAGCAGGTGGTCTCCAGCCCCACTCATGGCCTCTGCTGATAGTGCTCTTCCTAAGGCGATCACAGATGTTTCCACTGAGCTCAGAGTAGGATCTCGAGCAGGCCAGCTAGGTGCTGACCCTTGGGCCCCCTCTGGGTCTGGGTTTCCTCTCCCAACCGCTGGCTGTTTTGGCTTTGTGAATCTTCAACATGGAGACAGGGAGCTAGAACTCAGGCATGATGTCCTCGAACTTCTAAATCTGGCCTCAGGATGCATGGGGGCAGCCTGGCCCGAAGGCCAACTTCAGTCTGGGCACAGAGAACTCAGCTGACCGTGTGGTTTCCATAAGGTAAATATTGTCCCTTACTGAGAGAGTGCAGAGCTTCCTTACTGTCATCCCTTGTTGTTTTTTTAAAGGGATGTTTGGGTGAAAATTTGCCATGCGTCTCAAATCCAGAGTTTGCACAGATGGGGCTCTCATCAAGGGGTTGTTTAATTCTGTAGGCTTTGATTTCTGGCCAGAAAGAGGGTCACTATAGAAGAGTTTAGGGGAAGTGAAGTGATTTACCTGAGGTCAGAGATTTTGGAACTCTAAGTGCAGCTTTTCAAAAGTAGAGCGATTATTCATTTTCTTATTTTTTACATATTTTAGGTGGAATATAGAAGTTTCCCAGTTTCTTCACAGTCAGAGGTGAGCTCTACACACTTGAAATTATCATCGTCCTCTCTTTAGTTTCAGATAATGAGCGCTTTTTCAAGAATTTGACACTTATGATCTTATCTTTCAGATTATACAAGCGATACAGAACTTAACCCGTCTCCTCTATAGCCTTCAGGTAACTGTGCTCCTCTGATCTTTGACCTTGGGAACGTTTCTCTTAATGCAATGCATTTTACTAGATGATTCCCAGACATTAAAAATTAGAATGTCTGAGAGGTGGTGAATGATCTTAAAAGAATGCCAATTCCCAAAGTGTAGCTCTACTAGTTGCTTGGAATTTCACCTGGTTTTGTAATCATGAGGCAAGACTCCTGCTTTTTAGACCGTTCTTCTCTGAAAGCATAAAACAGTTCTTATCTTTAAAAAATATGGGTGACTGTGATCTGGCTTGAAGTTTACGGTGAAACTCTTAGGTGAGCGTAGCCTGACTTCACATTTCCTGGTGAAAACTTAAATTCGCACCTAAACTTTTTTCACTTTCTCCTGTGGACTGGGGCCTTTAGAGCAGTTAAATAATTCAGGAGTTCCTTCATTCTTTTGTTTGTTCATCCCCCCGGCATTCTCTCTGTGCCGGGCACTGTGCTAAGGGCTGGGCACACAAAGGCTGATGGGGCACAAAGCCTGCCATCAGGTGGCTCACTGTCTTTCACAGAGAGACAGACATAAAAACTGTGCTTGCGTTTAGGATTACAGGGATGATCCCTTAGTTCATGCACAAGAGAGGCCAGATCCAAGCGTTCAATATATGGATTAAAAGCATTTTAATGAGACGAAAGCAATGCTAATGTTAAGTATAAATTGGTAGAAAAATTTGAGGATGTAAGTAAATAAAATGGCTTGTGATTCTACAGAGAGAATTACTATTGTGATGTTGGTATATACCCCTCCAGTTTTTTTCCCTAAGATTTTATTTGTTTATTTATTTTAGAGAGATCTTGAGTGGGGGGAAGGGCGAAAGGAGAGGGGGAGAGAGATTCTCAGGCAGGCTCCGTGTCAAGTGCAGAGCCGGACATGGGACTTGATCCCATGACCCTGAGATCAGGACCTGATCTGAAATCAAGAGTTGGATGCTTGCCACTTTGGAAAACAGTGTGGAGATTCCTCAAGAAATTAAAAATAGAGCTTCCCTATGACCCTGCAATTGCACTACTGGGTATTTACCCCAAAGATACAGATGTAGTGAAAAGAAGGGCCATCTGTACCCCAATGTTTATAGCAGCAATGGCCACGGTCGCCAAACTGTGGAAAGAACCAAGATGCCCTTCAGTGGACGAATGGATAAGGAAGATGTGGTCCATATACACTATGGAGTATTATGCCTCCTTCAGAAAGGATGAATACCCAACTTTTGTAGCAACATGGACGGGACTAGAAGAGATTATGCTGAGTGAAATAAGTCAAGCAGAGAGAGTCAATTATCATATGGTTTCACTTATTTGTGGAGCATAACAAATAGCATGGAGGATAAGGGGAGATGGAGAGGAGAAGGGAGTTGAGGGAAATTGGAAGGGGAGGTGAACCATGAGAGACTATGGACTCTGAAAAACAATCTGAGGGTTTTGAAGGGGCAGGGGGTGGGAGGTTGGGGGAACCAGGTGATGGGTATTGGAGAGGACACAGATTGCATGGAGCACTGGGTGTGGTGCAAAAACAATGAATACTGTTCCGCTGAAAAGAAACAAAAAAATAAATAAAAATAAAATAAAATTATTTAAAAAAGAAGAAAACAACCAAAACAAAACAAAACAAAAAAAAGAGTTGGATGCTTAACCTCCTGAGCCACCCAGGTGCTCCTCCCTCCAGTTTTTTAGAATCATTTTCTATATACTCTACTTTAACATGTACCTTTCTATTAATTCAGCTATTACTCTGTAGCACAATTTTTGGTGGCTGTGTAATATTCAAGTCTATGGCATATATCCAGTTCTTTGTAGCTACAATTCTGTATTAATTAGGTCTGTTAGATATTCTTGCACACTAAGCGCTTTGAATACAGCTGAGTGTTTCCTTAGGATAAATGGCTAGAATTATTTTTTTAGGCTTTTTAATAGATACTACCCCAAATGATCAAACCCATCAACATCCCTTTCTCCTCCTCAATTTGAAAATAGATCAAGGTATCTGATTACCTTATTTTTCATTTCTTTGGTTGCTATTGAAACTAAACTCCTCCCCACTGCCCCTGGCTTATTAGCCATTCCTACTTCATACCTTAGACCTGTTGAATATTAAAAGAAGATTAAAAGTAAGTCTGACTTTAAGTTTTCACCCTAAAACAATTGAAGTCATGCTGCATTTGATGTTTTCTTATTTATGCTTTGCATCAAGACTTCTTTCTTTTATTGACCATCTGCCTATTGCTCTAGTACCCCTATATTAATAATTAAAGTTTTAGGTTATATTTGAATATATGACAGTGATAGTCTCTTCTTACTATTTTTCTATGCTTTCCTATATATTCTTTCCTAAGAGATTTGAATCATTCTGACAAGTTTCGTATCCTCATACCAGGGCTGATAAATTAAAATTTCCTATTTATGAACAAAATTGGAGAGAACTGTCACTTTTGAAGTAAACAGTCTCCTTGTTGGAGAACATGCTGTTTGTCATCTCTTACTTTAGATTAGAAGAAGATGTTTCTGTTTAGCAGTTCTATTCTTTGGACTGTTCCAGATAGAATGTTAAAACTTGAAAGTAGTAGTATGGCTATTCTTCAATGCTGACATCAATTTGATTTTCTTGGCTTTAACTTTGTCTTACTTCTAGAAATGTTGTAAGTAAGTGTGACAATAGCAGGCTTCCTTGTCTCGTGCAAGATCTAATGGGAATCCTTTGGTGTCTGACATTAAGCATGTTGGTCTGGGGTAGATCTTAGAGCTGATTTATCGTAGAAAACAAACATTCCTTCTTTTACATTTTAACTGAGAAATGGCTATAGTTTGAGCATAGTTGACTAACTTTTGGGAGATGAAAACATTGAGTATCTCAGCTTGTGTTGCCTGATGAAAACATTCACAGGTCATCTCTCTTCTTTTCAGTGTTGAATGCCATGCTTTGTGGATTCAGGGTTCGGGAATGCTTACCGAAATGACCTAATTTTTGCACAACATTAGATTGAAGGGAGATAGCAAATTCTACAGTGGATTCTCTTAACCACTTTTGAGCGGGTCTGAGGATGTGGGTTCTGGAAGATGTCTGTTTGTGGGGCATTCATCTCTTTTGAAGCTGAATCTCTTAAGCATGATTGAAGTTTTTACATATGCATTTTCAAATCAGATGCAAATGAAATTTGATCCCAATATTAAGGAAGCAGAGTTAGAGATGGAGAGGAGGTGGAAAGGAGAAGACAAAAGTTGAGAGAGCAAATTGGGAATTTTCCTAAATTCCTAAATTTTCCTAAAGTGCTAGTGTCTTTCCTAGATCTAAGTATCAAGTGCAAATGTGAAAATGAATATCCAGTCTTCAGGGTCACCTCCATGTGAGAGAGGAGAGTGGTCGCATCTCACATGTTGGGTAGACATGAAGAAAGTTTCCTGGTGGCACTTACTTAGCATACTGTGAACTTTTCATGAATGTAGTCTTCTCCCATGATAGTTTCAATATACAAAATGCTGGATTTTTGTTTGTTTTGCTGTATTGATGCCCTTGAAATTTATTAAAATTAATAAATGTGCAGTCTATAGTTTGCTCTAGCCAAGTCAGCAGAGCCCTGAATGGTTATTTACATGCTAATTATTTTGTATTTAAATATAATTAGTACCTATTTTCAATGATAATCATTGTTCTCTTTTTAATAATTTCTAAAAGACTTTAATTAAATATTCGTGTGAGTTTTGGAGTTTTTAAAGTAAGTTTTCAATTGTAAAAACGTGAATTTTATTTCAAAAGGCTACAGCAAATTCATTTTTGAATCTTATTCTAAGACAAGTACTAATTTAAAATTTCTTGGCATTCTTTAACCTTCAAAAGTATGGGGGAACTGTTGATCTAACAAAGAACTACTAGTCAAATCCCCGTATTCCCAGCATCTGTTACATGGACAGTTTTAAAAATTCTTAGGAAAGAAAAATGTGAATTTATCCCTGGGAGAGTAATAATTTTTCATAGCGAGTCAAAACACACATACATACCCAGTATGTGGCCATTTTCAATTTGTCCCTTTTGTGTTTCTTTGTGCTTTAAATGGGAACTTACAAACTTAAAAGCTTCTAAGGGCATTCACAGAGATTTTTTTCCTTTCTTTTTGGTTTTGTGGAATCCTTCTTGGCAATTATTTCCTGTGATGCTGCCAAACTTTTCATAGGCAGATACTGTAACTCCAAATGGTTTTTTAATCTGGTTGGTAATGTCCTCTGGGCTTTAGAATATCTACGTTCCCTTAATCATTCCAGCCTCCTGTTAGCAATCTATTAAACAAATGAATTTCAGCTTAGGACTTTATGTATGACCTTCCTGCAATAATACGAAGAAATAACAGTAACGAGATAGCTTTACCACTTACGTATCTCCTCAGTATGAAATTAACGGCTGTCCTTGGGCATTACATTATAAAAAGATTATTTACCAAAAGTTTCCAAGTGGTTGACTTTTATTTTTATGTTTTCATGTATGTAATATAGCTTAAGTAATTTTTGGTTTGGGACTCAAATAAAGGATACTATCAGGCTTATATAGAATCTTAAGTTCTCGTGAATTGAGTGGAGAGACCTCAGAGAATGAGACATAGACCAGGAATGCAGTCTTGTGAATTTATGTACTGAATTCTTACTCAAAAGACTTGCTTAAATATTACCAACAACCAGCAACAAAACACATTTCCGAAAGAGGGGATGACTGTTGCTTTTGTGCCTTTTTTTTTTTCTTTTTTTGTTGGTTTATTAATTCTCATGCCATCCTGCTAGAAAATGTGGGATAAGCCTCTTTGGAATGTCAAGGTTAGTCTGGGGAGCTAACTTAGAAAGGACAGGAATATTAAGAGGAAAGAAAGGGGTTGTGATTTTGGTGTTCAGAGGTCATTGGAACCTGGAGCACAAGCACATGGAGGCCGTGACTGTTTGCCCCCTCTCCTGCTCTCACAGGCCGCCTTGACCATCCAGGACAGCCACATCCAGGTCCACAGGCTGCTTCTCCAGCAGCAGGAGAGCCTCTCCCCTGGCCCATCCTTCCGAGGGAGCCCCTTCCAGGACCAGGAGAAGTACCGCAACCTGGAGAAGCAGCGGGAAGAGCTAGCCAACATCCACAAGCTGCAGTCCCAGTTCCAGCAGGACCAGCGGCGCTGGCACCGCCAGTGTGACCAGCAGCAGCGGGAGCAGGAGGCCAAGGCCAGCCGGCTGCAGGAGCGCGAGAGGGAGTGCCGGTCACAGGAGGAGCTGTTGCTCAGGACCCGCGGGGAGCTGGACCAGCAGCTCCAGGAGTACCAACAGAACCTGGAGCGGCTGAGGGAGGGCCAACGCCTGGTGGAGAGGGAGAGGGAGAGGATGCGGGCCCAGCAGAGCCTGCTGTGTGGTTGGAAACACGGGCGGCAGAGTAGCCTTCCCGCAGCGTTTTCTCCGGGAAGCACAGAGGTACGGATCTTCCCTGCTTGTGGCAGTGGTGTGTGAGGCAGCTTCTCAAGGACGGGTTTAGTTATGGTCACTCCAGGGATACTGACCTGATGCCTGTCTTTTTGCCCACTGTGATAAGAGCCCCTAAGAGTTAATGTGTAGGGAGCAGAAACTGGGAACCTGCCAAGACTGTGCATACGTGTCTTGACTCACCACAGGGAAATTTGGAAGACCTACGTCCTGTTGGATGGGGGGCTCGTTGTATACTCTGTGACGCCCTTACCTGAAGAAAGAAACACAGAAAGGGAGTCCTCCAAGAAGGCAGAGTTTGTCCTGGCACCCTGCTCGCTGGGAGCACGCTATCTTTCCTGGACTTAAAGGACCCCTTTGCGTGATCTAGTCTTCAGGGTTTCATATAGATAGGCCTTTTACCAGATCAATTAGCTATTAATGTGCATCCATAGGTACTGAGTTTAGCAAATACAGTACTGTTCTGTTAACTAATAATAGTTAATGTGAGTATACTAAGTGAGTATGAGTGGCTGGGCGGGATATTGAAAACTTTCTGAGGATTGTCTTCTATTGGTGCCCCTTCTCCTCATGTTTGACAGTTCCATTTGCCCCAGGAGTTTACTTCGCTGTGCTCTGAACACATGAATGCTTTTTACTGATAGTGCATAAAGTGGCAAAACTTGATTAAGAAAGGTCTGCATTGCATCTGATTTTCCTTTCAAGTTGGGTAAATTATATTTATTGCAAACACCAGATGCATATATTGCAAATACCTCATGCATATATTTTCAACATTTTAGTCAGCAAAAATGAAAATGCTGCTCTCTGTTGAAGTGGAAACACTTCAGTAGAAGGTACCACTGCTGGGGGTTTTTTGTTTGTTTTTGTTTTTTGTTTTTTTGTTTGCTTGCTTTTGCTTTGTTTTTAAAGATAGGCTAGACACACCAAATTGAAGTTTTGATGCTAGCTCATTAAAAGGGGATGGATATAAGACTCTTATTAAAAATCTTGATTGCTAAAACGATTAGAAATAAATGCTTTATAAAACTTGCACAAATTGCTAGAGAAATTATTTTTTTCTGTATTTTCTTGCACAGGTAATGGAACTTAATCGATCCGAGAGTTTGTGTCATGAAAATTCATTCTTCGTTAATGAAGCTTTAGTACAAGTGTCACTTAACCCTTACAACCAATCGACTCTATCAGGTGTCCATCAGGATGCCACTTATCCCCAGAATATAGCTAATTCTGATTTGGTAAGGACTAGTGAAAATCAAGTAGACCTCCAGTTGGACGTTTCTCAGCCCTTGGATGTCAACCATGAACTATGGACAGCCGCTGGGTCCTGTCATCAGATACCCCCTCTCCACCCAAGCAGCAAGGATTCTTGTAAAAATGGTAATTAACGCTTTAAATGTCATCTGTGTGGTTTCAGCAAGAAGCTGTTTCTCTGAATGGTTGGCTCTTCTTCAGAGCAAGTCGAAGTGAGTCCTAGAAGGGGAATAAATTGGTTCTGATGAGCTGGAGTTTGTGGCATAAACTTCTCTTGGGTGAAGTCTGGGGCCATCTTCTAGAAAAGTTGGAACGTGGTTAGAGGGCTGTGAGGATGGCCCAAGATGTAGGGACCAGACAGGGTTTTCAGATCTGTGGGTTAAATGATAACTACCAAGTTGGTTCACTTGTAAGGGAGAGTCATTCCTTACTATACACTCTACCACATTCCAATAGGCATACTCACTGGCGCTCAGAAATAAAACATAGAGACAGGGCTTATGGTCTTCTCTAAAGGAAAGGCAATTTCCTTTAATGTTAGTGAAATCTCTTCTGCTATTAAACACCCCCAAAAATGAAACTGTTAACATCAGTTTGTCATTGTTAAAAAAAAAAAAGTGTTATATATCATAATAACACAATTTGCTAATCCCATTAAAGCATTTGCCAAATATAAATGAAAGGCAGCTTGAGTTACCAACGCCACATGAATCTGAGTGATTTAAATCTATGTCTACTATAAATTGTTTTCTGTGGGATACGAAGTAGGGAATGGGAAGAACTTGAAACCTCTCTACCAAAAAACAGATGGCATGCAATAGAATAAACAAGTGGCCGGCCACATGGATGTGAAATAAATCACTGACAGCAAAATCATTCAGAAACGTAAAACAAGCAGTAGTATAGAGATCTTCAGAACTTGACACGGATTTGTTGCCATGCTTCGCGTATATTCTTAGTTTGTCAGCGGGAGGAGTTTTCAGCAACAGAGACTTTTGAAGGTACTCAGCCCTTCGAATCAGAGAGTAATAATTCTGACCCCACCCGAGGGTTGATCTATTACTAATCTAAAAGATGCAAATTCTTCATAGTGGATAATTCTTTTCATGACTTAGTCACTCCTGGAACATTCTTATTTCTTGTCAGCATTGGGAGAGGATGAAATCACTCCTCAAAGCATCATTTCAAATATTCCTTAAATTAAAAAAATAAAATAAAATGGAATGGTTCATCAGGATTTTTTTTTTAAATAGGTACAATTTAGAGGACATAACCCATTTATTATCTTGTGGATTTCGTATCGTGGAGACCACATTGCAGTAGGCTTTTTCTAGGTAAATGTTGCTTTCCTGTGTTGATTCATTAAATTGCTATTCACGGTGTTTTTTATGTTTTTGTCAGGGCAGTTTTTGCATCCTGATTTGGTGGAATTCAAAAACTCAGTTTGAGTTAAACCACATTCAGCTTTTGTTTAAAAGAAGCATCTCTCCCTTTTTGTGTATCTCCCATCTTCTTCTGTTGACTTGGGCTTCAAGTTATAAAGCTTTTAAACATTTGGCAGCATCCTTGCAGGAGATAGAAAGTGTACTAAGGAAATAAACAGTGATTAAATCCAAAACCAGTCTCGCCACATGTAAGGAATTAGAGAGAGCCAAGGGAAATGCTGAGAAAATGTACTTAGGCTGCAGCTCTTGTGCGTCCAGCGGAGGCCAAGGACACCGAGGACATTGGCAGAAGAGAGGAAAATCAACTCTGGCCTGAGTCTCTCGGGAAATCCTGGTGTGTGTACTAAGTAGGGATTAGATCAGAATGCAGTGTGTGCTGTTCATCACTGGAGTTTTGCAACTGGTCAGAAAACTCTGTTGATGTTTGTTTACTCGAAACAGGCTAAGCAGTTTCTGGAGGAGAGAATAGAAGGAGATTAGGAGGTGATAGAGAAGTGGCATGAAAATTGGATACATGTTCTTAGGAGGGTGGCCAGGGCCAGATACGACTGTTCAAACCGTGCTGGTGTGTTCACAGCTTTTAATGTTGACAGCGCAAAATAAGCGGCTGATGGTGGTCTTTGCCGGACTTCGCCCGGGTCCCCCATGTGTGCTGGTGGTGGGGTGGGGGGAGGGTGCCTTTCTGGCAGAAGGTGGCCTGGGTGTGCGGGTGGAGAGAGTGGTGGTCCAGGTGCTGGAGTCCAGGACAATGCCGTGTCCATGTTCACTGTCGCATTCTGCTGCTGCGTCTTGGGGCTAGCGGTCACTCAGCCGCCACTCCTAAGAACGCATGGTTCACAGTATTCAGACTCAACAAAACTTGCTTCTGATGTGGTTGGCTGGTGTTTTTGGGAAATGTGCCTTTAGCCTCCATGAGTGAGTGCTGTGCTGAAGATTTTATCTGTAGGCCCCAAGGTCAGCTGTGTGAAGACAGCTACTTGAAAGGATGGTTTGTTCTTTTTCCCAGTGTGGTCCTGTGGGCATGGGGGTCAGTGGACACGTGACTCTCTAGAACAGTATACCTCCTGGGAAAAATGGTGTGTAAATTAGATTCTTTTTTTTTTTTTTTGGTGAATTAGATTCTTGAATGTGTTTAGATGTCACAGACGGTAGACTTTTCATTGGTTTGTTCAGTCCAACGTCCCCAGCCATTTTACTGTACTTGGGTTGTAACTGGGTTTTCCTTTACCCTACCACCAATGTCACTGCCAACAATTACAGGACACTGAATTTCCAGCCCTGTACTGCAGTTCTCTGGGGAGAAATGCGTTCAATCCAATAGTCCATGGGGACGGCTCTGTTCTCTGAATCTCAGTGGGAAACTGAGGTATGGAGAGGTTCGGTGACCTGTCCAAGGTCCCACAGCTACTCAATGGTAGAGCCCCAGACGGAGCCTGGGAGGACCAGCTCTGGAGCCCTCGCTCTTCACCAGGACACTGTATGTGGCTGATTTCTAGAAAGCTGTTTTATTGTACTTTTTGTAGCAGTTGCAGTAGAAGTGGAATAAATGTTGCTGTGATGCCCAGCAGGATGTTCACAGTTAAGGGCCAGTTGTTACTGTTGTTGTTGTTTTCTTGTGGTTTACTTCCCCTTCCTCCTTTTTTGGGGTATTACCATTTGGAAGATATTTCTAAGTATTTGGAACTGTGGTGGCCATTGTTTGCATGGATTCTGAGCATCTTCAGATATCCTAAATATCATTTAGCTTCACTTTTCTCCCATAAGGCCATTTTCTTAAATAGGGTTTGTTTCTCTAATGTCACCTAATAATCACCCCATCTTACTTGTAAATATTATTTAAGGTAGCACTTTAAAGAATTCTGCTCTCCACTTTTAGAAGTTGTTTCATGAATACACGTCTTGGGTATTTGAGCATTAAATCCAAGTTGGTGTTTGATTTTATTTTTAGTGGAAAATGGGTTTGTTTCAAGATCTTAATCTACACTCCTCTGAGGGACACAGACTACAAAAAGACTATAAGACCACAGAAAATTTGAATTTCTTTAAACAGTATAGTCCTTGTAGGACAATTTCTATGTGACTGGACCCATGAAATGCTCAGTTTTATTACTATTCTTAAAGGCAAAACAAATATTTTTGTGACTTTTTTCCCCCTCTTAGCTTTGGAATTCTAGAACTAATTATACAGTGCATCCATTAGTCTATATGTGACTTATTCCTTAAACACCGGACAAAACACTTTATGGCATGGAAATTACTCTGAAATCTTGGTCTCTCTTTTCAGTTATATTTTTATCTGTACCTCAGTATTTGAAGATTGCCTAAAAAGTTCCTCTTCAGTGTAGTTAAAGTGTTATGATTTTGCCATGCATATGATAAAATTTAAATCAAGAGCCAAATTTTATGTGTTAGTCATGTAGCTATTGGCAGAAGAATAATTTTATTAAATTTGGATTCCAAAAGAGTGTTGAGTGTTTCTCTTTAGTACATATTACGATTTGGTGCCCATCAAAATATTGTCAAAATTCAAAGCATTGTATTCAGAATATTTCATCTTGGGAATTTTTCTTTTAAATACAGACAGCTGTATTAAACTTTCACTGACATGTTTTTTATGTATGGAAAGAAAATAGAAAATTTCCAAAAAAAAAAAAAAAAGGCTACACTATAGTTAGTATTTAAGTAACAATTTTAAAGAAGTGACTATGATGATTTCTAATGTTTTTAGAATATCCCGTAATTCAGAAATGGGCACCTTATTTGTATAATCTGTGTGGAAAGAAGCTTTGCCAAGGACCTTCAGGCAATTTCTCACAAAAGTCCAACTGGCACTGGATACCATAAACTCCAAGGACAAAGGTGTATTTGAAAGGGGGAATGTGTTAGTTTCCTAGGGCTGCCATAATAAAGGACCACAGACTAGGAGGCTCAAACAACAGAAATTTATTTCCTCATAGTTCTAGAAGCTGAAAGTCTGAGATCAAGGTGTGGGCATTGTTGGTTTTGCTGAGGGCTTCTCCTTGATGTGTAGATGATTGTCTTCTCCCTGTGTCTTCGCATTGGCTCCCCCTACCCTGCACCTGTCTGTGTCCCAACATCCTCCTCTTATAAGGACACCATTCACATTGGTGCAGGGTCTCTAATTACCTCAATTAATTACCTCTTTGAAGGCTCTATCTCCAAATACATTTTGAGGTAATGGGGGATAGAAATTGATTATATGAATTTGGCAGGGGAAAAAGTTTAGCCCTTAACACAGGATAAAATGATTATTTTTCTCATTGCAATATTTTTAAATTTTTTTTTTAATGTACCAAAGTTGAACTGTAGTAGACTGTTGTAGACTGGCAACTACATTGTGAGTCTTTTTTACTTGTTTAGGCAAGTGAGTTGAACTTGTAAAATTGTGATAAATGATCTACCTCTGCTTATTGATATGTTATCAATTGCGTATGTCAACACGTAGAGAGTGGGGTGGACGATATTGAGTCCATAGGTTCATTAGACCATATTTCCAAACGTAGGCCCTAACTAAAGAGCTCTGAGAACTTTGAGTTCTCTCTGAATGGGAGGGATATTAGATAGCTTTATTTTGAGTTGCTTAAGTGAACTAAAAACCGAATGGTTGAACACATTCATTATGACCTCAGCTTTTTGTCCAGATGCATCTATTGGGAAGTTACTGGGCAACTCTTCTTCCTATGGAATTTTGACTATCACTTTGGGAACATTTTTAAGGAAATCATGGTATTATATGCTCTTGGTAATCCACGTCATGGCAAGACTATAAAGAATTGGGCTCAGAGGCTTAATTTAATCTTTCTCACTGACAAATGTAGATGATTGACTTTTGCCTTTTGCAGATTTTGTACTAGGAAAGGGAAACATGGCATTTGCTTGTAGGGCCTGGTGAGCCCCCGGTGCTGACTGCCAGCTTCCTGATTGCATAGTTCTCTGGGGGCAGGTTGACTGTGGGAGCCAGCTGGGCCAGGGCCAGCCCGCCTTAGCACACAGAGCCCAGTACACAGCAGGAGAGGAAAACCAGCGGGTGGGTGGATACAGAGGCAGCCAGCCAGCCATGCGGCTGCCTGTTCATTCCCACCCTGGGTTCCAATTTGGTTTCAACAAGCCGCTGAAGTGAGAGTCCATTTGGTATGAATGATTCCAGAGGTTGGCCTGGGCTTGGGTCATCCTTAGCTTAAAACAAGGGGGGGGGGAAATATATATGTATTAATTCATATAAATATATATGTAAATATGTGGTCTATGGACTACACATTTGGCCTTTCCTGTATGGTGTGGCTTTATTCTTTTTTTTTTTTTTTTAAGATTTTATTTATTTATTAGAGAGATACAGAGTGAGAGCTAGAGAGCACAAGTGGGGGAGAAGGAGAAGCAGGCTTTTCACAGAGCAGGGAGCCTGATGTGGGGCTCGATGCCAGGATCCTGGGATCATGACCTGAGCTGAAGGCAGTTGCTTTATGGACTGAGCCATCTAGGCACCCCTTGTGTGGCTTTATTCTTGAAGTGATTATGGGTTGGGTTTGGAAGGGAAGTTCACAACCGTTTATGAACCAAACGTGCTTGAAGGACAAGGCATGCTCCTATCAGTCGCATTGACTCATGAGACAATGATTCAAAACTAGGAAAGGAAGCATCTTCCCTTGCACAGATCAGATCTGGGACCCTTTCTCACCCCTATGTCCATCCTGCAATGGAGGTTCCATTTTGTAGAGTTTGCTTAAATTGTGAAGTGGTTAGCTGAGGACAGTTAATTTATGTCTGCCTAAGAAGAATATGGCTGTCTGGCCCAGTGAGTGGCAAACTTTTTCTTAAAGGACCGCACAGTGAGTGTTTTCATCTTTCCAGGCTATCAGGTGTTGGTCGCATGGTCAGCTTTGCTGTTGTACCTCAAAAGCAGCCATAGGCAATGTGTAAAGAACGAGATGGGCTGTGTTATAGTAAAAGTGTATTTGTAAAAGTGTGTTTTTGTTGTTGTTGTTCTTTTGTTTTTGTTTTTTGCTGTTTGGGCTTTTTTATTCACTTGAAATAAGAGAAAGTTATATTCCTCCTGGTTAGGAAATTTTATCCCAATTGCCTTTGGGTTGAATTAATAATGAAATAGTATATGGTACTTCATGCCATTTAAAAACACATTTGAATTCATCATCTCATTTATGCTACACGGCAATCTTGTGAAATGACAGTGATTGTCACTGGGTTTTTCAAATAAGGCAACTTTTCTCTTTTTGTTGAGTCTCTGCGAAAAGATGAATTTAGAAAAATAGAGTTGAATGGGTGGACTTTTTAAGGCCAGTGGCTTAAACCTTGGAGGGACCCTACCCCAGCCCTGACTCCAGATTCAAATTCCTATGATTGTGTCATAGAGGGCTACAGTCTAACTGGGAGGCTGAAGAGACATAAGGTGTCATGGGTGGGATTGGTGCTGGAACCATGGTTACTGTGGCTGGCTACACCTCAGGGTTTCTGGAAAAATGCAATAAAAGTATGAACTCCTCTGTTCAGAGATTCTCATTTGGTAGGACATGGCTGGGGCCTATAAATCTATATATCTAACATTCTCCTTAGGTGATTCCAAAGCAGCCAGCCTGTCCTCTATCCCTACAATGCCAGCCTGGAGGGCTGGGCTTGATGTTCAAGAACCTCACTTCAAACACTAACCCAGGCTCCTAAGGCTGCATGATTCCTAAGCCTTAATTCTCCATCTGTACTATCTGGAAGGAAGTGTTAACAGTGCTAAAGGCGGGGGGGGATGCCTGCCATGTCCAGGGATCCGGGGAATATCTGCTTCCTTCCTACCTTCTGGAAGTAATTAATTCTGATTGTGATTCAGGGGTGGCATACGGATAAAGATGTGTCTCCTAAATGTCGCTAAAGCTGATAGGATTTAGATTTAGGAAAAAAAACTAAATTGGGGATATTTTTTTTCTTAACTCAAAATGGAAATCTATTCTAATAGAAAGCCCAACTACCTTTCTGTATTGGTCTGAGAGGGGGTGTTGGTTGTGTCACCACAGCTGTTCTGAGAGGCAATCTCAACAGCACAGCATCTCGCTTCCCTTTGTTCCTCTCCATAGAGGAACAGTTTACATCAGTCATCAGTGTTTCCAGAACCAAATGTAAGAAGTATTCTGGCAACAAGACCGAACATCTCAGTTTGGCATATAGAGCTCCCATACCTATAGAACTTCCAACCCTTACTGCTTACATTATGTAAATGGTTCCATTATGTCAGTGTATCCCCAGGAAATCTTGTAGTTGTACTTGAGTTCCCTGAGTAAGTTTTTCAACTAGAAAGAAAATTGAGAATGGCCAGTGGTATTTTGGTTTGAACCATTCCTGACTTTAAGATTTAAAAATTGTGCTCTGGTTTATTACCTCGGTCTCCTTTTGAGTTGGTTATTCTGAATCAATTTGTTCTTGTTAGTCCTGGATAGACTGATAAAAATCAAGGTTCAGAATTGCCAGGATGTACCTCTTATTAGCACTTCCCATAATTTGAATTAATTACCTGTGTAATAATGTATGTAATGTCTGCCTGCCCCAGTACAGAAAAGGCTTCACAGGGGTGGGGAAGCTACATGCGTCTCCTTTGTTCATTGCTCTCTCAGAAGCACCAAGCACACTGCTTGGCATAAAATGAACATTGGATAAATATTTATGACATAAATGAAGGAGTCAGGGTCCCTACTCTTTAGCAGAAATGACAGCGCCTATAAGCTTGAGCTACACAGCTTTCCTGGACTGAGGCATGGGAAGAGGTTGAAAAAAGACAGAGTTACGTGGTGTGTGATGGTGGTTAATGCAGGTAGGCTAGAGGGGACTAGCTCACTGGATCCACTGAGTTTCAAAACCTGTAAGATGGGCGTATGTTAAATGTCAGAGTAACTGTCAGAGTAACTGTCAGATTGTTTGCCTTTAATCCCTAACTGGATTCTAGGCAGCAAACTTTAACAGTTATCAACTTTTCTTCCTATGTAATTAATGTTGAAATAAATTTGTTTGCTGATGTATTGTCCTGTTTAACACATTGCTACAGGTACTCTTGGTCCAACTCTAGAGAGCATCTCTTTGTGTGATTAATTTTTCCAGAATGTTATATGTAGCCCCATGTAACCATGCATGGCAAATGAAAACTTAAAAAGTTAAAATGTGTTCTTCATAAAATGCTTTAATTTATTCTAAACAAGTAGAAATGAACCTATCCTTGTCATTTCAGGAAGATGGCGTATAAGCAGCTTGGTATTTAACTATTTTATCAATAACTTAGTCAACTTATTTGTTCACTGGAGTATTTCTTTTTTAACCATATAGTAGCTCAAACACCAGTGAATTAAACATGGGCAGTCAGCTCCATATCAGTGAAATGGTTTCTTTAACCCTTTTTCTTTTGCTAAATCCTATTTAAGTCTAGTGTATTTCCCCCAGCCAAAACAAACAGTATTTGTTTAGTTAAATATACGCCTGGAATGTGAACCAATTTCCCCGGCAGGACTTTCTAACTTGTCGGACTTAAAATACTGCCTGAACGATCATGTATTGATGCTAGCAATCTTAAAATTAAGTGTGGTGGCACCTTAAGAAATAATTTCCCTCTGCTTTACTCTACACTAACTGGAAAGCACCTACATATTCTCAGCTGGTCAGTTCCCAGACACAGCTGGCTGAGGGGAAGAAGTCCTGTCCTGTTGCTTTTCACAGATTTGAGCCAGATAATAATTAATAATAATAATAATAATAATAATAATAATAAAACAACCACTGGGCCCAAGTTTTGATCTACGGAGCTGTTAATTTGCCATGATAAATTGCTCTTGAGTTTCCTCGGTTAAGGGGCCAGGGTCTTCATTCTCTCTCTAGATGGCATATTAATTCAATTTAATTTGAAACATCAATGCTTAGTTTGAAGATTTACCTAAGGAAAAATGTAATCTTGCAAAGTTTCCAGTTATGCAGGATAGGACTCTGGGCCTTTCACAGAACAATTTCACAGTAAGGCTGCGCAAAATTTAATTATTTTCATGATGACTCTTTTCCATAGTTCTCTTTGTGCAAATTTCATTACACTACAGCTTTTTCTTCCTCAAACATAACATGCTGGATGTTTGGATTAAATAGAGAATATCTGCATCATCGGCCAAAAATATAGGACACTCTGCTTCTCTGGTGAATTGAGGCCATTTTGTAAGGAATGGTGCTGTGCTATAAGGCTTTGGAAGTAATGTTTACAAGCAAAACATTGGCCGAGTTTTATTTATTTAATGACCTGCTTCCTACCAGTGATCTTGGCACCCTCTGCAGTGATTTGCAATCAATTAATCATACAGAATGTTCTAACACTGCAATAAGGGCATTGCACTCTGAGAGTCTCATAAATCCACCAGCAACGGAAAACAGAAATTGCATGCTTGAAGGCCTCTTTGTGAAAAGCCCCAAATGGGGAGGTGATTTTAATGTTCTGTTTTCTAACATGTCCTTGGAATCCTCAGTACCGTCTTGGAGCTTGTGAGTTCTCTAGTTCCCATTTCTCAAAGATGGTTTGGCCCTTCACTGGGCTGTCAGTATGGGAGTCTTTGCCTCATTCAGTTTATACACTAGTCATTTAAATGAGGGAATTCTTGATTTTTCTGAATTCCTGAAGGAGGCTATGGATTAATTTTTTTATCCTGAATTCAAGGCAATAATGCTCAGCTGCAGCAGGCCATATTTTTGAAGTCTTTGTAGGAATGATTCAGAAAGGAAGCTTGTTTCCATCCTGGGAATACACTGACATTTGCTAGAGGCAGATGGCAGAAGATGGGATGGTGTGATATTACAAGTCAGAGACTTCACATACTTGACTCTGCCAGAAGCTTCTGGAATCTGTATGTTAAGATCTTAAGCTTATATTCTTGTCATTTCAGATGTGTCCTTGCAGTTAACTGTTTAGCTCTGCTGGGTTTTTTTTTCTTATTTTAGTGTAGTAAATATGGAACTATTAAACATTCTTGAAATTATATAAGCCTAAACTCTTGGATGTATGTATATTATGTTGTCTTACTTGCTTCCATATGGTTGTGTTTTGAGGATGTTCTTATAACAAGAATATGGAAGCTTAATGTATATCCCAGCTGATTAAAAGTGAACCCTCTTTTAAGAAACTGAAGTTTTCAGAGCTGTATTACTTCCCATGAGTAGGTTAAACTTCTGACTCCTGACAAATTTATTCCTCCCAAAGCTGTACTATTTTTGATTATTTGTTAAATTATCCAGATTGGCATGATAGATTATACACAAGTAGAGCTCATCCTATATTTTTAGATGCTTGACGCTTCTGTTCAGCATGAGCTCTGAAATACGCTCACAGGGTCTTACATATGCAAACTCCTCTTCATTGGCACATAGATCAGATGGAGAAAATGTAAGAAACATTTTAGCCAAAATGTGATGGTCTGTTAGTCGGCATGTAGTAATGAGGCCACATTTTGCATTCAGGCTCCAGTGTGAAAAAGTGCAGTTGTGCACTGATGTCTCTCTGGGGACTGCAGACTAGAATCACATCCCCCTGGAAGGGAGAATGTGGCAGTACAGAAAGGGCTTGGGGGAGTGGCTGTTAGCTTTCTTTTAGGGTATTCCACTGAACTATCTTTACACATTAAAAAAATATATATTTTTTAGCTATTTAATGCTGATCAAGTAGCCTGAGGGTAAAGCACTGTGAAAGTTCAGATACTAAATTCATCTTCTATGAGCTTCCTCTGCTCTGAGATGCCTTAATGAACTTGGGGGACAAAGCCCAAATTTGAACTGGGTGCGTCTGAGAACAAAGGAAGTATTGGGGGAAATCTCATTAAAATTACCCCATTCCAAGAAGTTGTCATTTGACCTGGTGAGAGTCTAGAAGGATTTTTTTGCAAATGGAGCTGCTAGTAAATTAAAATATTTGATAATTGTCAGATAAGAGGTATAGTTATAGTGATACGTAGGTGTTGCAGATACATTTGTCAAATTCAATCTCTTACCTAGTAGTTAAGATAGATTCACACCTACCCACCCACCCATAGAGGGACACAACTAAATCTTATTTTTATAAATCAAGGGGGGCTTAAAGGTAAAATACTTGTTTTCTTAAACTTAACGAACTTCTACAACTTTATTAATACTTCTAGTGATGGCTGTTGGTGAGGATTTTTAGTTTTTTTAGAGACGATTATTTTCAGGGTTGGTGTGTATGTGTGTAGTTTTTTTGTTTGTTTGTTTGTTTGTTTTTAAATATAGAGTCCATCAACCACCTTTGAGAATCTATGGTTCAGGAAAATTCCAGAAAATGTGTTTCATGAAGGGCTTGATTCAATGACTGAATCAAACCTGACGCAGAAAAGCTACTAGGGTTGAAATCTGCTTGGCAATACCATTTTTGGCCAGAATGGCCAATACCAGATATGTTCCTAGGATAAAAGTAGGTGACAGGGTAGTCTCTTCCTGATACTCAAAAGTGAAAAGATAAAGAATCCACCTTCTCTCATCTCCAAAACCAAGTTTCAGCCACATAGACTAAAATATATTTTCCAATGTAATGAACTTGACATGACTTCATCAGCACTTCATTGTTAAGTGAGGAATTTGAATGTATGACTACATGAACGGATGAAGGCACAGAGGATGGGTTAATATTGTACAGTGGAGATGGCTGGCTGGCACAGTGCTTAAGATAGGACGATTGGAAATTATGCCTCATTTCATATTCTAGCTCTGTCATTTATTACCTATGAAATTTTAAGCACGTATTTCAGATGACTTGGTGCATTTGCTTCCTTGCATATAAAATCGGACTTCTGATAGTATCCACTTTGGAGGTGGTAAAACGATTACATAAGACAAAGACTAAAATAGCTGGAACTTTGGAGATACTCCATAGACAGAATCATCACTTGTTACTAGACCTGGTGTTAAGAAAGCTATAAATCTTGAGGAAGTGCATTTGAAGACTTGAGCTGCTGGACCGCTCCCGGGCAGTGGCTCCGGTGGCCCGAAAGTCTTGAACTTCATTTGGGTTTTACCTAAGAAGGCCCGTCTCAGAACATGTCCCACAACTATACCGGCTGCCACTAGGTGTTCCATGATGGACAGGTCTCGTAACAACAATATTGGGAAATGCTGGGTTTGCAGTTACCCAGCTTTTTCACAGCTTGAGTTGTGCTCATGTGTATCTGAAAGTGACCCTTCCCAAACCTTCGTATTTAACCACAGTATCCTCCTCCTGTCCAGCCCGGCGTCTTGTGGGGCTACTGTTCCTTTAAATACAGTGGAGCAAACACGTGATGTAAGTGGATGTTGAAATAAATTCGTTGCCTGCGGCACAGCCTTCAAACACATTTTTTTCTCCCTTCGGAACAGTTGAAATCCAAATGACAGATCCCAACATGATTAACCAGCTGGGTTGTCTTTTGAAAACCAAATCCAATGTGAATTTAAGATAGAGCTTTGTTTAGCCCCCAGGTCAGCGTTTGGACCTGTGGATAAGGGTTTGTGTCCAGTCTTCTTAGAGATGTTCTGGGTTCACTTCCTTGGATCTTTTCAAAGGTGCCATGTGCTGAGGGGGGGGGGGGTTCCTCCCTGACGAAGCACAGGAGGTTTGTGTTTGGTTCTGGAGGCCAGAGGTCTGGGCCCTTCTCACCTTGTGGTCCAGAGGTTGGAAGTTTTCCCTGTGACACCCCGGCACCCACCCCCACCCCTTTTGTACATCTACTTCCTCTGTTAGGAATATCTTCTTTCCTTCCCTTTCCTTCCATCCTGGTTAACTCCTTTTTTGTTGGTATTGTTCATATGTTTATTATCCACTTACACTTTTTTCCCCTCTTTTTTTATTATTAACATATAATGTATTATTTGCCCGAGGGGTACAGGTCTGTGACTCATCAGTCTTACACAATTCACAGCACTCACCATAGCACATACCCTCCCCAATGTCCATAACCCAGCCATGATATCCTTGCCCCCTGCCCCCCCAGCAACCCTCAGTTTGTTTCCTGAGATTGAGTCTCTTATGGTTTGTCTCCCTCTCTGGTTTCGTCTTGTTTCTATTTTTCCCTCCCTTCCCCTATGATCTTCTGCCTTGGTTTCTCAAATTCCACATATCAGGGAGATCATATGATAGTTGTCTTTCTCTGATTGACTTATTTCGCTTAGCATAATACCCTCTAGTTCCATCCACGTCATTGTAAATGGCATCCTGGTTAACTCTGACTCATCTTTCAAACCTGAGCTCCAGGGTCACTTACTTCTAGATGCCTTTGCAGACGCCCTTTTTCTGGGTTAGGGATCTCTCGTGTGTGATCCTATGTGTCCAATACACCCTTTTGTTCCTTTCTACAATGTTTAGACTCTAGTATGTTTTATATACTTTTGTTTGAGTTATAATTCACAATACAGTGAAATGGTCACATGTTAACTCCCTTCAGTCTATTTGGTGAAAAGAGTATCAAGGCACGGAATATTTCTGTCACTCCAGAAAGCTTCCTTCTATTCCTTTCCAACCAACCCCTACCCCTAGAAGCAATTACTCATCTACTTTCCACATCATAGGTTAATTTGCTTATTCTAGAATGGAATGGAATCAGACACTATGAAACTTACTTTTGTTCAGCTTTTTTCACTCACAGGTTTTTGAGACACATCCATGGCATTTCGTGAATCTGTAGTTGGTCCCCCTTTATTACCAACTCATCTTGCATTGATGAATTTACCACAGTTCCCTAGTCCTCTGTTGATGGATGCCTGGCTTATTTCTCATTTTTGGCTACTGTGAATAAAACTGCTGTGAACATTCCTCTACAAAGTTTCTTTTTGGGAATTATGTTCTCATTCCAGTTGTATAAATACCTAGGAGTAGAATTGTTTCTAGAATAGATACCTGTTTAACTTCTAAGAAACTAAAGTTTTCATGGCGATTATACATACTATAGGCTTCCTGGGTGCTGAGTCAAGGTCTTGGTCAACTTGATTTCCCTCATGGCCAGCCCAGTGCAGAGAACCCACTAAGCACTGAGTACTTGCTGAATGAAGAACAAATGGATAAGAAGCTCAAACCAGTTTTCATTCTTCTTTTTTTTTTTTTAAGATTTTATTTATTTATTTGAGAGAGAGAGAGCAAGAGCAGTGGGGAGGGGTAGAGGTAGAGGGAGAAAGAGAAGCAGACTCCCTGCTGAGTAGGAAGCCCAGTGCGGGGTTCAATCCCAGGAGCTTGAGATCATGACATGAGCCGAAGGCAGACGCTGAACTGACTGAGCCACTCAGGTACCCCTCAAACCAGTTTTCATTCCAACACCCTCTCTACTAATTGACAAACAATGAATGTCCATCAAAGGAATGGAAACTTGATTGACTAAAATGTAGTTTCAGTCCAGGTAGGCACACCCAGGGGAATACAGTGTCATTGCAGGGGCCCAGTATGTGCAGGTAAAGCCAAGTGTGGAGACTGATGGGCAACCATACAAAGGTCCGGATCACTGTAGCTGCCATGCTTACTCCTCAAGTAAGAACTGCTGACACTTCCAGGCAAGGCCCTCTGTAGGCTACTCTTTCAAGCTCCTCCCCCTGCCTGGATTCACTGACATAGACTCAGAGTTCAGCCAAACTTGACAACTGTCCTTTTTGATAGCATTGAGCATTTTCTCCCCTTTGCAAGAGTTGCAAATTCCACCTGGAATACCTCCATGCGAGGCCATTGCTCTCTGTTGACATCCTGGTCAGACTTCAGGGTTTGGTGAAGACGTTGTGTCCTCTCCAAAGTTGTCCTGGCCACCAAGCCTGGAAGTTCACTCTCTGGTGGGTCTGGGAAGTGGTGTTCAGCTGTGGGCTGTATTCATCAGCCACTGAGCAGGATGTCTTGCCTTTATTATAGTTCTCTGTGTCTGTATCTTCCAACTATGTGCTAACAGGCTTTGTCAGGATGGTGTGCTTAGTGGCCCTTGTTGTCTGTAAGGAATGAGGGCTGCTGGTCACTAAGGGAGTAGCTGAGGCTACTCTTCATGATCCTTGCTCTTGGTGGCTGATTCCACTAACGAGAACTTGTATGGTAATGCTTTGGCTCCTTCTTTCAAAGAGTTGTTTAGAAAAGAGAGAGTTCTATCCAGAGGAGGAGGATATAGTGCACACTTAGGGAAATTAGCTTTCTTTAGGCTCCAGCAAGCACAAATATTAACAGGTAGAGTAGCTTCATATGACATTAGTATTCCTAAGATAATTAAAAAATAATTTTCTTTGGAGGAAGATGGCTCCAATGAATAGAGCAGTTAATCCTCTGACACATATGTTTTCTTTTGATTGCTGTTTTGGTAAAATCCTTATTTTGTCTCTGTTCTGCAAACTGCCTTCTTTTCTCACTGTACAATTTCTAAAAATATTTAAGTTTAATTTCTAAAAATGTAATATAGTTATCTTTACCCTGGTAACAAACAAATGTGAAAAGAATGCCAAGGGTGTGAAAATACGTATTGAACAAAACATTTTTTTCTATACATTATTTTTCTATGTATTTCTCTATATTATATTTTCTATATATATTATTCTCTCTATATTTTTTCTATATATATTCAATATGTTTTAAAATTATCTTTTTTGAGTGGCATGAACTCAAAGTTGCAGTTGGAAAATATATTTTGGGGGTTGGTTTCTTGGCAAAATTTATTTTAAACAAATAGAATTACAAAAATAATGTTTCTCATTTCTAAAAAGAAAAAAATTTATGTTTTTATGAAACTTGTAAATACCAATTTCTCAGAACAGAAAAGGCATGTAAGTTGTTTGACATTGCATAATTCTGTAGTTGTTCCAAAAAAAAAAAAAAAAACAAACCTCATTTTTAGACCTTTAAAGAATTGGATACCAGTGTTTTTGAAGTCCAGTAATAATATTAAAAAGTAGTTAGAACTAGTTAGCTTGGATGTATTTAATTGCTTGCCTTCTTCTGTTTTAATAAGAAACACTGGATCTTGTATGCTCAAGAATTTTAACAGATGCTTTCCCTCAACGGAGTCAGGAAGAAGTAAATGCAGCATTAAAATTCCTAAGTTGAGTTCCTGCATTATTCACCTGGCAGAAAAACGAATTCACTTCTCTCAGCAAAATGAGAGGCATAACTCTTTCAGTGTGGGTAGGGTCATGAAGCAGACAGTTTCCAGAAAGTCCGTCTAATTGGCATGGGGTACTTAGGAATCCATGGTCTTTATATCTTTTAGAGGACTTCAGAGCCGTGAAAATAGTTCTGTGTCCCTGAGCTGGAGACCTACATGTCATTTAATTCAGTGCACTCTTAAACAGTTGTTCCTATTTCTTAATAGGGATTCTGGAATTTGCATATCTTAATTTTGATTTAAACATTGAACTTGACATTTTTTGTCTGTTTTGAATGTATTGTGTGCAATTTCAAACATGTACATAATTAAACAGGAGTATGACAACCACACAGTGACTGTTACCCAACTTGAAAAACTTAAGAACATATGGCCAGTCGTGTATCATCCAGCAGCTTAACTCCCAGCACACCCAGTATTATTTGGAAGCAGTATCTAAAAATCATGGGTCAACATTTATTGATCCATAACATTTCAGTATATATCCGTAAAAGATAAGGCTCCCTTTTAAAACTATTATCACACCAAGGGAAAAATGAACAAAACTTCCATAGTATCAACATATGGTCACTATTTAAATTCTTAATTGTTTTCTGTGTGTGTGTATGTGTGTGTGTGTGTGTACTTTTCCTAGTTTCTTTTTTTGACTCAGAATCCAAATAAAAACTACATATTATAATTGGTTGCTGTGTATTTTAATGTATTTTTTATTAAAAGTTTTAATTATTAAAAAATTTCAGACTTACAGAAAAAATGCATTTAGCCAATGTTAACCTGTTGCCATCTTTGCTTCAGATATCTTCGCCTTTTTTTTAGAATGTTAGATACAATGTTGCTTCTTAGTTTTCCTTTTTTTCCTATTTAGAGCTAACCAATATCTATAATTGGTGCATATTCTTTCTATAGTATGTTCTTACGCTATTACTACACACATGTGTACATAAATAACTTCTATTTTTTGTTTTTATTTTTCTATATAAATACATAATGTATATGCCTTTTTTGCAACCTTTTTTTTTTTTTTTTCACTAAATGTGCATATTCATATATGTAGCTCAGGTAGTTCATTTTAACTGCTGTGTGCCATTCCCTTATAGGAATAAACACCATCGTGTTCATTACCCTACTAATGAACAGTTAGGATGTTTCCAATTTTTTCCTCTTGCAAATGACTCTCAGTAAACATCCTTTTATGCATTCTCTTTGTGCAAATGAATGAGAGTTTATTTACATGATAATACCTAAAAGTGGTCAGGATATCTTTGGTTTTGCTGGGTATCACTGTTTTCTCTCTAAAGTTCTATAATTCTCAGCAATATATGAGAGTTCCAGGTTTCCAGAACTTCCCCAACACTCATATTGTTAGGCTTTTAAATTTTGCCAATATCATAGGTATGAAATGGTAACTCACATTCTTTCAATTTGTACTTCCCTAATTACTAGTGAGATTTACTATCTTTTTGTATGTATTTGCTTTTTGGGTTTCCTCTTCAGTGAATTGACTATAAAGGTGTTTTTCCTCACAGCAGATTTTGGAATTTCAAGTGTTTAGTCTTATTTATGCACATAAGGCACATTTATTCTTTTCAAATGGGTTCAGTATGTTTTGTACATTGAGAAACAGTTTTCCGAGAAATCATATTTACAGTTATATATGGACACGTTAAGATTGGAAGAGGACATTTGTGAGAGCTGAGCTCTTTCAAGATGGAGAAAAATCAACCTAGTGTAGAAGCTACTTAAAATAATGTTGGTTTTGACTATTCTGTTCTATCTTTTTGAGTCTTTAACCATCTGGCTTTTTCATCTGCGTATTTTTTCCTTCCTTCCACTATGTCTTCCTCCAAATTTCTGATACCTCTCCGTAACTGACCAATATTAGTTTATACATACATACTCAACACATCCAGTATCTATCAGCTTCATTTCAAATTTCCTTGAAATTTCCCTTCTAGGATCCTCTGTCTTCCTGTTGCAGTATGTCTTTGTTGGTCCAGGACTGCTATGCAGGTGTTACCTGGAGCACCGTTCATATCCCTCCTGTGATGGATCCTATGTTCTCAGTCACATTTTTTATCTTTTATGACCTATTCCTTTAATTACTGGAGCTGACCTCCAAACTTTCTAAGAGAAGTTGTTCTGAAAGCACATTTTTCCCAATTAACTGGTTTGAAAGGTCTTTTTTATTCCATTTTTGTTGTTGTTGTTGTTGTTACTTTTGTACTTGGGTTTTGTAAGATATCTAAGCTTAGAATTCTAGGTGGAAAATTATTCTCTTTCAGAGTTTTGAAGGATTCTTCTACTTCTCTGGGTTGTTGTGATTGAGAAGTCTGATGCATTCTTATTTCTAATCTTTTGTGACCTGTTCTTAATTTTGGAAACCTTTAGAATTCTCTCTTTATCCCTTTTTTTTATCCCTTCTTGGATTAATTGTATTATATGTCTTAGTATGGTCTTCTGTTAAAGCCATTTTTACTGGTTTTTCATTAGGATCTTGCAATCTAGAGACATTTCCTTCAATTCTGGAAAATTTTCCTTAAAATCTGCTTCTGTTCATTATTATCTTACTAAAACTATTTCTGGTTATAAGTGGGACCTCTTGGGTCCTCTGATTTTTGCTTTTTCTATTTCCATTTTTTCATGTTTTTGTTCTACTTTCTGGGAGATTTTCTTGTCCTTAACCTCTTACTAGTCCATTGATTTTTTTTTTTTTAAAGGATTTATTAGAGAGTGTGAGAGTGAATAGGGAGAGGGACACAGGGAGAGACTTCAAACAGAGCATAATGTGGGGGCCTGATGCCATTACCCTGAGCTCATGACCCCAGTTGAAACCAAGAGTTGGAGGCTCAACTGACTGAGCCACCCAGGTGCTCTTCATTTTTTTTTTTTTCTTAATCAGCCAGCATATTCTTAATTTCAAGAAATTTGTTCTCTTATAGTTGATAGTTTATGGAATTGTGTTTTTGTTTTGTAGTTGAATGTCTTTTCAATAGTTTTATGAAGATAAATATTGTTTTTGGAAGTTTTCTTCAGCCTTCTGTGTACATGAGGTTTTTTTTTTTTTTTTCCCTTAAGATTTATTTATTTTAGAGAGAGAGAATGAGTGGGAGGGGAAGAGGGAGAGAGAATGTGAGGCAGACTCCGTTCTGAGCATGGAGCCGGACACAGGGCTCAATCTCACAACCTTGAGATCAAGACCTGAGCTGAAAACAAGAGTTGGGTGCTTAACTGTCACCCAGGTGCACTGCCCCCCCCCCCCGCCCCATATTCTAGAGTTCTGTTTTCAGCTTAGATTTGTGTCTATATTTGTATTAGGCTCTCCCGCTCCTATTCCATAATATACCTACCATTGTGGATTGGTATGACAATTGAAGGTTTTTGGCTCAAGGTCAAATAATATTGTTGGCAGAAAAAGAGGAGCCCTATAATGCACTTCTACCTTGATGACACACTTGGTTTGATTCTGCTCAGAAGACAAGGATTAGACTAAATGAAATTTTTTGAAAAGATTTTATTTATTTGAGAGAGAGAGAGTATGAGCAGGTGGGAGAGGCAGAAGGAGAGGGAGAAGAACACTCCCTGCTGAGCAAGAAGCCTGATATGGGACTCCATCCCAGGACCCTGGGATCATGACCTGAGCTGAAGGCAGAGGCTTAACTGACTGAGCCACACAGGCACCCTAGACTAAATGAATTTTTTTTTTTTAAAGATTTTATTTATTTATTTGACAGAGAGAGATCACAAAGCAGGCAGAGAGGCAGGCAGAGAGAGAGGAGGAAGCAGGCTCCCTGCTGAGCAGAGAGCCCGATGCGGGGCTTGATCCCAGGACCCTGGGATCATGACCCGAGCCGAAGGCAGCGGCTTAACCCACTGAGCCACCCAGGCGCCCCTAGACTAAATGAAATTTTAAACTACTTTCTACACATAAGAATTCCAAAGTGATGATTCTCAGGACTCTAAGTAGATAAAATTTTTGAATCATATATTAACTAATTCCTTTGACAATATATAAATATATATTGTCAAAATATATATAATACATTTTATATATATAGTACTTTGATATTAATATACTAGATGCATTTGCTTTCTATTTTTTTAAATTTTTTTAAAGATTTTATTTACTTATTTGACAGAGATCACAAGTAGGCAGAGAGGCAGGCAGAGAGAGAAGAGGAAGCAGGCTCCCTGCTGAGCAGAAAGCCAATGCAGGGCTCCATCCCAGAACCCTGGGATCATGACCTGAGCCAAAGGCAGAGGCTTTAACCCACTGAGCCGCCCAGGCACCCCTGCTTTCTATTTCTTAAATGTACTTTTTAGTTTTAGGTAAACTCAAAGGCTAAAGAATAGAAATCTAAATTCCAAGAGAAACTGGTCAATTCATTGCCATCCACAAATACATCCAGGGTATAAAAGATCTATTCTGAATTATAGTTCACTTAGGAAATGTAAGATTTTCTAGGCAAAAGCAAAGGACCATGCTTGAATCTGTATCACTTTTTATGGGTAGCTATAAACTCAAATGAACCTCATCTATTTTATGGAATAGATTCATATAAATTGTAGATCTTTCTAAATAGATGTAAACCTAAATACACATACTTGCCAATAACTTGTCATACAGTTGCATTAAAATTGATCAAAACACACTCCACAACCAGAGGAGGATTCTAATTTATTGCCACAGTGTTCCATTTATACCAGATGTACAGAAGCTACACTGTTGGAATAACAGAGAACGTTTTATAATTTTATAGTCCATGTATATGTAAAGCTGTGGACTTTTAAAAATATGTCATGGGGAGCTCCTGGGTGGCTCAGTCAGTTGAGGGTCTGCCTTCAGCTCAGGTCATGATCCCAGGGGCCTAGGATCAAGTCCTGCATTGGGCTCCACGCTCAACAGGAAGCCTGGTTCTCCCTCTCCCACTCCCCCTGCTTGTGTTCCCTCTCTCACTCTCCCTCTCTGTCAAATAAATAAATAAATAAAGTCTTCTTTTAAAAAAAGTATCATGGGACATTTCAAATGTACACAAAAGTCGAGTTGCCTAATGAACTCTCAGCTTTAATGGTGACCAACACACAGTCAAGCCAATCTTGGTTCATCAGTGCTCTTTTCTCTGTCTCTCATGTTATCATGAGAGATCCAAGATATCCTATGATTTCATCTTAAAATACTTCAGTATCTTTCTTTAAAAGACAAGGAGTGTTTTTTTTTTTAAACATCATCACAATATCATTATCACACCTAAAAAATTCTAACAATTTTGACTCAAAATCATAGTGTCAGTACTTGAATTTCTCTGTCTCAGTTTTTTCTCCTTGGTTTGTTTGAATTGGGATCCAAATAATTTCACATACTGCATTTGGTTTGTATATCCCTTAAATCTCTTTTAGTCTAAAGTTTCTCTGCCTCTTTTTTAAAAAGTCTTACAATTTTTTGAAAAGACTAAGTTGTTTATTTGAAGACATTTTTTTCCAGAAAAAAAATTTTTTTAATGTCCTACCTTCTGAATTTTGCTTATTGCTTTTCTGTAGTGTCACTTAACATATTCTTCTACCCCTGTATTTCCTGTAAACTGCATAGTTGGGAATAGGTATTTGATATTTGACTAGATAGAGGCTTTTCTGACACATAAAGATAGTGTAGTAGATTTCCTATACTGTACATAATGTACATTTCCTCTTGCATCCTGAGGCTTACCATATGTGTCTCTTTGTGATATTAAATTGATCTGTGGGTTAAGATATTGTCACCTTGATCCATTCATTATAAGGTTCCCCATCTGCCTTTCTCCTGTTAACTTTAGCAGCCATTGACGATTATTGCCTGGGTCCACCATCGGACACTATATACAGCGTTAAGAGTTTCCAAATTTGGAAAACCTCACTTATTTTCACCTTCCTGCCCCTGATTTGTTCTGGCATCTTGGTCATTGATTGTCTTTTTCTTGGGCTATAATATATTTATCTTTCTCTAGTGTACCATTTCCCAAATTAGTCACATGGAACACATACTGCCAAGCACCCCGTGAGAGAAGTCTCCCTGGGCTTGGGGGATGCCACTTCCTCTTTTCCCCTCTCAGAGCCTGTTAACATTCTAAGAAATCTCTTAATAAACTCGATTTACCCAGAGTTGCATCGACTTACCTGACCACTGGATTCTTTCATCATCAATACCTATTAGTATCTTAGAGAAACACTTTGAAATGCCTCCTAAAGAGGGGGAGGTAGTAGCACTTGCCCCATCCTCCTGTGAGGCTTGCTAATGTGAAAGTCAGGAGTCCTTACCGTTGCCACCTTCTGGGGAGAAAGGAGAGTGAGAGCAAGGCAAAGTTCAGATAACAGGATTGGTGTATTGTAACATGTCTTGTGTTAATATTCATTGTATCAATGGCTCCAGTTGCTTTGTTTCTTGTCAGTGCCACCTATGTAACTCACAGATGATTCCAAGTATGTTAATTACTGATAAGAAAATAAAGTCCAGCTGTAACAGTCACAATTTAAAAGACAACAGTTTGGTTCTGTATGTTACAAATTTCTTCCTGCACCCCACACATGCACAGTCCCCCCAGAGCACTGTTATTTGAGTTCAGATGCAGTATTGGTACATGAGGAGTAGTAAAGGAATCATGACAGTAATTGAGATCATTGGCTTCAGATACCAACTCAGGGTTTGTTTTCATGCCAGAGGCTCACATCCCGTTTGTGGCTCACTATGGAAAGTGGAGTCTGGCAAAATTAGTGACATAGACCAATTTTCCTTTGCTCTGAAGATACCTCAATCTCTGTACAGTAAGTGTTTTCCATTAGAAGAAAAATGCTGTGCATTAAGGATCCTGGGAAAAAATAGTGATTGCCAGTAATGCCATCAGGAAACTATTTTTTAAATGTTTCACAGTGTAAGCATGAATCAGTCATGAAGTAGGGAATACAACTTATTTTGCAGACTTGGAACATGAATCCAAAATTTTTTGAGGTGGAGTTATTCTAGGAAAGTGTGAATTTTGATTTTAGGAACAGGCACAAAGGTTATACTAATAAGAAGCACAAGTCAGAACACTTCATTAAAATAAACAAGAACAGAGCCAAGACTCAGAAGATATGAAGCTCTGTTTTGTGAGTTCTGTTTGGGAGAATGGAATGGGATGAGACACAGAGGGCTGAGCAAGTCATCGTCTATGATCTCAACAGCAGATTCAATGTGCTTTTTGTAGCACTGGGCCACTGGTGCCTGGCCACTGGCCATACTGTTGAGTTAAAGTCTAGACCTCCACAGTTGATCCTTATGATGAAAGTTACACTGGTGCTTGAAGATTTAAATAAAGCTTCAAATTTATCATGATTTGAAGTGCCTTTCCATTCAGAAAATCCAGAAAAGGCAAATATTACATTAATTACATTACATCTAAATGATAGGCCCTTGTTGACTTGACACAAACATTTTCTTCATGACAAGTTACTCTTAAGTTTGCTGTTCTTTGAAGGGAAGATCACATGCAGGTTTTGACTATGGACATTATCTTCTCATTAGGTAGCTTTCCAATACTATCCTTCGAGGACTCTATGTGGGCTCAGATAGGTTGTTATGACGAATGAAGGAAGAGGGGTGGGGCATATGTCTGGAATTACCTTAAAAACATTTCTTAGATGCAACTTAAGGTAATAAATTTGCATTTCTTGAGCATAAAGCAGTTAAAAAATACATTCATTTGTTGCTCCCTGAGATTATTACTTGGTGAATCACTAAGCCAAAACAAAGATCTATAAATTCTCAGTAGAAGAGTTCAAGAGGCCAGAATGGTGATTTCAGTTAAATCCTTCATGAACGGAAGCCCAAAGAGGAGAAATGACTTGCCCAAGGTTATATTTTACCTTGTGGTTTACAGAGTACATTCAACTCTCAGCTTAGGGGGCCCTTCATTCATTTTTAATATGGCACATGGTTGCACTGTACACCTTGAGTTTATAGTCTGGTCTTAAACCAATTATCCAGTCGGTACAGAATAATTATAATGGTGATGAGCTGATGGAAGGAAGGCTGGTTTTGCTTCTTGCTAGTGTCACCTTTTCAGGAGCTGATTTCTATGATTGTAAGCTATCCTACATTCCAGATTCTCTTCCTTGATAGTCTAAAATTCCAACAGCAGATGAGCAAATTGCAAAAATGATAAATGCAAATGCCAATCAACAGATTACAACTGAGGGCTGAAAATAGGGAAATTCAGGCAACGGTCTGGCCTGTGTCTCTCCGTGTACGGTGCTGTGCATGTCCCTTGATAGCATGGGTGCTTCTTACCTCACCTCACAGGAGAAAAGGAATAGTACCAGTCAAATCGTGGAGACTTCGAATTTTTAAAAACTTCATTAGCAGACTGACTTAGACCCCACAGTGGATCTAAGAAAATTTCTTCTTAAGGATGGAGTTTGTAGGGTATCAAAAAAAGGTAGGAAGCCCTGCACCAAGACTTTATTTCTCCACTTGGGTTAGCCAGGTCTTGGGGTTTTCTGTGTTTCAGCTTATTTGTCCTTATTTTAAGGGTAGCAATGTTCCTTCTGTTTAGTTTCCAGAAGGATGGCAAAGATCAAATTGTATCATTTAGGTCAAGTAAGAGGGAAATTTGTATTGTGACACTAGATTGAAAGTTTCCTTGTAGTTTGAAGTTTTGTTTCATTATAATAGCATTTGCTTTATGTCTGACAAGGTTATGTTTCTGTTAAGTTACTATTTCTTTGCTTATTTTTTAAAAAATGAGGTATTCTATATTTATGTCCAGCAATTCATAGGGATTTTTATCACAAAATTGGATGACTTTTATTCTTCAAGAATTCTGTCTTCTTAGTGAGGTTTTATTTTAACAAATGTTTTTTTTCAGTTTAGGGTTCCCTATAATGATCATATTCTCTTGGGTAAAAAGTGTGGAAAAAGTGGCTGACCTTGAGAAGTATATAGTTACTGTGCTGGAGTTCTTTCAGGGTTGAAATGGAATAATAAAATCAGAAATCATGGAACAGTTTCTAATTTCAAAGAAGGTTGTCTGGCCTTGCCTAAATAGTTAAGGTGGAAACTTGGGAAGAACAAAGAGAAGAAAATTGAGTTCCCCTTCAGGTGATAAACAGCCACAAAGACCTCCATTCATCCATCTGGGATAGCAACACGAGTCTGTCACTTTAGGGTCCAGAAAGCTGTTTCTCACCTAGAGATGTTCTTCTGTACTTTTATTCTTTTTTTTTTTTTTAAGATTTTTATTTATTCATGGACAGAGAGAGATCACAAGTAGGCAGAGCAGCAGGCAGAGAGAGAGGAGGAAGCAGGCTCCCCGCTGAGCAGAGAGAACCCGATGTGGGGCTCAATCCCAGGACCCTGAGATCATGACCTGAGCCGAAGGCAGAGGCCCAACCCTCTGAGCCACCCAGGCGTCCCCTGTATTTTTATTCTTATCTGAAAAAGTTTTCATTAAATCTCTGTACTCCTGTATGCACAGGAGATTAAAAAAACCACACACCCCCCCATTTATTCTTTGTTGTATCTTCCTGAACTAGAACCTACACTTTAACTTGCGATAAAAGAATTCTGGGGGCGCCTGGGTGGCTCAGTTGGTTAACTGTCTGCCTTCAGCACAGGTCATGATCTCAGGGTCCTGGGATCAAGACCCACGTTGGACTGTCTGCTCAGCAGGGAGCCTGTTTCTCCTTCTCCCTCTGTCTGCTGCTCCCCGTTTGTGCTCTCTTTCTGTGTCAAATAAATAAAATCTTAAAAAATCTTAAAAAAAAAAGATAATTCTGATATACACTCGGTTCTTTGGCTCTTTTTGAGCATGCCTTCTCTTGAAACCATTAAGATGACTTGCCTGATCCAGACTCACTATTATTTTGGGTTCTCTACTACATGTTTTGCACCCCCAGAGGAAGGAAATGTACATGGATTAAGGGTTTCCACTGTGCCTGGCATGGCCACATTTGTCACCAGTCACCTCTCAACCACCTCATTCAATGGATGGTTGTTCATTCTCCATGTGGTATTTCTTGTAGCCTGGCTGGACCTTCTGTTGGCTAGTAGGCAGCACTGGAATGGCTTACATGAACTGTGCTCCAATCTTCCAGCCTCTGATATGGAAGTTTTGAGCTGTGAGTGTGTGTGTTTTGGGTTGTGTAATACTAAACACAACTACTGAAACAGAATATTTGTTGTTAAAGGTTAAATGGCTTTATTCATTTAATGGCTGGGGAAAGCAATTAAAAGCATGAACATCTGTTGTGACCACAGACAAGCGTACTTTGTCTCCAAATGTGATAAAATAGCACAGAGGGCATTTTAGGTTCATCTGTCTTGCCCTCAGAGAGAAATCATTGCTGCGGGTGGTGGTTCATATTTACCTGGTTAAATACGGGAGGCTTGCAATTTTATAATAATTGTTGTGCCTGTTTTTAGGAGCTTGGGATGTCTTTCTTAATTTTGTTTTTGCTAAATGACTCTTCAAAATGTGGTACTTAGGGAGGATAAAGTATTAAACATTCAAGGTCTCTTAATTTAGCCAAGATGGTCAAGCCCTTTTCATGACCATGAGAAATGGGAATTGTGAGAACTGTGATTAGCTGAGCAAATGACAGTGGCCTCTGAGTTCAAATCTAGATTAGATCTTAGTTGCATGGTGTTGGGCAAAGAACTGAAGTAGCCTGGGCCTCAGTTTCCCAAGCTGTAAAATGTGGGTTACAATATTTTGAGGCTTAAAGAGGACAGTAAAAGACCCAGAATGGCTCTTGTGCTCAGAAGGGCAGAGAATGCTCATTCTCTGGGCACAAGAGGGTAGTTAGAAGCATCCTCATGAAGTAGTTATATTTTCAGTAGTTAGTGAGTTCCTAGCACTTGAAGTATAGGATTTGGAATCAGGGTTAATAAAATCAAGTCACCCAAAGGTGAATAAATTTTATTCTTTGTGCCCCACTGGCATTTGGAGCTGTGGGCAGAACTGTGGGGTACAGCCTTACCTCCTCCTGCCCTCTCCTCCCCCTGGGGCCCTGGTCCACTTCAGAGGCACAAGTCAGCTCCGCCAGGTTACTCGTGTTTGCTTTCTGTGCTCTGGCTGTCCTTCTCCCAGTGGCCCTGCGTCTTACTGGGAGAAGTGATGAAAGAAGATGTAGCAAAGGGCGTCACATGCCTGAAGACGGAGCCATGTGAGGACATTTTACTCCTCGTTCCTGCCAGGCCTTGATCCCTGCCTTCTGTAATAGCTAAATATCATCATCAGGAGGGCAGAAGATACAAGTAATTTTTTTGTCATTAGAATGCTACCAGTAATGTGTATTCACCTAAATAATAGAGTCCTTGGATAAAATGTGGCAATGATTATAATGACTTCTTATTAATGACTGACCAAGGAGCAGGTGGGCTCTAGCCGTATACATCTTTTCCCCCTTGGATTTTTGCTCTGACTGAAGCCAGTTGTTTGTAATTTTGCCATAGAGCTGAGCCTCAGGAAGGGTGGTCAACAGAAGGAGGGAAAAGAAAATAGTTTGCGGCAAGAACCTTTCTTTTCTTCGAATAGGAAACTCTTTCATCGTCCCTTAAACCATATATCATAGGGTTTTACCAGAGAAAAGGGAGAATAGAGTATGCCCTGCTGTTGCTAGGTAACAAAGAAGCAGCAGCAGCAGCAGTAGCCAGCCATAGTTGATATTGGAACAGTTTTCCCTAGGAACCTGGCTACTCCTAAGTGATTTGTATAGTCTCAACAGATTTGCATAATGGTGAAGACTTCAACTCCATTCTCCCCGCCCCTTGCCCACATCAGTACAATCCCAGCTCTATCATATGAGTCTTGAGTTCAATCCTTGACTTTGAGATATTCTGAGTTAAGGTGCTGTGCAGACGCCTTTAGTTCACTGCCTGTAGTTAGAGTGTAGACTGTATTCCTAAGACCTTGAACCTGTTTTTAAAAGTCAGTGGGCCCCTTTTTCAGCAGTAGCAATGTTTTACCTGCCCACAAATGGTGATAAGTCCTTTTGACACTTCACTGGGATTATTTTGTAAAGGTTATTTTTAGCCATAGGAGACATCTGTACACAGAGCCAATCACATCTTAATGATATATTGATTCAATTCTTTGATTTAATTACATTTTGTTCCCTTCTCATTGGACTCAGTGGTTATGTCTGTGGCTGACCGTAGGGGCCCTGCATTTCCTAGGTTTTGAGAGAGCTCTGAGTCCTAGCTTCCCCTGCTTTGCAGGCCTCAAGCTGATTCTCCTGACCTGAGTTGTCTGTCTTTTGCAGATTTGGACAACTCTCAGACTGAGTTCCCAACCCCCCATGACTCCAATCCACCTGGCTCTCAGCTGCAGACGTTTGTGGCAGAAGCAAAGCTAAATCTACAGACACTGACCAGACAAGATGGGGAAACTGGAGATGGAGCTGAAGAAAATATTGTTTACCTCTAATTGTGTTGTCATAATTTTTCCAGACAAAACCAAACCCTGGCATTGTGTAGAGAATTTTTTGTCTTTTCCTGATGTTCATGTGACTGTGTCCAAATTGCTTTAAGAGTAATATTTAATATTTCCTGCAAGTTCATTTTTTTGGGCATGAGTCCAATTAAATTATTGAACACAGTTCTGTTTGTATAATCGTTAACTTATCACACCTAATTTCAGAGTTCTGGAGGAGAAATTCACTTGAATAAGCAGAAATATTTTCGAAGTTGTTAGGACTCTAGAGTAAAATTCCATATTGCATTTTCTAGATCTGCATCATCTGGTTTTAGAATGCATTTTTTAAGATCTAGAGGAAGCAGTCTGGATGGAAAGAGTGATAATTTTGATGGGCAAACTTTCTCAACCACAGCAGGTAATTAGGGAGAGTGGCATCAGGACCCCAAAAGGCAGAGGAGGATGTAGGAAGGGCCTTTTCTTGGCTCATTTTTTACATGCTAGCTTCTCTTTGGGAAGTCACAGGGCTCGCTCCCTGGGGGTGATCTGTTATTGTCACCATGCAACCAATGTGTCTTGTCTGGGCACCTGTTCCAACTGGGCAACCACTCTGCTACGGACACAATCTGGACTCTTAGAACCTAGGCCATGTGCATTGTAGCCTCAATTTCTTGGTCCTAATGCTGGTTGGTTTTCAAGCCACAGTTGAACATCATCCTTCACCACAGCCCAGAGGCAGAGCCCCAATCAGTCCATTTTGATGTAAATAGTGAGGCTTCATTAGTGCCCTGGTTTCTCAGAGGGCCCTGTCTCCACAGGCGCAGGGAGCTAGAACAACTACCACTTGCTAGGAGGACCTCTGCCATGCAGTTCTTTAAGGACAAAAACCACTTTCTGGGTGAAGCTTGCTGATTGTATGTGCTTTCTCCCAAGGGAAAGCTCGCATACCTTCAGAGTAATATGGGTCTCTTGTAAGAAAATAAACCAGGAAATGTTTTCAGTTTGTTCTTCAGAAATAATTATATATGTTTTGGTCTGTGTCAAAAATCTTTCACCTCACTATTTTACTCTGAAATTTGAACACTGTGTAAGACCCTAGTAAAATAGACATTTCACACACAAACACCATCTCCCGTTATTAAACGTAAAGATCAAGGAGTACTAAGGTCACCCAGAACTGCAAAACTTACCAGGAGGGGGCTGTGATAGGAAGGGAAGAAATTTCACCCAGATTCCATTGTTTGGCCAGTTGAATCCCCACTTTCTATTTTCCCAGAGCAAGTCAAATTGTAGTTTTAAAAAGAGCCTTTGTTGGGGGTATTCCTGAGTCCTGCTGCTTCTGGCCATTTTGGTCACAATCATAATAACAAATTAAGAGACTAATATTTGAGAATGAATATAGCTCATTAAAATTTTAGTCAGTCACTTCACCTCCAAGCTGAACTCCTAAATTATGAGATGCATCTTCCATTCCTAAAGGCATCTAAAGAGAAAAAGCTCCAACAAAGCTTAGTCCAGAACCCTGTATCCCTTGAATAAGAGCATACTAATATTTCAGTCTAAATCCTTACTCTCATAACTGTAAATATCCTCCCTTTCCCCCTGACACTGGATATGGAAATATCCATATGTGAAAATATGAATAGGTATTCAGAATCCTCACACAGTTCTTTAAAAATACTTGTGTTCAGTTGATTTTCAAGGCCTGCAAACCTTGGGTCTTCATGAAGCTACCCTGGGGAAGCCTTAACATCTTGTGACTTACCTACAGTCATAGGTTTCTCTTGGTAACTGTCTTATTTAAGATAATGGCTTTTCACCTGAAGCTAAGTTGAAAAGCGTTCTTTTTTTTTTTTTTTTTGAAAAGCGTTCTTGAAAACTTCTTCCTTTTCACCTGGTCCTCACTGTGCACTGGGCTCAGATCTCAATAGGGGTCTCATTCTGTGGCTCCAACAGAAATTCACCAATCCTAGGAGAACACCACCCTATTTTTCCAGCATCATAAATAAGTTTCCTCTAAAGGATCTACTTTTCCCACCAACTGAAGAGCTTCAGGGAAACATTCCTCCTGCCTTTAGAGATGGGTCCTGGAAAGGATAGCAACGCTTTTGCTCTGTCCTTTGCAGGCTTCAGGATTGTTGTGCCCCCTCCCTTCCGGCCCAGGCTACCCTGAGCTCCATCAGGACTGCCACATTGCAGGGGTACTGCACCTCTCTTCAGCCTGCTCACAACTGGAGCTCTGTTCATTCAGAGAAGGGCAAAAACACTGGCTGCTGAGATGGTCGTGGTCATGTGTGTATGCTATGATGGCGTGTAGAGTTACGTAAGGTGGAAAAGGTGAGTGTGACTTAATCTTGCAATGACAGATAAAGGAGTAAAAAGGAGTGTGTATTCCTACCCATGACTTCGGACTACTTTTCAAACTCAGAACCAACCTGAGGTTCTTAGTGTTCAGCTTTCTCTGCCTTTTTCAGTGAGAGGCTCAGCAGCAAAGAACATGGAGTTTAGAGCTGGATCTCCCGCTTGCTGTGTGTCTTTGGTGTGTCACTTCACTTCTCTCGGTCTCCGTGTCTTCACCTACGGAAGAGGGATGATTACCTTACTGAACTGTGAGACGTGAATGATTAATCTATGCAACATGCTTAAAACTGAGCCTGGGGCATAGTTGTCAATATATGCTAGCTATTATTAAATCATTAAACAATCTTTTAATAATTGCTAAGCTTGGTGCCAGTCCTCAGGTGGATCATACCTGCACCGCCAGAAACCGTGAAGAGAGAAGTTGAATGCCTGCAGGTGGCTAATTATAAGGCTGGACTAAGGTTTCCTAAGGTCAGCTTTCAACTCACTTGCATCTCGAAACCTTCATTCAGCGCATTTACTCAGTAGCCAGTGGACTGCCTGCTAAAGGCCAAACAATCTGCTAGGAACAAAACAAAAAAGAATTAGCCTGCAAGTTATTGGAGAAACAAACTCAAGAACAGATAGGGAGAAGTACAGGTTGCTATGGGAGTTCATAAGAAAAGCATGTTGGGGGCCAGGAATATGTGGAGTTGTCCGAAAGTAGAAGATGCCTGAGGCTTGAAGGATAGGTAGCAAGTCACAGAGGGGTCAGATAGTGTGAGCAAGGAGAGCAACCCAAGCAAAAGTCCAGAGACATGAAATAAAAGCCGAGAAAGACACCAGATCACGTGCTTGGAGGTACAGCAGAAAAAGTTCCTCCCCTCCAGATTAAGTTGTCCAAGGGAGAACATCCATCTGCCTTCCCCTCTTTCAAACACTCTTATACAAGTTGTGAGGAAACATGGAAGTTTCTCTCTCTCACCTTGCTAACTGATGGGATTCCGAGGAAAGCCAGGTTATGGAGGATGTGCCTCCTCATCATTGGCTCACCCTTCTACTCTCCCCTCTACCATTGGGTTTTGCCCAAGTGGATGTCTACCTACTAGATCCCAAGTGGGTTTTGCCCAAGTGGATGTCTACCTACTAGATCCCAAGCCACAAGAAACCAGGAGTAAAGGGGACCATAGGACCACTTGAAGATGTTTATTGAGACAGAGGGGTCCAGAAGGATGCCTCAGGGTGCTTCTGTGGGATAAACTGATGTGCATGAGTCAAAGCAGAGTTAACTAGAGGGAAGGGTTGGGGGGGGGACTCACATGGCTCTTCTGTATTTTCTTAACTGTTTCATTAAGTTGTTGTTTTTTTTTTTCCCCCTGAGGTTTTATCTTGTTCTTTTATTTGGAACATATTCCTCTGTTTCCTCATTTTGCTGGGCTCTCTGAGTTGATTTCTATGAATTAGATGAAACAGCCATCTCTCCCAGTCTGGAAGGTAGTTAAGGGTGTGCACAGGCCTTTCAGCACCCCAAAGGGGGATCTTAGCACCTAGATGCAGGCTGACTGGAGGCCAGACCCTCAGACAGCAGTTGTTAAAGTAGTCAGATATCCACAATCCTGTGGAACAAAGTAGTCCTGTTGGCTACTAGACCAGGTGATAGTTGGGAAAATCACGGTTTGAGACCAGTGTCTCAGCTCCTTTCTGGAAAGTACCTACAAGCTGCAGGGAGGCAGAGGGAAATTGCCAAGATGGCATCCCCTGGCCTAAATTCCGTGAGAACACCTACATAGGCACCTCACTCCAGGTCCCATCTGTAGCCTGGCCCTTAGGCCTGAGGAGCAAGCCAACAGGCCCCTTTCTCCGAAAGACTGCTAGGTTTCAGCCTTAGGTGCCTGCGGTGCTTTGAGGCGGTGGCAGCCTGCCAAGAAGTGTATCCGAATGTTACATTCTGGTGGGACCGAGGGACGCAAGTGCCCTCGCCTCCGGAGATGGGTGATCAAGGGGTGAGCCCTGGGTGGCAGCTGTGAAACGGGGGGGATGGGGGGGGGCACCAGATTTGTGCAAGAGCGCCCCTCGCGGAGATACCTGTGCTGTGGAGCAGGAGAGGGGGTGTCCAGGCCTTGCTCCCGCCAACTGGGGGAGAAGACTGCAGGCTCTGAGGAAAGACGAAATGGCGCCGCAAACAAAAGTGCTGCCAGCACCAGCAAGTGCATGCCTGGAGACCCGCACCCCGCCCCACCCCACCCAGCCCGTGCTGGAAGATAAGCCAATGAATCTCAGAGGGAAAGTCTTCCTCCTCGTGCCTTCCAGGCGCCTGCGTGCGCGTGCGCGTGCGCGTGCGCTTGCAGCCCTTTAAGAGCGGGCGCCAACTAACTGCAGCCTTTCTCTCATGGGGCACCGAGCCCTGTTTCATAGCCAGGCGTTCTTGGGGTTCCTCTCTCAGGTGCAGGTCTCCAAAGTTGGGGCGCCTGTTGTAGGGCACAAACCCCTCCCTCCTCAGGGAGACCGTCCGGGCTTCGTTTTTTCCCACTTGCTTGCTGCCGCGTGCAGATTGGGGATTTTGGCGAGACCGCCTCTCAGCCTCTCCTGACTGGATCAGTGTGGCGCTTTCCTAGCTTGCCACGCAAAGCAGCTGCTCAGCTAGTCTGCAGGGTTTTAGCAGAAGGAATCGTTGCCTGCGTGGCTGTGGACCCGTGTCCATGGGAACAGGTATGTTCAGGGTTTTCCTAGTGGCTATCTTGGAAAACCCCTCTGGTTTGATTTTTTTTTTTTTTTTTTTTTTAATCAGCTCTCATGGTGCCGCCCCTCACCTCACCTTAATCTACCACTTAAGGCTTTGTGGAGAATGGAAAAAGAAAAAAAAAATTAAATCAAGTACAGGTGGGTTCATGAAAGGAATATTCCAGAATGACACCATGAGTTCACCATGTTCTTTCCTGACTGCCTCTCAAGCATGGATGTCCCTCTGCCCAATGTGAGAGAAGCCATAGAAGGATATAACAGTCAGGTTTAGGTTCTCCTTATTGACACCACCACCACCTCTCCCATGCTGGGACCACAGGGTTGTACAATGCCTGGGAGTACCATAGAGATCCGTGTTTGTGGAATCCAATGTGAGTGAAATCTCTTAGAGTTGTACAGTTCTGTGGCCTTGATTCTGAGCTCAGTTTGCTTATCTGTGAAATGGGGGTGATAATAATAGTCATGCCTTGCAGTCCTGTTGTGTGAACTAAGTGAATTAATAAGGCCAGTGAACCAAATGCCACAGAATAACCACTCTAAACGTTGATAGTGGTTGTTACATGCTGGTGATAGGGGTCCAAAGACAGTAAGTGTGGGCATGCTGAGGAGCTAAAATAGCTGGGGAAGTGTGATTTCACTTTTCCACAACCCATTTTCCTTTGCTGTTAGAGGTATCCAGGATCAAAGCCTGCTATGATGCCTATGCTCAGAGTAAGAGCTTCATGATGTTTATTGAATGAAGGGATGGGAGGATGAACAAGAGTCTTTGGAAATCTAAGTTCAAAGAGGTGACAGAACTTGAGCTAGAACCCTGATCCCATTTCCATTCCATTTCTTGACCTCTTGCTTGTGAGTTCAAAGCAATCACTTTGAAGTGGTGATTGAATATTGTCTTGGGTGAAGTGACTTGAAGGGGGACCATGGTTTGGTAGTTTTGTAAAAGCTTCATGGCTGAGAAACACCAATGTTGGTGTTTAATTGAATCCTAGTTGTCTGCCTAAAAGTCAGAGGTTTTGGATACTGCAGCCAAGAGTCTCATACAGACAATTACATGAGGACAAAGAATGAAATTGGTAAGAAAATAAGATTATACTTTCTCTGTTCACCTCAGTAGTTACTATAGTTACATTAGAGAACTGGTCCTTATTCCTGGAAGAGCTCCCACCCCCACATCCTCCAATGACCCCCCTTTTTTAAAATTCATGGTACTCGAGTCTCTCCACCACCCACCCCAAGCTCCTGGCTCTCCTTGGCTCTGTCCCTAGGCAGCCTGGAGATAAGTTGTCCCCAGCGCCTATGTACCCAGGTTCCACAGAGTTCCAGTCACTGGGGAAGGTTTGGGAAGATCCTGTCCTTGTTCAGGTGCTCAGAGGATTGATCCATATAGCATAGAAGAGATCTGATTTGCCTATGAAAGTACATTTCTGCCTACTTAAGAGTTTGTCTAAGTTCTTTTCTCTGCTGGTTTTGGGTTGCTTGCCAAACCATGGCTTCAAAGGAAGCCATGAAGGGAAAGGGCTAGAACTCTGAGAAATGGTTTACTTCTTCTTAGCGCCCAAGTCAAGCATTTAACGACAGAAGTGGGTATGGACTTAAATGCCATTTGGGGATAAATACCTGGCTTCAGTCTTCCCTGGTTTCTTTACTTACACTCCACCCCCCACCCTCCAACACCATGTATAATATCTGAGCAGGTTTTCTGGGTAGTTGTCAGTGCTTATTTTTACAATCTTGCCCGTAATAGCTTCAAATAGAAATACAAATAGAGTCAATATCAAGGAGAGCATCTGTATAGGCCACAGAGCTAAAACAGACTCTCAGAAATGTGCTTGACATTTCGCTTGGCAGCATTCATGGCCTCCTTGGAAAGCCTCAGTCCACCTCTGTGCTGCTGGCAAGCTGTACTTTGGGTAAGAAGTTGGCAGGTGCCAGTGAAGGACAGTAGGTTTTTAATTAAGCTCTGTAAAGCCAGGAGCTCAGGAAGAACACCTCCTGGTAAGTTTCTTTTTAACGCTTCTGCTTCTTCCAACTGCCCTGCAAACAATAACTGTATGCTCCATCAAGATAACTGTAGTCATTAATCTTCCATAGCACAGGAATTTCTTGTGCCATAAAGGGAATAATGGGATTTTTTCTTTTTTTTTACAATACCTTGGAAAAATTACTCTTAACATGTATTCCTGGTTTGAGGTGGTTGATTTTACTATGGTGATACTGAATGTGATATCAGAACTTGGTCTTTTCACCATGTAAACACCCTGTATGTAAAATTCTCTTTATATCTGACACCAGCATTAACATAACATTATTTTGGTAAGGACCATACTTTGAGTCATTCACTTAGAGGAAGATTTTTGAATGTGGAGACTGAGCCTGTTAAGCATTGTTGCTATGGAGACCATGTGAGTGTTGGATTAATTAAGGCCTAAACAGATGTTGTGAAGTGTGCAGAATGCACTGTTTTCTGCTAGTAATTAAGAAGAGTACATGTGTACGGGGGATAGAAGGAAAAAAAAATAGAGACAATCAGAGACAAAGCAGTCAGACAGATAGATGTGCTTGGCACTGGACATGTAACATTTCTTCTAGTAAAAAGTAACTGCTGATAACTCTGCTGACACTATGTCTTTTCCCCCACCCATGCAGGACAGAATAATTGCTCGAAATGGCTAGGCAGTCCATCCATTATTCCTTTTTGGGTCTGATTTATAAGAGGCATAGGAATATATAAAAACAGGTCTGTGGCGCAGTGGGTTCAAATAACCCATCTGTCTGCACACTCAAAAATCAAACTGGACTGTATAAATGGTTTTTAAGTTACCTAGCAGGGAAGCCAAGTTTGCAGACTGGAACTGTATTAGTTGTCCAACCCGTCAGGGGTATTGTCATCTGTGAACTGGCAGCCAATAAAAAGACTGGCTGCCAGTGCCATGGAGAAATTGCCAAGGGAATGCCTTCAAGATGAGAAAGTTAATGAAACATCAATCTAGTTCAGGTTCAATTTGGAGGATATTTGTTTTAGTTTGAAATCTGTTGATTTTTAAAACATTGTATTTCTCTTTTCTCTTGAAAGATATTACTATTAGGTTTAGGTTCAAGTTCAGCAAATTAGGTTCCATGTGAATCCTGCTTAGTGAATCCCCAGTAAGTCATGTCCCCATGTTGCCTCCTCCTGCTCTGCAGAAAGGAGATAATGCTTTAAAATTGCGCTAAGATTTTCCTGCTGGATTGGCAACGGTTTGACCAGTATTGGTAGCTTTTAAAGCCTGATTTTTCTTTCCTTTTCTTTTCTTCTTTTCTTTCTTTCTTTTTTTTTTTTTCTTTCTTTCTTTTTTGTCTCCCAGCTGTGGAAGCAGTGTTGTCTGAAAATGGGGAAGCAGAAGGGATCACAGACGTACTTTGTTTCCTGGGGGGCAGTGTCCTAGTGTTTCAAACTCAACCTCTTCATACCCCAGACCATGGAGGTAAGGCAGAATGGAACGAGACAGTGGGAAACTGCATGGCCTCTGTGGCAGGGAGGGACACAGAGAGAAAGACAAAACTGTCACCTGACCTAACTTTTGCCCAGTATTGCCATGCCACTGATTTTATCTTGGTGCGGTCTCTGAATGGGGTGGTTTCTTTCTTTCCCTTTTAAAGAGATGGAGGCTGCTGGCAGCCCTGATACATCTTGGCAAAGGTCAGACATCTTATTCTTGTGGGGTACTGCAATCTATGGAGATAGGGAAACAGGGACAAACTAGATCAGTGTGAATTTATCATTAGTCTAGAGAAAAACTCAAGTTTGCAATTTCTCTTCTACATTGTCCTCTCCAGCTGTGGCCAGTAGTTCACTCACCCTTAAACTTGATTGTGAAATTTGTTATATTTTTCACCTTTCCTCTGATCTAGTGATTGTCTCCATTTATCTCATAGAAGAAAGCACTTACTGAGGCTACAGAAATAGAAAGGATTTGTGTTTGCTTTTTGAATCGACTGTAGTTTGTTTCTTTGTGGCTATTGATAAGAAAAATCATCTTTTAAGAAACAAAACAGATGACCATATGGGAAGGGGAAAAAAAGAGAGAGGGAGAGGGAGGCAAACCGTAAGAGACTCTTCACAACAGAGAACAAACTGGGGATTGATGGAGGGATGTGAGTGGGGGATGGGCTGAATGGTGATAGGTATTAAGGAGGGCACTTGCTATGATGAGCACTGGGTGTTGTATGTAAGTAATGAATCACTGTATTCTACACATGAAAGTAATTTTACCACAGATATTAACTTACTAGAATTTAAATAAAAACTTGGAAAAAAAAAGAAAATCACCATTAAAAATAAAATTCTTTTATTTTTTTCTTCTCCCCAGCATATACAGATAAGGGGGAAATTTTTTTTTTCAATTTTTTTTTCATAATTTGTTTACTGAAAAAGAAATCGGGGAGTTAGAAAATAACAAGAGCAATAGTGGTTTGACACCTTTGGAAGGACATCTGTTAAGTACATTAGTAAAAGAGCAGCAATGGAAACCTTGAAAACAAATAATAAAAGTAGAGGCATAGGGAAAGTTAATTCAAGAGGAAAATTGACTTTTCCCTTAAAGTGTCAAATTTGAGGAAAGTATTTCATACCTGTTAAATGTTAGCATGTATTCTTTGTGTTTGTAGACACACACATGATTTATGGTCATTTCAATATACTTGCTGCTCCCGCAACAGATTTTACAATATTCCTTCTCTTGTGTCTTTCCATGTGTTAACACGAGGGCAGAAGAGTCCAGTTGCACTGTGCTATAGACGTGATCCAGAACCCTAACAAGCTATGAAGACAAATAAGAAGCATTGAGACAGAATATTCTGTATTTCTTACTAAGCCATTGGCCACTGGTCTAGGATTTAGGTCCTGTTATCCATCCATCCAATATAAACATCGCCATGCTTAGGACCCTGCTTGATGTATAACACACGATCTCTATCCTAAGATACATGCCTTTTAGCAGATCACATTTAAGCCAGTAAAGACCTCTATCAGCAGCAAGAGAACAGTATAGTTCAGCCAGCATCACAAAGCAGTAAACCCCAAAATGAAATGAGCAGCCCCAGCATGCAATCTTAGGAGTTGAAATAAGTGGAGAGGCTCCTGAGAAGGGAGGTGTGGGGAGAGACTTTGTGGCCAGTGAGTATTTTGGTTTGTTTTTTGTCCAATGTGAGGGTTTTGAAATTTGTGGCTTAATCTCATCTCAACAGGGCAGAGACAACAGCTTGCCTCAGGAGCTGTTTGGAAAAGTGTGGAGGGTTTTGTTGTTGTTGTCACAATAACTGGGAAGTTACTGGCATTTAGTGGAGAGGAGAAGGGAAGTTGAAAATCTTGCAGTGGGTAGGACAGTCATATTCCAAAAGGCCACTGAGAAGCATGGATCAAATTCCAGCATTTAGAGTATTTTATTTATTGTGAATTTTATTTATTGTGAATATCAAGGCAGGAAGGCATTTAAAACTTCGGGACTCTGCACAGATACTGATAATTTGGAGCATCTTAAATTTTCACCAGAGTTCAGATTTTTAAGGAGAGTATTATGACAATTCAGAGAAGCCTTAGTGCAAGTGTTCTTAGAAAAATGATTTCCTTAACATTGTCAACTAAAAGTGAGAGACAAGACCAACACAAAACTGAAGTTAATGAGGCTCTGACATTTTTATAAAACACATTCTAACTTTAGCTGACATTTAAATTAAAAAGCCCAGCAGTGTAGCAGGAAGCTGATTGATTTGGAAAGCATGGATATGAGATAATGAGGGCTCTCCCATAGTCTTCCTAGTGAGGGGTAATAAATGATCTATTCCTGGCCAAAAGCAAAAGAATTGAGGCACTTTTTGCATTTGAACTGCAGGAATTTGCATTGCATTGGGACTGAAAGTCATTCAAATACTCTTTCTCTTTGCTCGCTGTACTATATTTTCATATTAATCTTGATAACAAACAGGAAAAAGACCCTGGTAGGCATTTCATGTGTCAGAGACACTAATGGTTGCTTTTTAAAATTTCCCAATGTGCTTTGTACACAGCAGCCTTGCAGACAGACAGGCAAAAAATTGGTTCTTAAGTGGGTTGATCCTGCCTTGACCTGCCAAATGTGGGAGGTTCAAAAAGCTTAGGTCAGAAAGTTCATCCAACCCACCCTCATTTGGAAATATATCATCTGTTTTGGGAAGCCTGCTTACTTCTTCTTGCTAGGAGGTGCCATATAATCAAAAGGCTGTGAGCAGGAAGGAGCTGGGGCTGAAGGCAGAGCTCGGGCCCCTCTGGGTTGCCCCAAAGCTCTAGTGCTTCAGTTTTCCCTGTCCATAATATAGTCAATCCTCTCATGGAAGATTAGGAGACTTGTAGAGGACTTAACTTGAGGATCAACTGCAAGATAAGTTTAAATCCTTCAGAATGAAACCGCTCTAGGTGACGTTTATCTGGAAGTCAGGTGGACAAAGCCCTCAGCGGAAGCCTAGTAAAAATGAACAGGACAAGGGAAACCTGAGTTCTCTTTCAGAAAAGGTGGAGGCTCATTTCATTTGTTATGCGGAGATGAAAACGCATGAGGGCTTGATGTGACAAGAGTCACATCAGTAGGCACAAAATTTGGTCAACAATGGGGTTTGTCCTTTTATTCAGGTGCCATTCAGCGATCTAAGTTAACTTCTGTTATGACTCTTGTAGTGAGGGTGGGAACAAGATACTGTGCCACCAAATATGGCTCTTGGTGCTTCCCTTGAGAGAATATGCTCTCCCGAACATGGAAAAAAAATGCATTCCCTTGGAAACCTGGTGTATCAACAATGGCAAAAAGGGGTGAAGTGGAGCATTCCCTTCAGTCCTTGAAATGTAGTGTGTATTATCCTAATTGGACATTTTCTAAATGGATCTTTGTGAATAACTCTTAAGGCATTTATCTTAATTTGCTCCTTGGAGAAATATTTAATTATAATTTTTTTAGGTGCTTCTTTAGTTGCTTGCTGTTCAACTGTGTCTGGAAATAAATTCTTTCCTCCTTGATTTTCCCTCTGGGATCCATCAAGAGAGACTGGCTTTAAGGCAGCTTGATGAAAGACAAGGGTCCCTCAACATTGTTTAAGGAACTGTAGGAACCGTGCTAATTGCCAGAGGCTCTACGTGCTGGCTGGGCTCTGTGCAGCCCACTGGGCACAACTCTCCCATCCTTTGCTCCAGCCCTGACTGCCAGAGAAGAAAGGGCTTTGGGGGACTGTAGAATTCTTACTGCCAGTGACAAGCCTACTAATGGACTCATCTGGGCAACAGCAGGCTACAAATTGGCATCTAGGAATGGCTGGCAGAACTCCAGTCAGCAGAACTCCATTGCTGGCCCTGCTCATGTACAGTCTTGGGGCTTATGCTGCCGGGGTAGATATCTTACTTTCACTACCTTCAACTGAATTTATATTGAAGTTCCAAGTACTCCTCCAGAGTGAGCAATCTGAAGGTGCCAACTAATATGGGGGTGCAGTGAAGTGATTTAAGTTTAACTCATCCCAAACTCATTAGGTGGGAGCTCATGGGATGCAGTGTGCCAGAGAGAATCCCAGCCTTGCCGAAAGAAATTTTCTCTACTTCACAGAAATAGCTTAAATAGGGTACAGTAGAACCAAGGGCCTTAGTTCAAGGCGAATGCAAAACACAGTAAAAGAATAGTGATTATGAGCCTAGGTTCTGGAGTCAGACTATCTGGATGTGAGGCCCAGGGTTCCCGCTTACTGCTTATATGACCTTAAGTGACTTCTTGCTTAACCTTTCTGTGTCTCAGTTTTGCATTTGTCAGTTGGAGATAATAATATTGCCTCCCCTATAAGGTTATTTTGATGTACATGTGAAGCTTTTAGAGAGTACATAGAAAACTCTTGGTAAACCTCCATGATTATGTGAATAGCCATTATTAGAGCTTACTTTCAGATACTTCATTTCTATGATGGTATTTACCATCTCCACCACACCCTTGAAATGACTTTTATCCAGAGGTCCTTTTATCTGAGAAGTTGGAAGTAGATTGTAGACCCCCCTCATTAATTCTTACAACATCGTCAAGCAGTAGATAAGAGAACAGGTATCAGCCACTTTTCCACAGTGGAGAAGGAAAGAGGTTCTTGTAATAGCACGATTATCAAAGATGGGGAAATTTTGTGTGTGCCTAGGTCATCGTTAGCTAGCTGGCTCTTTGGTCTTCTGTGGTCCATCTCTTTTTACCAGGGAGTTGAGTTCATGAACTTGATGACTTCACCTGGGAAGTGCTGATGGCTAATTCACCACCCCCAAGTAGGGAGGATAAAGGGAAGAGGGAATGAAGAAAGTCTCAAGTTGTCATCACTTGAGAGGTAATTTTGACCTTTTCAGTTTCCCACTCAGGAACTTCTGCTGAAACCACCACAGAAACTCACAGAGCAAAAGGGGGTCGTATTTGCCATTTCTTTGGTAGAGGCTACCTCTGGCAAGATGCCTAATATTAGTACAAATCTGACTTTACTGCCTTAGTATATTATCCAGGGAGGGGTGGGACACTGGCTGTTAGATTGACACACAATATTCCCAAGACTAATTCAGTTTCAATCCATTTCCCTGAGCCAAGATTAACATATTCTACAATAGACTTGTAGAGAAAGGAGCCGTTTTCCAAGGGTTGAGGCTTCTAGGTGTCTCATAATTAGGTACCATAGGAATTTCTGTTGGTTCTCCCTTCTGACCCAGTGGATTCTCAGGTACAGTTTGTTGGGCCCAGTGTGATGTATTGCTGAATGACGCATAGAATCCCCTAAATCTCATCACCTACATTAGAGGCAAACTGGATCCAGCTCTAAAATTCCTCTTGGACCTCCACATGTTCCCACAGACTCCATTAGGAAGACCACCTCAAATCTTTAGGTCATCTACTCTCAAAAACTTGATTGACTCATTAATGGAACCTAATACCTTTTCTTTTTCTTCTTCCAGTACCTTTTCTTAAACCAGTAACTCAAACACAATCATTCCTTTGTTATAGGGTCCAAAGATCTCATTCTCTTCAACCAAAATGAAGTTGTCCCATGGCCCTTGTTAGTTCTGCCCACCGTGCCCACATTATGATGGTGTGTACTTAGCTGCTTCCCTGTTATCCCTGCAGTTTGTTTATGCAGTGTGGGCTGCTCGCCCTGCTGGAACTGATAAACTCTGCTGATCCCAACATGGAGAGTGAGCCAAGAGCAGCATCTCGGGAGCCTGGGAGGGTAGAGCCAGGAAGATGAAAGAGAAAAGTGGGCCTTTGATTTTTACCAAAGAAAGTTGGCATGTTTGTGCAGATTTTTCTACGAGATGACATAACGTGATTCCCAGTAGCAACATGTGATCTGGCCGCAGAGCTGTTGGTGTCGCTCAGGTTCTCAGTGGGAAAAGTGGCAGGCAGACCAGGCTCAGCCAAATGCCTGCAGACATTATGGCCTCAGCTGCACCCAGTGTGCCCTTGCTTGGCTCTCTGCTTCAAGTTCTGAAATTCATCTGTGTGAAGAAGGAAATTTCTCTTTCTGCTTCTGTATGACCCTTCTGCAGTGACCAATTAATATTCTCCTTCATAAGAGCCACTTGATGTCCCAGAAAGCTAATGAACATTTTTTAAAAAAAATAAGCTGTTTTATTCTGAGTGAGAAAGTCTCTACTTACCAAGAATTCTTCTCCAACATGAAACAAGAAAGTAGGAGTTGTTCCAAGACCAAGCCAAAGCTCCAGAATTTGCCTGTGATGGAACAATAGCTAGCCATCTCACCAAACCATCTGTCCAACTGCAGACAGTACAGTAAATCCAGGACCTCTAGGCAAGACAAGTCTGGAATCTGGGTGAGAGATTGGTAAATAGACAAAGGATCCGAGGGTGTCCCTCACATTAATGCTCCTTGCTACCCAAGACTTAGTGTGGCTTCCTGCTGGGAGCTGAAATTAATGACCAGGCGTGTGTTAGAACTGAGATCCAGTCAGCATGTAAGGACTCCCAACCATTGAGCATTCATGATTGCCATGTATGCTAAGGTGTCATGGGCAATATTTGTGCAAGTACTGTTATCCTCAGATTGCTGATAAATAGGCTGAGGCTCAGAGAGGTTGAGTGATTTGCTCAAGGTCATTCAGTGGTGGAGCCAGGATTAATTCAAGCGCTGTCTTACTGACTCCAGAGTCTGGGACGGTTTTCAGCAAATGCTCCACTGCCACATTAGTTAGATGTAGATAAAGAAGCTCATCGGGGCACCTGGGTGCCTCAGTGGATTAAAACCTCTGCCTTCAGCTCAGGTCATGATCCCAGGGTCCTGGGATGGAGCCCCGCATGGGGAAAAAAAAAAATCTCTGCTCAGCAGGGAGCCTGCTTCCCTTCCCCTCTCTCTGCCTGCCTCTCCACCTACTTGTAATCTCTGTCAAATAAATAAAACCTTAAAAAAAAAAAAAACGAAGCTCATGATGGGCCTTATACTACAGGGTATGAAGAACGTCTCATGTCTGTCTATGGCTACCTGCTCAGGGAGTGTTCTGAGTGTTTTACTATCAAATTTAATTCCAAAGTGTTTATTATTTCTGAAAACTAGGGATGATAATAATAGCAGTTCTATATCAAGGATTTACTTGGTGTGAGACATTGTATCAAGGACCTTAAAGTCCGTGACTTCATCTTATCATTTCAGCAGAGTAGGTGTTACTGTGTCTATTTGACGGAAAAGAAAAGGCTTGGAGAATTAATGTAACCTGTCCAACCTCATGAGATATTAGGTTGAGCCATATGACAATACCATTTTTTAGGTCAAAAACAGTCAAATATAGGTTGGTTTCATTTTAACTAGCAAAACTGGGACTTGAGTCTGGGTCTGCCACCTAACTAATTGGTGAAGGAATCGTCTGTGGAACAGAAGTTGGGCTCAGTTGTCCTTGGCATCTGTTGGAAAACAATGCTTCAGATCAAGAGTCATAAACCATCAGAAACCCCTTTTGGTGGCTTTACAGTGCATGGATCTATATATGCTTCTGGAATGAACAGACACCAACATGGTTGGGATATTGTCTAAATGGTGGAATTTAATCTCAGCCCTTGGATATCATAACAAGCCCCTTTCCCCCATCCTCTTGTTGCTTTATGCTTGATTCCTTCTGCTTGCCTTCAGCTGTGCCCTGTTCCAGCCTCCGATTCCTGTCCTTGGATTCACCTCAAACTCGTGCTTCTCTTGTCATGACTTGTTTTGACCCAGCTCCTCCTTTGGATTGGACCTGGGCATCAGGCTGCTCTGTGTGACTCATCCCCTCTCCTGGTTCCCACCTCTCACCTCACTCTGGGCCTATGTATATTTGCTCTCAGTTCAGCCCTCTGGGGCTTCTGGCCCTTGCTCTCAGGCCCAGCCCTGCCTGGACAGCTATTTACCCTGGAGCTGACCCTGATGTTCCCTTAGTTCCCAGTTCTCCATGCCAGCCATTTTTCTGTTCCAGACTCCAGCTGATCCAACTTCACAGTATGTGGGTGGGGAAGGACAGACTCTGAAGGTGTTAGTGATAAGTTTGGAGGAGGCAGGAAAGTTAGCTAACTCTGTTTGGTTCCCATAAGTAGGAATGAGTTCTTCGGAGAGTAGGCATCTCTAACAAAGGCCATCAGAAGCTGGTAGCTATGGTTTCAGGGAAAGGACAACTATAGTAAGAAAATATGGTGGGTGGTGGGTGGGGAAAAAGGGAGAAAAGATATGGGAATTGGGCTCTGTTGGCTACCCAAGTGTACCAGTCACTTAAAAGCTTATTTGTCAGAAGAAACTACCAACAAGGCAAAAGAAACCAGCAGATGATGTCATTAAGGAGAGACATAAAAGGAGAAGAAAGCTGAGTCCCACAGTTTTAATCAAAAAGAAAATGTAGTGGTACCTGGATAGCTTAGTTGGTTAAGTGTCTGTCTTTGGCTTAGGTCATGATCCCAGGGTCTTGGGATCAAGCCCCACATCTGGCTCTCTGTTCAGCAGGGAGCCTGCTTCTCCCTCTCCCTCTGCCTATCACTCCCTTTGCTTGTGCTCTCTCTCTCTCTCAAGGACCCAAAGGAGAGTGATGCTGAAAGATTTCAGCAGAGGGAAACCAATCAACTTTATTGGAAAATGAAAAGGATCATAGTAGATATATTTGGGATGATTGATAGGAGGCTACTAGGAAATCACAAAGTGATGTGTAGAATTAACTCAGGCTTTTTTAATACCTGGCAGCTCTAGGATTAGGCAATTTATCTTATTCATGTTTAAGGACAGATATATCAAGGCAAGCTGCTTGCCTAGTTGAATCATTCTTCCTTTCTCTCAAGTACAACTGCATGGACAGGTTGTAGTCACACAACTGGGGCACGGCAGTGAAAGGACACTTTGGGGATAACAGGAGCTAGAAATTTTAGTTGGCTGCAGCAGGGTTCCAGAGAGCAAAAGGACAAAAATCTGAGCTCCAGAGGGTTAGAATCCCTCCATTTCTAAACTGATAACCGTTCTTGGGCTGGGACACTTCCTCCAAACAGGACTGAGGGAATTTCCCTGAGTCTGACTCTATGGGAGAGGTTGTAGGGTGATGTAGTTACTTTGGTGAGCCTAAGAACATTGACCAGTGGTTTAAGAAATGAGCTTTGGAGTCAGATACCTGGGTTTAAATCTCATTTCTGGGGGTGCCTGGGTGGCTCAGTTGTTAAGCATCTGCCTTCAGCTCAAGTCATGATCCCAGGGTCCTGGGATCAAGACCGTATCGGGCTCCCTGCTCGGTGGGAAGCCTGCTTCTCCCTCTCCAACTCCCCCTGCTTGTATTCCCTCTCTCGATGGCTCTTTCTGTCAAATAAATAAATAAAATATTTAAAAATAAATAAATAAGTAAATAAATCTCATTTCTACCACTTTCTGTCACTTAAACAAGTCTATCTGCTCTTCTGTTTCATTAGCAGTACAAATGGGAAAGTGATAGCTACCTCACAGGATTAAATAAGCATGTACTTATGTAAAATGCTTAGCATAGGGTTTCATTCATGCAAAATATTGAAAAAATGGTATAGAGGGTGGTAAGAATGATGCTGGTGATTCCTAGTTTGAGAGGGTTGGTAGCAAAAAATGATGCTTTAGTTTTCAACCTCAGAAACCTTTAACCTTTCAATCTTCAGATGCTCTTCAAAAACCTTGGTTTTCTTGCTGGTACTGGGCCTCGGCCTGGATTCATAGAGGCAGACAAGATGCTCCTTTCTTCTTTCTCACATGGCCTCTAGAGCTGTGTTCTTTCCCTTGCTGTCTGTCTCCTGGGGCAGATGGTGCTGCTTATGCTGACCAGGAATTCCTGAGAGAAGGCATTTGAGGAAGACCAAGCTATCTTCTCCTTGGAGCTGGAGCAGAAAGCATAATTTCTGACTTTCAAAGTGATAGGAGAAAAACCAACTGCAAATAGCTCTATATTATCTCCTGTTGGGGTATCAAACACTATATAATGCATACTCTTTTAGGCAGCAGGGTTATTGAACCGAAGAGTAATTTAGAAGGGCCAGATTTTGAGACTGTTACTCAATCCTCCTTTAATGGAGAATATTTGATTTCCATTTACTGGAAGTGATACATTTCAGAACTGTGGTTCAGTGGGACCACAGTCATTAAAACATGCTGGAGCATTCCATATGCTTGTGGTTAGTGAGTGTTATACTTCGGTTGTTCTGTTTTCTGTCTTGCGATGTCCATTCCTGCCTGTGTTGTATGTGAAAGGGAAGGGGCTGGGAGCGCTTTGGGGGTAATTTGTATTGGAATCAAATTGACTTAAGGAGTTAGTGTGGGTCAATAAATATCCTTGAGCGTGTTTATTTCATTCTGCATTCAAGTGTGGCAATATTTACAGCTTGGCTGAAAGTGGATTGTAATTTTAAAAGGATGGTTATCTCCTGAACATTGATTATTTTCTTATGTTTTTACAAATTGAACATATACACATAACTTCGTATGTATCAATACAACACAGTCACTGTCTCCAGATTATTAGTCCCCCACAGTAAGAATTTTCCAGGTAACTGAAACTTATTCCTTTTAAGGATAAAAACATATTTATTTTAATCATTTAAACAAAAATCTTTTTTGAACATAAAGCATATTTCTCTGACTTCCTAAACAGTGATTCTCAACACAAGTTAAACTTTTCTTGATAAGGGGACACCTGGGTGGCTCAGTTGGTTAAGCAGCTGCCTTCGGCTCAGGTCATGATCCCAGTGTTCTGGGATCGAGTCCCACATCGGGCTCCTTGCTCGGCAGGGAGCCTGCTTCTCCCTCTTCCTCTGCCTGCCATTCTGTCTGCCTGTGCTCGCTCTCTCTCCCTCTCTCTCTCTCTCTGATAAGTAAATTAAAAAAAAAAAGATAAAAAAAAAACTTTTCTTGATAAATCATAGTGTTAAACATCACCGTCATTGTACTAATTTAAAAACTGGACTAAGTTTTATTGAGGCCCCTTTATGACATGGCTCTGGATGGCAATGCCTTTGGAATTCTGATCTTTGGAATTCTGATTTCTTATATCCTTCCTTGCGGTCATTCTGTTGGTATAACTTCTTGCTTCTATCAGTGGGCCTACTTCTTTGGTTTCTCCTTAAATCAGCTGCTCCTACTCAACTTGGGATTAAGAGGCCACATAACTAATCTTAGTGAACTTTAAAGTAAAGCAAGAGTAAATAGTATCTGAGTAAGGCTTTCTTAGGAATAAAACATTTACATTTCAGTACATGGACTTTGTGAAATCTCTTTGGGCTATTCTTGTAACCTTTTGTGCTTCTTTTGGTGTTTTCCTGAAATATTCTAGATAAGAGAGGTTGCAAGATGTCTGAATTCTAGGTAATTGGAATGTTGCTGTAATCTTGGGCAAACAATCTATCACTTTAACTTAGTCTGCTAGTGTGTCTTTCAACTCAAACAGCAAATGATACAAGTCTTCCTGAACAGTCGTGTCCATTTTAATTCCTTCACACCCCTTAATTCCCTAAGGGTGTAACTTAGATGCCTACCACACAGTAGTTTACTATACATAGTAGACCACTGGGATTCACAAGAGATATATTCTAAAGCATTAGCAAATCCTCAAATCGCAAACATTATTATAACATAATAGTATTCCCCACACAGTGCAAGAAAATGTGGTAGAAAAATTTAAGTGTTCCTTTAGAACTTTAGTGACTCTACATATAGGACTTACGTTACTTATAAAGCTGGTTTACTTTCTTTGGGGGGGCCATTTCTTAAAAATAAATAAACTTTTATTAATTCACCGCCATTACTGTATGGGCCTTGACAGAGGGAAATGAAGCCCAGTTTTAAGGTAGATGCTAGGATTACACTGGTATTCAACACTCAGATAAAGGATTCCTTGCACATGCCAGGCTCCCACATAAAATGATTCACATTTGCATTTGCCAAAATACAATAGGTCACAGACCAAGGATGGTAACCTCACATGCTTAAAGGACCAGGTACTGAGTGATTAGATTAACATTCATGAATACGCTCTATTGACATTTCCATTCTTGTCCTACTCTAAACATAGCTTTCCATTACCAGTTATGGCAGTGACATTGAAGGGCTCATTCACATGTTCAGAGCTCCTTCTCCTTTGATTTCCCAGTTTCCTTGCAACTAGGAGTAGACACATGACAGTTCTGGCCAATGGAACACAGGTAGAAGTCTGTGGGAGGCTTACCTTTTGTCCTTTTTCCTTTATGCCTGAAATATGAAAAATGCTTTCCAACCTAGACCATAAAAACTATACAACAGGGGCACCTGGGTGGCTCAATGGGTTAAGCCTCTGCTTTCGACTCAGGTCATGATCTCAGGGCCCTGAGATCGAGCCCCACATCAGGCTTTCTGCTCAGATGGGAGCCTGCTTCCCCCCCATCCCCCCCACTGCTTGCCTCTCTGCCTACTTGTGATCTCTCTGTCAAATAAATAAATAAAATCTTAAAAAAAAAAAAAGACTCTCTCTCTCTCCGCCCCTCCCGCCATGTGCTTTCTCTCCCTCTTTCTCAAACAAATAAGTAAACCCTTAAAAAAATAAAAACTATTTAACGGACAGTATAGCAGAAAGATGAAAGGTGTCTGTGGCTCTGATAGCTTCATGGAGCTGCTAACCTTCTTACTTATTTAAGCCAATGTTTTTTGCATTTCTATTTCTTGCAGCTGGTTGTATTCCTGACAGGTTCACTGATCATAGTTCTTATCATGTTTTATTTCATAATGGAATATTAAAGTCTATTCTTTCACTCAGACACACTTTTTCATGTTAAACACATGGCCATAGTCTTTCTTTCCACAAGAACTGTCCCCCATCTTTAAATAACAAAACAAAATAGACCTCTCAGTCTATTTTCTTTCCTGTTTTCTGAAAAATAAATTTTTTTAAGGTTTTTTGTTTTTGTTTTCTTTTTAAGTAGAAAGGTGATAAATGGTAGGTGACCTCAGGGTAAGTGCTAGAGAAAATGTAGGAAATGATGAGTACTATGGAAAATTGGACCATTCACACTCGATCCATTGGGATCTTTGAAATGGAAATATGGATCCAGGATTGTCTTCATTTTCCAAAAAGAGAAACATACTTCATTTTTTAAGAGAAGCTAGAAATAAATTTGTGATAGGTCCTATTTTTACAAATTTCTTAGCAGCTGATTTATGAATTTTTAAACACTCTGTGAGGCAGCATTATGTAGGATAAGCTCTACATGTATGCCTGCACAGTTTGACTGGTTGCCAGTTTATATCTTGTATCATGGGGGAGGCTCATGAAAAATGCACATTGGAGAACACCAAGAGTCTCTCATGCTAACTTCTATAGTTTGTTATTATTTCATCAATAAAATCTTACCTCTTCAACTCATTTATGGGCAACCTGAAAGAAGGAGGCAGCCTCTGTTTTTTTATATTCCATAAGATACCTTCTCTGTGGCTATCTGGTGGGTCTTTGCAGGATATTTTCAAAGAAACATGAGACCCTGGTGCCCAACACTGACATGAATTTATGGAGTGTTAACAGAGGGCACAACACTGTGAGAAGCACAAGAGAGTGTGGGAAAAGCAACAAGAAACAGAAGAAACTGTGGTAAATCCCTGCAGTCTAATGGAAGGGACCACACTCACGGGACCCAGTAATTCATGAGAAAGAGCAACCACAGACTATCATCTCGGGATGGGGAGTGTCACACAAATTGCGTACATACATCCCGAGACAGTGAGAAGTAGATGGGTTATAACTGAGGGAAAACTTCATGCAGGGTGTGAATCTTGAGCAGGGTCTTCAATGGAAGGCAGCCCCACCATGCTGGAGGAATAGCTACTCAAAGTCAAAACACAGACCTATTGAGGAATGAGAAACCTTTCTCCTAAGAAAATCTGAAAACGAAATGTCTTTTCTTAGACACAGTGAAAACTCATCTCTGCACGAATGGTTTATTTGTATACATGTAGCTTGTTTCTTGACAGGTTAGGTGAAAATGGAAAACATGAATGCTGAGAATATGCCAGATATGTTTGTTAAACATTGAAGTGATTTCTATGATAATGAATGCATGCTTACTGAGCTGTGAACATTTCAAGTAAGATAAATTACCAAGTACCTTGGTGCATTTAACAACTCTGGGATGCTTTCGGGGATGGGAAATTAAACTTAGTGTTGTACACGGAACATCTAGTCAAGCACCCAAAGAATGTGAAACGAAAGCTAAGGGAGCCACACGTCTTCAGAAAAATCCCCAAACTTGACCAACAACATGTGCTTGCTTGATTCCTCAAGTTTCAGCAGGCAGACAGCCAAATTTTCTGAATTCATTTCATACCTGTGATGGTTTCCAAAACTAATAGTTCTTGCTTTTGTTTGGTGCACAGTAGTCATGGAAGATATTATGACAAGAATTATAAGATGGGGCGAAGGCCAGAAATGGACAGGGCAGCTGTTGGAAGTCTGAAGTGGGGTTCAGTTGAACCTCATAGGTAGGAAAGGCAAATAAAAGAGATTTGTGAGGCTTGTGTAGGTGTATTGATCTGTGCTGGTTGCAGTGAGGGGGCCCAAAGAAATATAAGTGATCTGTTTCTGTGCCCATGAAGGAGCCTGCAACTCAGGCACTTGAAGAAGATTTATTGTGGAAGCAGGCAGCAGATGCCCAGCTCCAGTCTTGTCTCTGTTACATTATGTATTAGGCTTTAAGACCTTGGGCAAATTACTTAAACTTTTTGAACCTAACCTCAGTGTCCTCATATGCAGTAAGGGGCTAGTACATCTTCCTCAGAGGATTGTATGAGGGTGCAGTGGGATAATGCAGGCAAAGAGCTTAGTTGTCTGGTGCAGAATCCCCACACAACAAAGGCTGGCTGGTATATTGGTGGCTATGACAACTCAGCATTATGCAAAACACTGCGTGAATTAAAAGTGGTTCCTCCACATAGCCTTATTAACCAGGTTGATCAATATAAACCACATTTGGCCCATGGTACCTTGATGGTTTTGTGAAGGCACTCCTGTTGGAGACTCTGGTGGGCACAAAGCAGACTATGGCCTGATGCAGTTTTGTATTTTTGGAGTCTGGCACTGCATCTGGCCCTGGATAAAATGTGTTAACAGATGGTGCCCCTTGAAATTTAGACTAGAACTGATTGGGAGGGATGTCACCAGAGCCTCCAAACCCCTGAGTTCAGAAGTTTATAGTTGAGCATGATTAAACACCATGCAGTCTAAACACCTTATTTTTATGGAAGAAGACATCTGCTCCCCTCTGCTCATGCTCCAGCACTCACAGCAGAGATTGCTGGCAGGAGCTGCAGCCTGGGGAGTGGTTGGCTTGTGTCACACGTCTTTTCGAACAGTTCTTCCTCTGCCCAAACCCTCCATTTCCACTGTGGCCACCTGGCATTTCCCTTGCCTCTACTCCGTCATGCAGCCCCAGTTCCCACTGAGGGCAGAGCAGAGGAAATGGGAGACAGCGGCCTCTTGCAGGGGTTGAGCCGTTCACCCAGAGTAGTGTGACTACCCATGTAGCCTGGGATGATTTTGATAAAAATTCACACTCGAGGTAGAAGGGTAAACCAAGATAATTTTCCTAGGATGTTACTGATAATACCGAGGCCCAAGATTTAAAAACAATCCAACAGCCAAACAACAAAGTCAACCTCCTTATGGAGGGTGGGAGAGAAAGAATATGCAAGCTGGCCTTTCCTTTGGGACTGAGAAGCACATGAAACCAGTCATCTTATTTGGGTCTGTGCCTCTGTAGACACTCTGTGCTTTCTAGAAAACAATTACGTCAGAAAATTTCATTAATTTTATGTCTTTGGGTAATTCACGGACTGTAATTGGTTTTGAGAGTGTGGTGATTGTGGAGCCGCTGTGGGTAAGAGCACAAATGAAAACAACCTTTTCTCAGTGTGATGAAATGTAATTGAATGATGGCTCCAATTTTTAATAACCCCAGAACATTAACACCTGGGAATGCAACAATCACTATTGGTTACAAGATGGCACATTACCCAAGTATGCATGAAGTCCCATGGCGAGTACAAATGGAGGCCATTGCATTTGTCCAGAAATGACAGTAACAGTAATAATAACAGCTTATAATCTACTGAGAGCTAGGTACTATTCTAAAATTCTTGTGTTTAACTCCTTGAGTCTTCACAACAACCTTCAAGGTAGATGCTGTCGTAATCTCCATTTCATAAATTTGGAAAGCAAAGCATAGAGAAGTTGGAAAGTTTACCTAAACTTCCCATAACTACTATACAGTAAAGCCAGTCAGGGAAACTAATCCCACCCCTCCCGCCCCCGCCCAAGCAATTGTCACACATAAGACAGTTGGTTTCCGACCCATTTTCTGAACTACCTGGATTTTCATTGGGCTTTCCTCCTTTTCTGTACACATCCCGTGTGTTAGGTTGAACTGTATGAAATTACTATTTTTACAAGTAAGAGATTATTGACTATTGCAGTTTCAGATAGTTGAACCTAATATTTCATGCTCCAGCAGTCATTCCTAGTTAATTTAAAGAGGAAAATGAGCGCACTCCATTTTTCTGATCATGGTCATCTATTCAGGAGGAAGGTACATGATCGAAGCAATGCAATCAAGACAAATCTCTAGGCTCTTGCCTGGAACATTAGCATGGATGTTGTCATGTGTAGATAGAAGTCCAAAACTTTTGTAGCTGTCTTGATAATAGCTTAACAATAAAAACTATCCATGGAGATCTCATACCTACCCATAGCCAAGAGAACCACAAAATGTAGCCCCAGGACCTTGTTTGAACCACACCTGATCACTGATCTCCCTAACTTCTTCATTTTGATGAGCCAATCGGCCCTCTTCATGTAAGGCAACTGAGTTGGCAACTGATTTGAGTTCTTGTCCCTGTTGGGGTGTAGTCACTTCTGAGTGGAAATAAGAGAGGATTACTGTTTGCATTTGACCTAAGTGGCGGAGAAGCCTGCTGAGAGGGGGTCTCCCAAACTTCACATGCATGGCAGAGGGGGCCTCACACTGAATCTCAGCAAAGCCCCAGTGTGCCCATTTGGTTTCCAGAGGCTCACCTCTTGCCACAGAATGTTTTGGAGAGGGTAACCTCCTTTCATGTCAGGCATGCATGCTTATCAGTCTGCAAAATGAGGTGTCACTCTCTACAAGACAGGGTGGCGTGTCTTGAAGCCAGCTCTGGCGGAGGCTTGGAAGCTCCCTGTAGGAACTGTTTTCCCAGCCCGTGGTCAGTCACCCGTGCCAAACAAAGTGGTTCATGTAGACTCACAGAGTTGCCCATAAGATAAGAAATTGCTATCAAATTTCACCCTTAAAAGTTCTTCCTCCCTTTTTTTCAGTTTGGGATTGATTCATCTTGGGTTTCAAGATAAGAGAAGGTGGGGGTCAGGAGGAAATTTATAGGGCTGCTTCCCAGGGCAATTTCCAATGTTTTGCTATAAATATTTTCAAGGGGGATAAAAGAAGTGGCTCTATCACTAGCTGCCTGCACACAAATGGCCCCGAGAAGGAGAAAAGATGCCAGCAAGGGAGTGTGGGAAGGCAACCTAACACTTTTCTTTCCTGTTTGCCCCCAGGGAGAGAGGGAGGTGGGTGGATGGCTGCTGTTGAAAGTGCAGAGCACCCCTCCACTTTCCAATTTGTTCTTAATCTCTCTAGACATGTATGTTCTTTCATTGCCAGGCCCGGATCCATGACAATAGTTTCCATTTTCTCCCCATCTCCCTAGCAGTGAGCAACAAAGGAAAGACATTCTCAGAGCCCATGAAATGTTTTTATTGAAACCCTGTTCTCTAGAGAGAGATTGAGGAAGCGATTTAAGCAACCTTATTACAAAATAAAAATGTATCCTCCTACTCCATGACAGGAAATGCGAGAAAGAGAGACAAGCCCATAAAAGAGCACTAAGGGGGGAAAAAAAAAGTAAGTTTGCAAAAAGACTGGGAACAAAAGAGAGATGTTAAGCAATTATTGGCAAAAGAAGCAAAAACAGCATGAGACTAAAAAAGCATCTTTTAAAAAAAAATGTCTCTATATATTATTGCATCAGGCGGGATCTTGTTTAGGACATTATGCATTACATTTCGTATTTTCTAATTAAAAAGATTCCTCAAGCTGTGCATAATAGCTGAGGGGGGACCCCCTTATCTTTCACATTATACCTTATGGGAGTGTTCCTGATGTTGTATGTTGACAGTGTTTGTGAGAGCATTTGGCAAAGCCACCAGAAAGATTTCAGGTGCTGCATATTTTGTTTGCATAACACTTATTATGCTATACCATAATTTAGTGGCATCCAAATAAATCTGCTCATTAATAAAACTGATTTAAAAACATACGCAACCTAACAGGGTTCCATTTCCAGACTGACTCTTCACCACTTCCTACCCTGCCAGCCACCCCCCACCATGCCGCACCCCCCACCTTTGGCTGAATATTCTGCTGATGTTGAAGTGAACAGGAAGTGTGCCTGCTGGGCTCCTTCTTAGGGAGCTCTTTTTTCTTTTTCCATTTTTTAGGTCTGCTTGGCTTTGACATTGGTTATTGATGGCTAATCTCTCCCTAGATCCTCCAGGCATTTCAGAATGCATGACTTTAGTGAATTTTTCACAGGGTAAGTGCCTCCTGTATATCCATGCACAGCTGCTTGGGGATTCTGCCCTACAGCGGGCTAGGATAGGAGTGAGTATTTAGAATACGCAGGTGCAGTACAGCAAGCTTTGCCTCATAGGAGTACATTTACTTTTCAGGAAAGGCCTCTACTGGGCTTGATTTCTTCTACTTTAGGAATATTACTAAGTGCCTTTTCCTCCTGTGAGGAGTGAGGGTTGAGGGTGAACTGAGGGGACGTGCCTCTCTTTCTGCCCCTCTGTGTGTCTGCCTGCTGGGAATGGAACTTGGAACTCTGTTATCTGTGCTGTCCAGGAGCTGTGGTTGTGGAGCAGGGAAAGTCTAAAGGACTCCTGGCCTATTGGTTGGGTGTTGATAGGGGCAGGGGGAAGTGGGGGTCGGTAAATAGGTGTGGGGGAAGGGCATAGTGGTTGGGTAGGGAGGGGTGGTGGGGTGGAAGGAAGCTAACAAGGTGAATGGCATATGGAGAGAGTGGTAGGTATTGTCTAGACAAGGTCTTGTTTCATCAAATCCTCCTAACCTCTGAGGGGTCCCATTCAGCCCCCACCTCCCAAAAGTGCCCATACCTGGGACAGCTAACCAGTGACATCAACACTAAATACAGAACCCAAGGGGCACGTGAAGTCCCCCAATCTCAAAACACGCTATAGAATAGATGCAGAATATGAGTAATATTTGATGATCTAAGTGGCCCGATTTCTCTCTCAGGAAGCTTTTAAGCTTTTGGGAGGAATAAGGCTGCATATGATATTATTCCTTCAGGCATGTTTGAGTCAGAAAGAGCCTGAATTTTAAAAATAAAAAACTGCTGCCTTGCTTAATATATTCACTCTTCTAACAAGCCACCAAGCAGCTATCGTGCTGTCCCAAGCCGATGGACATATATCTTGCTGAGACATACATCCAGAGTCAGGATATTGTCTGGGAAACTTGAGACTGCAGCTTGTGCAGAAGCCGCCATCACTGCATAATTTCTTCCTGAAGAATAGAAACCCAGGCACCAGGCAGCAGCACAGAGTCCCCAAAGGACACGTTGCCATTTATTTTCAGTGTGATTATTTTCCATTACACACTGTGCAAGGGACTTTTTTGAATGTTATCTAACTTTCTTTTCATGTCCCTTCGTTTACTGCATCCTGAGAGACAGGCAAAGTCTCCAGGCCACACTCTGCAATAAAAACTCAGCAAGTTTGAAGGATATAGCTTGAAGCTTCCCAGACGGCCAGGAAGTTCTGCTGATGGTACTAAAATTCGGGAGCTTCATCTAGCATCCCAGGCAGGTGTGTTTATTCAGCAAAGGGGAAGCTAGAAATGTTTCCTTTGGGGATGGCTTCTCTCCTTCCTGTGCTCTAAGAGCTATTTCCTCCTGGACTGCCGTGAGCCCTGATTTGCCACTTCTGGATCTCAGTCCAGTTTCTGGTGCTCTGTTTGGATCGTGGAGTTTACTTCCCTCAGGATCCTTTGTACTGTTATGGGCAAGGATGAGTCCTTTCAGCAGGGATGGAAGGGCCCTTTATTAACTGTGATTGGATATCAGAATCTTTTTCCATTCCTGTCTTTTCTTGGACTGGCTCTGAGTGCATGATGACAGAAAACAGTCAAACATTGATTCCTGATCGGTAAGTGCAAGACACCCTCTAAATGTATTCACAACAAAATAATACACTTCTCCACCAAAATAAACTCGCCCAATCTCAGAGGAAGTGGCCCAGATGTTTATTCCTGGTGATATTGCATGTTGCTGAGGATACTATCCTGTTTCTATGAATTTCTAAAATATGAGTCACGGTTACTTTGGTGTATTTTGGAAAGCGTCTCCGTTGTATCAAAATCCGTGGTTTTCAAAACTTCCAAGTGTTAGAATCACCTGGGCAGCATGTTAAAATGTCTTGCTAGACCCCTCCCCCAGAGTTTCTGATGAGTAGGTCTTGGGTGGGGCCCAAGAATTTGCATTTATAAGTAGTATCTGGGTTGGATAGTATCCTCTTAATATTCGTATCCTTCCCTGGACCTGAGAAAACATTATTTTGGAAATAATGATGTAATTAGTTAAGATGAGGTTGTGCTCCTGCTGGGTATTTACCCTAAAGATACAAACGTAGTGATCCGAAGGGGCACATGCACCCAGATGTTTATAGCAGCAATGTCTACAATAGCCAAACTATGGAAAGAACCTCGATGTCCATCAACAGACGAATGGATAAAGAAGATGTGGTATATATACACAATGGAATACTATGCAGCCATCAAAAGAAATGAAATCTTGCCATTTGCGACAACGTGGATGGAACTAGAGGGTATCATGCTTAGCGAAATAAGTCAATCGGAGAAAGACAACTATCATATGATCTCCCT